>NC_064641.1:573183350-573490969 GCF_023864345.2 Schistocerca serialis cubense | reverse complement strand
TAGCGTTCGGTTAAATGATTTAACTACTCATACCATGACTAATCACTGATATGACGAACCCTGTAGCAACAGATCTTGACAAGATGGTGTCACGGCAACATGCAACTATTTTACGTATGATAATACGTGCATGACTTAGACTGAGCAAGGTAATTAAGACAATATTACTAATAAGCTTTATATTTTTATCAAATCAGTGTAGACAAAATCGTCACGTGGCTTTTTCAGTATATGTAGGCCTCACATGAGGTGAAATGCTGGAAAAAGTCACTAAATCACATGTTCTCGAGGTAAGTGTTGCAAAAAGACAATAAACCATCTATAATGCAGGGGAGGATTGTAAGTTTGAGTGTGTAATGCGACGGATTGATGTTACTCGGTTCTATAAATCAGTTTACATTTTAGGAAAATGGAACCATCTGTGAGCCTTTGTGTTGCCACGTGCAAGGATAACATGCCATGCTATAATTCACTGCAAAGTTCTCTACGTGGAATGATTGCAAGACAACTGTGTGAATGTTTCCAATACACGACTGCATTTACCTAGATATCGTCTATTAGTCGGCACATAATTATAAAGATGTCACCCATACTCTCCATCGTTGTAGGACTCCAACAGCAGTATACCAAGGACAGGCACAGAATGACAACAAGCCGAGGGCAGAAACAGAAGCAGAAACGGTATGGCGAGCACGTATTCGAAATATATTGCCTCATGGCTAGACACCAGCGAACGTTTCCCATTGGCCGAAAGGCCTAGTGACACTCCAAAGATACAGACACGCATCTGTGGTGATACAAAGATACACCTGGAAGAGCTTGGCTCGAATAATCGATGGCGACCATAAGATGATCGAACAGAACATAAAGTCGCGATTTTAGAAAGCAAAATATTCAGGGCAAAAATGAAATTGCAGCTGAAGAGAAAGCTTTCAACCGGTGCACCAGAGTACATTAGTGTCGTTCGTGTTTATTGCTGTTTACAACCCTGGAAGGGTAAATAAGGATCGTGAACAGCGTCAGAAGGGAGTGGTCACTGTGAAAGACTAGGAGACGCAACGAACTCGTGTGACAGTCTGTAACCAGCACTTTACAGAATTCGGAAGGGCCTCATTGTGGGTCTCCATTTGACCGGCTGGTTCAATGTTGCGATATCCGTATTTTTGGGTCATTCTGACGTTACAATAACGTGATGTTGGATTGCATGGGAACGTGTCAACATAGGTACTCGTCGTTAGGTATTTGATCGACCACGTCTGCCCACCACAAGGGAGTACTGCCTTGTCGTGCACCAAGGAAACTGTAACTCATTCACTTCTAAGGCTGCTATTAGAGAACATGCAATGGACTTCCTGACACATTCCACGTCATCTCGTAGCCTCTGGTCGGAGGCTACCAGCAGCCAGACTAGGGAAATATCGTCCCATGCGTAGACTGTCGTCAATACCACAACACAAACGGCTGCGATCGTAGTGGTACCGTGAGGGGAAGCGTGTACTGCTGGTGAATGCAGTCTTCCTGTTTGCGGCGCTGAACTGTTGTTGCGCTCTGCCCCCGATAAAAATCGTCAGTGAACCTCATTCTTTCAATATTTTGGAGAGGCGCAGTGAAGTTGCACTTTGCGTTTAGGTGCGCGGAGATATTGCATGTGACTTCACAATGGGCTGGTAGTGACTGAGGGAACTCTGACGGCGCCATAGTACGTCACAGACATCCTGGTTCCTCATGTGTCACCCCTCATCCGACAATATCATGGTGCCATTTTCAAAAGTTCAATGCTTTTCTACTATGAACTGTCTGCATGATGTTGAGGTATTCCCATGCCGAGCAAAATTCCAAGTTACGTTGCCGATAGGACATGTATGGATGCATCTCGGAGGTCAACAACTTCCCAGGATATTAAGAACCAGTTACGACAATGTGGGACCGCTTGCCACAGGAGAGGGTACAGCGTTTTTGTGTCGCCTTTCCCAATTGAGTCAGTGTATGCAGCCCGGCTAAGGCGGGTGCAACGTCCTACTAATAGGTGGTCTCATATTACCAGGTTCTTTGTCCACTAAGAGTCAAAGAAGCTGGTACGCCTGCCAAATATCGTGTAGGGGCTCCGCGAGCACGCACAAATGCCACAACACGGCGTGGCGTGGACTCGACTAATGTCTGAAGTAGAGCTGGAGGGAACTAACACCATGAGTCCTGCCGGGCTGTCCATAAATCCGTAAGAGTATGAGGGGGTGGAGATCTATTCTGAACAGCACGTTGCAAGGCATCCTAGATACGCTCAATAATGTTCATGTCTGGGGGAGTTTGGTGGCCAGCGGAAGTGTCAACACTCAGAAGAGTACTCCTGGAGCCACTGTGTAGCAATTCTGAACATGTAGGGTGTGGCATTGTCCTGCTGGAATTGCCCAAGTCCGTTGCAATGCACATAGGACATGAATGGATGCGGTGACTGGACAGGATGCTTGCGTACGTTTCACCTGTCAGAGTCGTATTTAGACGTTGCAGGGGTCCCATATCACTCCAACTTTACACGCCTCACACCATTACAGAGCCTCCACCAGCTTGAACAGTCCCCTGCTAATATGCAGTGTCCATGGATTCATGAGGTTATCTCCATACCCGTACAAGTCCATCCGCTCGATACAATTTGAAACTAGACTCGGCCCTTCAGGCAACACGTTTCTAGTCATCAAGAGTCGATGTCGGTGTTGACGGGACCAGGCGAGGCCTAAAGCTTTGTGTCGTGCTCTCATCAAGGGTACACGAGTGGGCCTTCGATTCCGAAAGTCCATATCGATGATGTTTCGTTGAATGATTCGCACGCTGACACCTGTTGATGACCCAGCACTGATTTCGTCACTCCGACGTCTATTCGAAAACCATAGGAATGCGCAAATCACCGATTCCCTGAAAGAACAAAATGTTTGGTACAAGAGTTAACCTTTTCTTCAGCACGTTAGCAAATCAACTACACGAATTCGTTCGGCATCTGGTGGTCAC
The DNA here is from genome assembly GCF_023864345.2 of Schistocerca serialis cubense. Taxonomy (NCBI): domain Eukaryota; kingdom Metazoa; phylum Arthropoda; class Insecta; order Orthoptera; family Acrididae; genus Schistocerca; species Schistocerca serialis. The sequence goes on along the minus strand of NC_064641.1, from coordinate 573,487,969 downwards.
GTTGAAATAACAGGGCACGTGATCAAACATATAGCCGATTCAATGATGCTCATCCTTAACTTCGGCATCTAGTAGTCACGTTGAAATAACAGGGCACGATTCAATGATGCTCATCCTTAACTTCGGCATCTGGTGGTCACGTTGAAATAACAGGGCACGTGATCAAATATATTGCCGATACAATGATGCTCATCCTTAACTTCGGCGTCTGGTGGTCACGTTGAAATAACAGGGCACGTGATCAAATATATTGCCGATTCAATGATACTCATCCTTAACTTCGGCATCTGGTGGTCACGTTGAAATAACAGGGCACGTGATCAAATATATTGCCGATTCAATGATGCTCATCCTTAACTTCGACATCTGGTGGTCACGTTGAAATAACAGGGCACGTGATCAAATATATTGCCGATTCAATTATGCTCATCCTTAACTTCGGCATCTAGTAGTCACGTTGAAATAACAGGGCACGATTCAATGATGCTCATCCTTAACTTCGGCATCTGGTGGTCACGTTGAAATAACAGGGCACGTGATCAAATATATTGCCGATTCAATGATGCTCATCCTTAACTTCGGCATCTGGTGGTCACGTTGAAATAACAGGGCACGTGATCAAATATATTGCCGATACAATCCTGCTCATCCTTAACTTCATTTTGAATTCTAGTATCTACCCAAGAGCCTGGAAGCAGCGTTACCCAAGAAGTAAACTGCAAAAGACTCTTCCATTACAAACCCATTTGCTTTCTACCAGCATTATCTAAGACTTCAGAATACATGTTTCATAAACAGCTTACTGTTACTTAATCTCAGATAACCTAGAGGAATGTCAGTCAAATTTCCGCAAAAAGCGCTGCATGACGACAGCTCTTACAAAAAGTGACGGGCTAACTCCAAGAAGTGTTGACAATTATGTGCTTTTTGGACTTCACCAAACGTTTCGGCACTGGAAAAAGCTCACAATGTAAAGTTTTTCTTCAAGTGCTGTACAGTAGTTCCTCTTGTCCCGTTCATGATGTATAATGATCGGAACGAAAAGTCACATTTATCAAGACATGTATGCCGGCCGGTTCTAGGCGCTTCAGTCCGGTACCGGATGTAGATGAGGCAGGCGCACAATGAGCTTCATTGGGGATATTGTCCTCGACTACTAATCAAAATAGTCTGGGTCCCTGGTTCTAACTCCGCCACTGCTCGCACTCTGAATAAAAAATCATCAGCAGTGGCTGCTAAAACTCCCAGCACAAGAAGTCACCCTCTTTCTGCCAACGGCCTCGTCAAAGAGGCGGATGAGCGTGCAGGCGATTAGGGCACTGTGTTGACCTTCCGGTGGGAAACTTTCTCTAAAAGGCGGAAGAACCAGCAATGGTAAACGGCGTGGGACTGCAGAAGGAATGGAAACGACTGCATTAAAGACACATAATGTATATCCACTCAAGTGCAATGATGATCTCTTCTTTCGCAAGAATCCGGATTAGTCCCCCATTTGGATCTCCGGGTGGTGACAGCCAAAGCAGAGGTAACCATGAGGAAAAAAATGAGACAACGAACGATGGAATAACATTGTATGAGTCGGAGCACGGAATGTCAGAAGTTTGAACGTAGTATGAAAGTTAGAAACTTTGGAAAGGGAAAGCATAGGCTCACTACAGATGTAGGGGGGAGGGGGTGAATGAAGTGAAATGGAAAGAAGATAAGGATTTCTGGTCAAATTAATATGGGGTATTATCAACAGCAACAAAAAATGCTGTAACAGCTGTAGGATTCGTTATGAATATCAAGGCAGGGCAGAGAGCTACTAAAAACAGTTCAGTGATACGGTTGTTCTCATCAGATTACGAAAGCCGAAATGGTGGTTCAGTTATACATTCTAACGTCACAAGCAGCATATGAAGAAATAGAGAAAGTGTATGTGGATATTGAACGGGTAATTTAGTGTATAAAGGGAGATGAAAATCTAATAGTCATGGGGAACTGGAATGAGATTGTAAGGGAAGCGTTACGGGAGGATATCGGCTTGGCAGTAGGAATGAGAGACGAAAATGAGTAATTGAGTTCTGGAACAAATTTAAGATGATAACAGTGAATATTCTGTTCAAGAATCGCAAGAGAAGGACATCTACTTGAAGAAGACCGGGAGACACGGGAAACATCCAGCTCGATTACGTCATGGTCAGACAGAGATTCAGAAATCAGATATTGGATTATAAAGCGTATCCAGGTACAAATAAAGACTCCGATTACAATTTAGTAGTGCTGAAGAGTACGCTGAAGCTTAAGATAATCGTCCATCAATGTGGAAGGAAGTGGGATGCTGAAATTCGGAGGAATTACGAGACGCGTTTGAAATTCGCCAAGGATATTCGTATTGGCATGAGGTACCAGAGTAGGCACCACAATTGAAGACGTGCGAACAGCTCTAAAAAGGGCAATCACAGACGTTGGACAGAGCTAGACAGATACAACGAAGGTATAGTAACTCCGAAGAAACCATGGGTAACAGAATAAATACGTAAGTTGATTGAGGAAAGAATAAAGTACTAAAATGTTCAGGGAAAGACATTATACCGCAATATAAATTTATTACGAGTGAAATAAATAGGAAGTGCAGGCCAGCCGAGGCGAAATGGTCGAAGAAAAATTCTGAAAAATCGAAAAAGAAATGATCGTCGGGAGGACTGATCAGCATTTAGAAAATTCAGAACAACCTTAAATGAAATTAAAAACAAGGATGGTAACATTGAGAGTGCAAAGGGAATTCCATTGTTAAAAACAGAAGAGTGAGCAGACAGATGGAGAGAGAATACTGAAGGCCTCTGTGAGGGGCCGGACTTGTCTGATAACGTGTTAGAAGAAGAAATTGGAGTCAATAAGGATGACATAGGGATCCAATATTAGAGTCAGTATTTACAAGAACTCTGGAAGACTTTAGATCAACTAAGGCAGAAGAGATAGACATAATCCCATAGAAATTCCGAAAATCATTGGGGAGAGTGGCAACCAAACGACTTTTCAAGTTGGTGTGTAAAATCTATAAGGCTGGTGACGTATCATCATACTTTCAGAAAAAAAATCATCTACACAAGGGCAGATAAGTGTGAAAACTAACGCACAACCAGCTTAACAAGTCTTTCATCTAAGCCACTGACAAGAATAATATTTAAAAGAATGGAAAAGAAAGTTGAAGAATAGTTAGATGAAATTAGTTTGGCTTAGGTAAAGGTAATGGCACAAGAAAGGCAGTTTCCCAGTTGCACTTGATAATGGAAGCAAGGTTGAAGATAAATCAAGCCACTCTCATAGCATTCGTGGACCTACAAAAAGTGTTCGACAGTGTAAAATGGTGTAAAGTGTTCGAAATTTTAGAAAAAAGGAGCAAGCTATTAGGAAAGACTAGTAATATACAATACGTACAAGAACCAACAGGGGCAATAAGACTGGAAGACAAAGAACGAAGGTGTAAGACGAGGCCGGCCGAAGTGGCCGTGCGGTTAAAGGCGCTGCAGTCTGGAACCGCAAGACCGCTACGGTCGCAGGTTCGAATCCTGCCTCGGGCATGGATGTTTGTGATGTCCTTAGGTTAGTTAGGTTTAACTAGTTCTAAGTTCTAGGGGACTAATGACCTCAGCAGTTGAGTCCCATAGTGCTCAGAGCCATTTGAACCATTTTGTAAGACGAGGATGTAATCTTTCGCCTCTGCCATTAATCTGTACATCGAAGAAGGAATAAGTAAAATAAAAGACGGATTCGAGAGTGGAATTAAAATTCAAGGTGAAAGTATATTAGTCATAAGATTCGCTGATGACGTTGTCATCCTTAGTGAATATGAAAAAGGATTGCAGGATCTTCAAATGGTTCAAATGGCTCTGAGCCCTATGGGACTTAACATCTGAGGTCATCAGTCCCCTAGAACTTAGAACTACTTAAATCCAACTAACCTAAGGACATCACACACATCCATGCCCGAGGTAGGATTCGAACCTGCGACCGTAGCGGTCACGCGGTTCCAGACTGAAGTGCCTAGAACCGCACGGCCACACCGGCCGGCGATTTCAGGATCTGTTGGATCGAATGAACAGTCTAATGAGTCTAAAATACGTTTTGGGAATAAACTGGAGAAAGACAAAGATAATATGATGTAGCAGAAATGATAATAGCGAGAAACTAATCAACAAAATTGGGGATCATAAAATAGACGAATTTCAAAACTCCCTTCACTCTGGACGAAAAAGTACCCAAACGGACGAAGCAAGGAGGGCATCAAAAGCGGACAATTACAGAGAAAGAAAGCATTCCTCGTCAAGGGAAGTCTTCTAGTATCAGACATTGGCCTTAATTTGAGAAAGAAATTTCTGAGAATGTACGTTTGGAGCACAGCATTGTATGGTAGTGAAACATGGACTGTGGGATAACTGGTACAGAGGAGAATCCAAGCATTTGAGACGTGGTACTACTGAAAAATATTGAAATTCAGAGAAGGAATGATGGGATTCTGTGCAGAATTTGGGAAAAAAGGAACATGTGGAAAACACTGACAAGAAGAAGGGACAGGATGAAAGGACATTTGTCAAGGCGTCAGGGAATAACTTCCATGGTGCTAGAAGGAAGTGTAGAGTGTAAAAACTGTAGGGAAGGCAGAAATTGGAATAATCTGATATATAACTGATGACGTAGGTTGCAAGTGCTACTCTGAGAAGAAGAGATTAGTCCAGAATAGGATTCATGGCGGGCCACATCAAAGCTGTCTGCAGACTGATGACTTAAATATAGGAGGAATGTCACGTAATTTGTGAGGTGATTTTTCATGTGAGTATAGACCAAAAAAGTCTTGTGAACTTGTGTCCGATTTTCGGTCGTTACGAAATTGGAGTGGGTTGAAAACTACACATAGCCATGAATTAATATCAAAACAAAATGCTGTGTAGGCGCTGTGGTGGACAGAATTATGGTGGGGCAGATGACTGATACATCTTACAAGAGATACTTGGGTTCTGCAGCAGATACCAGCACTGTGACATCGCACCGAGGCAACAGCTGCAAGCGTACCCAGTGTGCAGTCGTCGGTTGGATCGTTGAGCAGTCACGATGGCGTGTGCGTGTCGTGCTTGAATTGTGTAATCGAGCAAGTCCATTTGTATCCGTGAATACCAACGTGCTGCATACGTTCACCCATACGGAATACAGGTACTGTAATAGCTGTGTTGTTCGGCTGTGAAAGAATATCAAAGACGTTTCCATGTGCCAGGGTATTTCCGAGGGCTTTTCAAACATAACGTTATTCTGGAACACTACCCAGCTTTCACGTGACATCAGGACGTGTGGCCGTCCCGTCAGTTGAGTAAAGGGAAGACGGTATTGCAAAGGTACGACCCAGTCCCACCACCAGTACATGGCGTATTAGCCGTCAGCTCGGTATTGCACAAACGCGAGTGTAGCGTACATCATATTCCGAGGACTTTTACCCATTCCAAGGGCAACAAATCTGCATCGGTGATTGAATAAGCAGACAACAATTTTGTACATAGAGACGTCGTGCAGTACACTTTATTTACGGATGAGGCTACATTTACACGCAATTGTATCACGGAAACTCGCAGTTCCCACACATGGGCGATGGAGAACCCGCCTGACATTATGGAAACAAGGTTCCAAGTTAGGTTCTCTATGAACGTCTAGTACTGACCTGACTGACCTAGTGACAGGACATGTGTTCCTGACGAATCGCAACATAAGTACATTTCCATCTACGTGCACTTACGTGACATGAGAGCAACGACGACAAATGTACCTGCAACACGGTGGATAACTGATTCCCCGTACCACACAAGTATCCCAGTATCTAAATAACACATTTTTTCAACCGTGGGTTGGCCGTGGCGGACCCATTGACTGGCCCGCTAGATCACCTGACCTTACGCCATTAGACTTCTGTTTACGGGGATAGTTAAATGAGGATGTGGACGATGGTGGATTCACGTGAAGAACTTGTCGTTCGCATCACCGACGCTGCTGCCTGTATTATAGCCCACCGATATTATGTTCGATGTGGAACACAATACACTCTCCAACGCGTTGACATGTGCATTGAGATGAGTGGGGGAATTTTTTAACACCTCTTGTAGGATGGATCAGTCATCTTCCCCACCATTATTCTGTCTGCCACAGCGCCTAAACAGCGCATCGGTAAGTAATATTTACACTTATCGTCATATTTATTCATGGGTGTGTGTAGTCTTCAACCTGATCCAGTTCCATAACGGTCGAAAATCGGTCACATAATGTCCATAAAAATTTGTCGGTTTCTTTTCACATGTAGAATCACCTCACAAACTATGTGAAATTCCTCCAGAATCATCCTGTATATTGAAGATGTGCCAACTGTCTTCTCGCTATTCAAGTATCACCTACATGCTGACAGTCTTCAGTTACATCTACGTTCTCTTCCAACAAACCTGCGCTGACTTACTTGCCTGATCACAACGGGCACAGAATCAGTCTAAAGCGCAAGCAATTTTAGTTACTTGCAAAAGACTTATTACTTCTCTTTTCAGAGTATCGGTGCCACCTGTAATTTTAAACACTGCAGGAATAACATTTTCAACCATTATAAATAACTTTGGGATTATTCTATTCTATCATTCAGAAGGGATTGAACACAAAACTATAGTCCGAAAGAAGGTCTCCGAACTGAGTTCCAGTACAGCACTCTTGGCTGCCGCATCGCGGTCGCGAAGTGGGGCCGAGGCAGTTCCAGATAAGTTTTATAAGCTGAAGATATTTATGGATTTGTAGTTTTAGCTTGACGATGTCCACTTGGACAAACGGTAGTTACCGTTATTCTGAAGAAGGTTGGGTTATCCCGACTGAAACCCAGGTAAATTCTAGGTAAACGGTGCAACTGAGACTGTTGATTATTAAAATTAAAATTAATATTTAGACAGTTGCTGACAGAGCCGCGAAATGTTGAAGATATTTAAACACTTAAAATTTGTACCAGGCCGCTCCTCGAAATCGGAATTCCCGCTTATCGAGAGCGGTGCCTTACCATTTATCTATTAGAGCACGAGTCATGGCCACACCCAAACTTCAATATATCGTCAACCAGGTGCCTGCGACCTGTACTCGTACATCCATTACGTATATTTCCGTACATGGGAGACAGTTTACTTGAAAGTCGCTTGCCAGGTGTCTTCGAATGAATTTTGCAGTGCTTGTGTTATTCCGAATTACGATGCAAAATTCCTTCGGACAATCATGCACGGTGGTGGAAGTCCTTAGTACTATCCTTACTTAGCTTTCCCAAGGTAAACCTTATTATCTCAGGTTGTTCAGGACGTTGCGTGCTCTTACTGCAGAAGGCATAGGGAATATAAATTTTATGTTTCATGAGATGATGCTCACCCCCCCCCCCCCCCCTCCCAACCTGTCGCTGCTTTAACTCCGACACCATGAATTTTGAAATTGACCTTTTCCCTCGAGATTAGATAATAATGGATTTCAGCCCTCTCGTGTGGTTAGCACACGTAATTTTATGTAGATCATTGTGAGGAAAGAATTTACACTCCTGGAAATTGAAATAAGAACACCGTGAATTCATTGTCCCAGGAAGGGGAAACTTTATTGACACGTTCCTGGGGTCAGATACATCACATGATCACACTGACAGAACCACAGGCACATAGACACAGGCAACAGAGCATGCACAATGTCGGCACTAGTACAGCGTATATCCACCTTTCGCAGCAATGCAGGCTGCTATTCTCCCATGGAGACGATCATAGAGATGCTGGATGTAGTCCTGTGGAACGGCTTGCCATGCCATTTCCACCTGGCGCCTCAGTTGGACCAGCGTTCGTGCTGGACGTGCAGACCGCGTGAGACGACGCTTCATCCAGTCCCAAACATGCTCAATGGGGGACAGATCCGGAGATCTTGCTGGCCAGGGTAGTTGACTTACACCTTCTAGAGCACGTTGGGTGGCACGGGATACATGCGGACGTGCATTGTCCTGTTGGAACAGCAAGTTCCCTTGCCGGTCTAGGAATGTTAGAACGATGGGTTCGATGACGGTTTGGATGTACCGTGCACTATTCAGTGTCCCCTCGACGATCACCAGTGGTGTACGGCCAGTGTAGGAGATCGCTCCCCACACCATGATGCCGGGTGTTGGCCCTGTGTGCCTCGGTCGTATGCAGTCCTGATTGTGGCGCTCACCTGCACGGCGCCAAACACGCATACGACCATCACTGGCACCAAGGCAGAAGCGACTCTCATCGCTGAAGACGACACGTCTCCATTCGTCCCTCCATTCACGCCTTTCGCGACACCACTGGAGGCGGGCTGCACGATGTTGGGGCGTGAGCGGAAGACGGCCTAACGGTGTGCGGGACCGTAGCCCAGCTTCATGGAGACGGTTGCGAATGGTCCTCGCCGATACCCCAGGAGCAACAGTGTCCCTAATTTGCTGGGAAGTGGCGGTGCGGTCCCCTACGGCACTGCGTAGGATCCTACGGTCTTGGCGTGCATCCGTGCGTCGCTGCGGTCCGGTCCCAGGTCGACGGGCACGCGCACCTTCCGCCGACCACTGGCGACAACATCGATGTACTGTGGAGACCTCACGCCCCACGTGTTGAGCAATTCGGCGGTACGTCCACCCGGCCTCCCGCATGCCCACTATACGCCCTCGCTCAAAGTCCGTCAACTGCACATACGGTTCACGTCCACGCTGTCGCGGCATGCTACCAGTGTTAAAGACTGCGATGGAGCTCCGTATGCCACGGCAAACTGGCTGACACTGACGGCGGCGGTGCACAAATGCTGCGCAGCTAGCGCCATTCGACGGCCAACACCGCGGTTCCTGGTGTGTCCGCTGTGCCGTGCGTGTGATCATCGCTTGTACAGCCCTCTCGCAGTGTCCGGAGCAAGTATGGTGGGTCTGACACACCGGTGTCAATGTGTTCTTTTTTCCATTTCTAGGAGTGTATTAACCAGTTGTAGTTCGTATTGCTCCAATACATCCATCAAACTTTTCCCATTCTCATTTCTAGCCTCCTCCCCATGTATTCCGCTCATAAATTCCTCTCTTTCCCTCCTCTACTATTAAAATCTCCTACCAGTATCAGTTCATAGCCACGTGGACAGGCTTCTATACTCTCTATCAGCATCTGTTCAAAATCTTCTTCGCCCCACAAGAATGCATCTTCAGTAGGGACATACACTCCCACTAACACTATATTCATGGCAATACTTCTCAGGCTCAGGTTCATTAGCCTTTCATTAAGGGTTTCCCACGAAGTTACATATTTTGACCAGGAGTTATTTAGAATGATGGGGGCTCCTGCTCTCGCCCTACTGCTTTTGTCCGCTCAATTCAAATAATGGGCCAACTCCAGCACATATTCGCAATCAGAGCCTTTCTTTTTGTTTCGTGAAGCACAGCTATATCAATGATGTGCTGTCTTGAAGCCATTAAAACTTCTTCTTGTTTATTCCGGATGACCTGTATATTCCAGGTATCAAAATGCAAAGTCCATCTTCGATTCCATTGTCGAATTTCATTAAAGCAAACCAAATACGGAGGCATATAACAATATTTTACTGGCTATCTTTCTTATGGATGGGGAGCTGGTCCATCGCTCATTCCCATCCTGGAGGACCAAGATTGGTCATCAGTATTCTTTTCCCCTTGGAAGGTTGGTTTGACCACGCCTCATTCTTGCTGCCCTAGAATGAAGAAGACGGGAAAGGAATAACAAAGGATAGCAAGAGCCTCTGAGTTATTCAGTTCACCGATCGGCACTTGCAGATAAGGAAGAGGCAGGATGTGAAGAGTTGTAGTACGACACATTTCCTTTGACTTTTCAGCCATGACCTGTTCACCAATGGTACCCTACCGGTAGCTAAGCTGCCACCGACAAAGTCACCAGCCTCATCGGAGCACGAAAACGTTCCTGCCCGCATGGACGGTGATTCAATCGGGCAGTGCTCCTGCAGTCAGCTTTTTGAACGTGAATGGAGAGAAATGCGGCGGATTTTCGTTAATTTAGTTGAAGGGGAATAACGTAAAGAAGATGATCGTCGGTGGAATGAGATGTATTAAGTACGACGCAGTGTTCCTTCGGACATGCACACAACTACAAATGAACAGACACTTCATAAAATACAAGAAATGTACACTGAAGAACCAAAGAAACTGGTACACCTGCCTAATAATGCGTAGAGGCCCCGCGTCCACGCAAAGTGCCGCAACACGACATGACATGGACTAGACTAATGTCTGAAGTATTGCTGAAGGGAACTGACACCATGAATCCCACAGGGCTGTCCATAAATCCGTAAGAGTATTTGGGGGAGGGGGGGGGGGGTGGAGATCTTCTCTGAACAGCACGTTGCAAGGCATCCCAAATATGCTCAATAACGTTCATGTCTGGGGAGTTTGTTGGCCACTGGAAGTGTTCAAACTCCGAAGCTGTTTCTGGAACCGCTTCTGGACGTGTGGGGTGTCGCATTGTCCCGCTGCATTTTCTCAAGTCCGTCGGAATGCACAATAGACATGGATGGATGCAGGTGATCACACTGGATGCTTACATACGTGTCACTTGTCAGAGTCGTACCTAGACATTCCACAGGTCCCATGTCACTCGAAATGCACACGCCCAACACCATTGCAGACCCTGCTCCAGCTTTAACTCTCCCCAGCTTACATACTGATATTCATGGTACACTCGTCAAACGGTCGTGCGGGAAGATCCCCACTTCATCGCTACCTCGGAGATGCAGTGTCCCGTCGCTCATGTGCCAACTATAACATTACTTTCAAACTTACTTAAATCTTGACAACTTGCCATTGTAGCAGCACTATCAGATCTAACAACTGCGCCAGACACTTGTTGTCTTATATAGGCGTTGCCAACCACGGCGCCATATTCTGCCTGTTTGCGTAACTCTATATTTGAATATGCATGCCTATACCAGTTTCTTTGGAGTGTCAGTGTATTGGCATTTGTGAATACAGGTAACATGCATGCACATGGAGAGGTAGTGAGACGAACACAGTAAATATTTCGGTGTGCAATGTGATAGAGTACTGCATTTCAGATGCTGCGTTGTAGGAAATCACTGTGAGAGATTCCAGGGCACTCTCACTTTTGATACAGTGTCATGCTGTTTAATGTTCTTATGGAAGATAACCTTTATTACTTGATACGATCTGACTTCATTCATATGATGAAATGGTTGGCAGTAATCAATGCTCTTGCTTGTGTGCTCTAGTGAAGGCATAGCGGTAAGCTGTACTGCGTTCAAAGGAAGAGAGTGCCGAGTTAATTGACTGCAGTAAAAGTGTACGGTAACTGAGGGCCGAAGAGAGCGTTTTCCTTTTTTGCAGAACCTGGGTGAAAACGTTTGCGGACTGCCAAGTCCCTCGGTCTCATTGTGCAGACACATTAGGTGGCACCGGTCAGTCGGCGGCAGTGTCCAGGTAGGCTGACGAGCTCCGAGGAGTCGCTGCAGCTATGAGCAGAGCATGGATGACCAACAATAAAGCAGAGGATGGGGCCTTGTTAGGCAGGAAGCCAATGAGATGGCTGTGAGTCTCTGCGAATTTCAGTAGGACGGGACAGTGGCGCCCAGGCGTCCAGACTCTGCTACAAAACATATTTATGAAGGTCCGAGGTTTTTAGCGAGTTTATGGCTATTCTTTGGAAATTTCGAAATGGACACAACAGGACAGATAACCATCTTTTTATGGAGGGCTGTGGTTCCATCCAGGTCATGCTTTTAGCAAAGACACGGCGTAAGAGGCCGCGAAGCTGACCGTTTTTCCTTTTCTTCCAATTAATTTCTGAAGTTGCTGGTTGGTGAAATCTGTGTATGTAGAGCAGGGGTCAGTCTCTCAGCTTCGAATGCCGAGCTCCAGCTCGTGATTGGCTTGGGCTAAAGTGGGTGTAGTCTAAGCATATAAATGTGCTATGCTACCGAGCTGGCGAGGAAAGCTGCGAGAAAGAGAAGAGGACATTTTTGTACTGGCTCTTCGCTAGTAAAGAATGGCGGGTCTTTACCTAATCGGTAACACTTGAGTCCTTTGTTAGTGTGCCACTTAGAGACTTAGAGCCTGTGCTGGTCACCATCTGAACCATCAGAGGTACTGTTTCTTGCATCATGCACACAACGAGTGATGCATGGGTGTACTTATTTGTTTTGAGCCAGTCGTCTAAACATTTGACATATTCCTTCACGTATTGTCATTTCATGGAGTCATATTGGTTTGGCAGACCAGCAAATGGGTCCACCTGCACAATGGAATCCAACGGGGTTTCAGAGGCTCATAGGGGAGTACCTGCGTTCCGAATCAGCCGAATGCGAGACTGTGTATTTGCATACTTCCGGGGGCACGCTTTTAGTAACAGATTGTCAGTATATATGACTTTAGTCGGCGACCGCGTCGTCCTGTCCCGCCCTCACCTCCAGAAGGGTAAAGTATTGCTGATACGACGTAGGGCTCCAATATATGCTTCTCAGCACCCTGATCTTTGGAACTGCACTTTAGTTTATGGAATAGTGGAGTATAAATGCTTGAAGTAGCGTAGTTTTTGGGTCATACCACGGATTCATATTTATGAAGTCAGACAAAGCGATTAGTTCTGGTTAGTGTGGTGTCTTGATACCCAGCTGATCACTTTTTTAACCATAGACCCCATATTATTGAAAGCGTTTGTTTGTGTGGCGTTTCTTTAGCCATCTTTTGTCGTGTGCTGTTAAGAATGAATAAATCATTTGTTATTTAGACCACATCTCCTCTGAGTGTTGTGATTAACATTACCTCTGCCATCTTTATTAAAATAATGATTGCAATTGAAAGATCAGAATATTGCAACCGTCGCAGCACCAGATGTCGTCATGATTTTGAAGGCTGGAGTCGTGATTTTAGGTTAGGATATGAATTTGAGCATTCCAGTCTGCGCAGGAATAATCATGGATTTATCAGAGTGGATAATTAGGAATGGGTTGACTTTTTTTTGTGAGGACAGTGGGGCATCGAGTAGAAATCTGTCAGACGTGCAAACTTGCTGAATGAAGTTTGTGTTTCTGTCGTTGTCTGTTTCAGCAACAGATAAGACTACGTGAGTACTTAAAGACGCATAAAATCGATTCTGTCTTCAATCCTCCTGCAAATAACCGACAGCTCATGAGCCCTGTGACAAGGGATGTAGGCCTCATAGCGCCAGGGATATACAAAGTACCATGTGTGTGTGGATAGTTTTATGTTGAACAGACTATGCGCACTATTGGACAGCGCCTCATAAAAAGCGAGATATAATTTCTCCTATGACATCCAGAGAAACCAGTGAAAGCAAAACTGGCTGTAGAAAATAGACATCGAATTGCATTCGACGAGACTTGTATTACTGTTTGGTCCCATAAGACCTTCATGTATTACTAATGGGGCAGACAATTTCTGGGATAACGTTATAATAGAAGCGATCCAGATAAAACTTTCTGCCGCGGTTTGCAGCTAAGCACTGCTTGGTTCCCGGCCATCGAATAGCTGAAGCGGTCGCGGCGGTCTTGCAACCTTCATGGCACTGTACGGGGCACCATTGGCGTCACACACAGTATGTAAGGACAGCAACAGCTGTGTGGTGGTAGCTGGTAGCATACAGATACCGGTCCATCTGGGTTGGTTTTCGGTTAATACTGTGGCTAAGATGCTCATTTGATTTTCGGTGGACAAGGACGTCACGGAACGGCTGGACACAGTCCGTCACCACCTCCATCGTGAACTTGACGTGTTCATAGATGTTGCTGATGTTGTCCAAGAAGTCTCCCAGTTATTCATGTCCATGAGGCCAGATAACTAACGTGTCGTCGACGTAACGTTAAGAAGGACAAAGCTTTGCAGGAGCCCTGTCCAGGGCGATGTCCCCGAAGCACTCCAATAACGGCTTGGCTATAACTGGAGCTAATGGGCTTCCCATCGCATCGCCGTCTGTCTGCACCTTGGAGAAGAATATATGATGGTCAGCTTTGATGTGGTCTCATTATTCATGAGCGTTTCCATAAAAGACTATAGGTCTGATCTTCCAGTTCTTTGACGAAACTGTTGGGGAGTTATCTAAGCAGACTCATATTTTTATGGCGGGGAAATATTTTAGCCAGATGGAAGCCCATTAGCTTTCCATAAAAGACTATAGGTCTGCTCATCCAGTTCTTTGACGAAACTGTTGGGGGGTTATCTAAGCAGAGTCATCATAATATTTTTATGGTGGGGAAATATTTTAGCCAGATGGAAGCCCATTAGCTTCAGTATCCCGAGAAATCAGCGGTAGCAGAACATGCTCTGGAAAAAGGGCGCGGAATTGTATTCTGCCAGACATACATTACTGAAAGGACCAATAGTTTTTGGGACAGCATTATAAAAGAAGCGATCCAGATACATTTTCTAACAACTCTCAATAAAGGCAGCGGTCTGCAGCTAAGCACGGCTTTGGATCCGGTCATCGGTAGGCTGAAACCGGCACGGAGATGTTGCGACCAAAACCTTACCTTATGTGGTACCGGCTCTGAGCACTATGCGACTTTACTTCTGAGGTCATTGGTCGCTTAGAACTTAGAACTAATTAAACCTAACCAACCTAAGGACATCACACACATCCATGCCCGAGGCAGGATTCGAACCTGCGACCGTACCAGTCCCGCGGTTCCGGACTGCGCGCCTAGAACCACTAGACCACCGCGGCCGGCCTTATGTGGTACCGGGCACCAGTGACGTCACGGGCAATAGCACGGACATTAAGGAACGGCATGGGTAACTACACGACAGTTCCCAGTTGACAATGATCTTGGAGCACTTGGCCGAAAGCTCGCGGGATTTTCACTACTTGAGCTGGACGCTAGAGAATATTGCAAGTTTAGAACCAGTAGAAGATGTATGTAGACAGGTTCCTTTCCTGCTGTATTTCACGGGCTCGTATACAGGAACTAAAAGAAGTATTTCGCCCGTCAGCTAACATTAGAGAGCGCCTTGGCACTGTAGAAGGAGGCTTACCTTTGAGGAAATCCAGCATTTACGTTGCCATTATTGGAAAACTCATATTGGCCAGACAGCTCGCACCGTTCACGACAGTTGATGTGTTGTGCACTATCGCCGCATAGGGTTACTATAATATGAGAAATCTGCGGTGGTGGATCACTGTCTAACGGAGGGACGCAGAATGACGTATCTTGAGAGACATGTAGCAGCTCCTGCAGGTCGCTATTGGGGCAGCGTCTTAATGGAATCACTTGAAATTAGATTGGCAGACAACATCATAGACAACACCATAAAAGATACAACAGTAAATGTGGAATATTGTATCATCGCGCATAAAAAAATAAACGCTTTCTTTGACTCAGCCAGATGGGTGAACTGGCAAAGGTAGTCGACAGCGAGTCACCGTTCCTGTCACTCTTCATCACTCAGTGATCTCTGTACTACCTCTATGTTGAAATTCAGCTGTCTGATAGTGCCAGCCATAGATGATCATATTTTGTTTCTTGCCAAACTACAACGAGACTGCTAGGAAATGTCACTAGAACACGAAAAGAAGATACTTTTCGATTCCGCTCCCACATCTGTCTATTAGATCATATATTGATACAAAGTTCAAAAGAAGACATCAGTCTGCAATTCTTTGTCACGTACAGACCGATGGAAATTTGTTTGCCAAACTTCAACATGGCGGGCATTGGAAAGCAAGGCACATGAATCTGCAGAGACACTGCAGTTATACGTTCAGAGACCAGACTTCCATATCCAGGTTGTATAGAGATCATTGTCATCACTGGAACACTGTACCTTCACTTGCGTGAGGAGGCAGCAGCGACGATTTCTGCCGCACACACCGTTGGTCTTACATGGCGTAGGGCGTACAAAAGGGTCGTATGAATAAGTTCTGGTAATATTAGCTAACAGAGTTCTCGTCTGAACAAGGTGGCCAGATGGGCCGTTGAAACAGTGTGTCTATATTACTGTATTATCAGGCTGCACAATTGAGAAGAATATAATCGTAGTTAAATTATAGCTCTACAATGGGGCACTGGGGATCGTGGATTCCTCGCGCGCGCCCGCGCGCGCGCGCACACACACACACACACACACACACACACACACATACACACACACGAGGCAAAAAGAAAGAAAATGGCTCTGAGCACTATGGGACTTAACATCTGCGGTCGTCAGTCCCCTAGACATAGAACTACTTAAACCTAACTAACCTAAGGACATCACACATATCCAAGCCCGAGGCAGGATTCGAACCTGCGACCGTAGTAGCAGCGCGGTTCCGGACTGAAGCACCTGGAACCGCTCGGCCACAGCAAAAAATGGTTCAAATGGCTCTGAGCACTATGGGACTTAACATCTGAGGTCATCAGTCCCCTAGTCTTAGAACTACTTAAACCTAACTAAACTAAGGACATCACACACATCCATTCCCGAGGCAGGATTCGAACCTGCGACCGTAGCAGCTGCGCGATTCCCGACTGAAGCGCCTAGAACCGCTCGGCCACAGCGGCCGGCTCGGCCACAGCAGCCGGCAAAGAAAGAAAAGAAATCATCCCTGAACAACACCCTAAATTTTGTCGATAAAGCTCAGATTAACCATGTATAAATAAATAAATCAGATCACGTTCTAAAAAGAACGTATTATTTTCATCTTCAATGCTGGTACAGTGCACATGTTTTTTTTTTCATTTTTTCAATTTATTGGCTTTCGGGACCTGTCCATAGAGCCATCTCAATAGCGGAACATCAATTATGACGATATTAGCTTAAGGACAACACAACACCCGCACATCTGATCCGTCAGGGAATCGAACCCAGGCCCCTTCGATTAGCAATCTGCCGCGCTGACTGCGTGGCTACCAAGGCGGCGAAAGTGCGTATGGTTACGGAGGAAAGTTGAAGTGACGCGTGCCGCAGGTAATAGAGGCAGTCGCCAGTCTAGCTGGTGCCAGCTGACACTGACCTGCACGCCGCGCCGCGCCTGAGGCCGCCCCTCGCCTCCTGCCCCTGCTACCCTCCCTCCGTCCCTCACCGCCCCCCTACCCTCGATTCCCGGCGACCCCCCTGGATATAATCGCGCACAGTGCCGCCCCGTGTGTGAACTGCGACGCGCTGTCCCGCACCCCTTGTTATCATTGCGTGGGCTGGCCCCGTCCTTCCCCCAGTCTCGATCACATACGACAAGGGGAGCAGCAGAGGTGGACTGCCAGGAGAAAGAGCAGGGGTTGCAGCTTTATCACAGGGCTTCCAGCTTTATCGCAGCGCTTCCTGTAGCCTCTGTAGTGCTACAGGATTGCAAGGTTGGATTTCATAACCAGTGTTCTCGTCGTAGAGAAGAATCCAGCACTGATAAACTCCTCTCGGGAAGTCAGCCTAGTAATACTTTCGTTAAGGAGCAACTTTTAAAGTTTCTTGCCTTCTGACGGTTTCTTTGTATTCCTCTCATACACATATATAGGGTGTCCGGGCTACAGGTATACAACATGTTTGTTTACATTTCATTATCTCATAAGGCTTATAACTTGA
Source organism: Schistocerca serialis cubense (assembly GCF_023864345.2). NCBI lineage: Eukaryota > Metazoa > Arthropoda > Insecta > Orthoptera > Acrididae > Schistocerca > Schistocerca serialis. Next base: position 573,470,391 of record NC_064641.1, on the reverse strand, counting down.
TCCAGCGTTGTTTACAGTCGCTCAAACATTTTTATGCATGTTGGTACAATTCAATGTGGGCACCAATTGTAGCTCGATAGACATCGATATGAATCTCCACTTCCCGCCACATGTTCACGAGCGTGACAGGTGTTATATCCTTTACTTTGGCGTAGATCTGTTGACTCTGATCTACAAGATCTCGAACTCTTGTTCTGTAAACAATGTCCTTGATAAACCCCTATACACTGAAATCGAGTGGAGTCAGATCAAGAGAGTGAGAGGGTCAGGCAATGGGACATCCCTTCCCATCCGACGCTCAGGAAACTTCTCGTAGAGAAATGTTGCGATATCGCAATGATGGTCGGATGGGGCACCATCCTGCTGCAAAATGACTTTGGGAGGCATACACGGAACTGCATAGTTCGCTAAAATTCCGATATACACTCTTGCTCATAAATTAAGGATCATTGCAGAATGTTGTGCCACACAAAACTGGCGCTAATAGCATAGACACATAGGGAACACACACGGATCTGTAAGTCCACGGTATTGGTGATAAGTTGAGAAAACCGTCCCGAAACGTATGTGCTACAAAACGCCACTGTTTCCTGCGCATGTATCTCGACATCAATATGGGATGTGATCACCATGCACACACATACACAGGCCGCACAACGGACGATACGTCGACCGAGAGCATACCAGACTTGCTCGATGGGATTTAGGTCTGGAGAACAGGCAGGCCACTCCATTCGCCTCATATCTTCGGTTTCAAGGTACTCCTCCACGATGGCAGCTCGGTGGGGCCGTGCGTTATCATACATCAGGCGGAAGGTGCACCCACTGCATTGCACCCCCTGCACCCCTGAAAAGGCGGACATACTGGTGCAAAATGACGTCCCGATACACCTGACTTGTTACAGTTCCTCTGTCAAAGACATACAGGGGTGTACGTGCACCAATCATAATACCACTCCATACCATCAAACCACGACCTCCATGCAGGTCCCTTTCAAGGAGATTAAGGGGTTGGTATCTGGTTCCTGGTTCACGCCAGATGAAAACCCGGGGAGAATCACTGTTCAGACTATACCTGGACTCGTCCGTGAACATAACCTGGGACCACTGTTCCAATGACAATGTACTGTTTCCTTGACACCAGGCATTACGGGCTCTCCTGTGGCCAGGGGTCAGTTGAATGCACCTTGCAGGTCTCCTGGAGAATAAACTATGTCTGTTCAGGCGTCTGTAGACTGTGTGTCTGAAGACAACTGTTCCAGTGGCTGCGGTAAGGTCCCGAGCAAGGCTATCTGCAGTACTCCGTGGCCGTATGCTGGCACTGATGGTGAGATATCGGTCTTCTTGTGGTGCTTTACTCTGTGGACGTTCCGTACTATAGCACCTGGACACGTTTCCCGTTCGTTGGAATCGTTTCCATAATCTTGAGATCACACTTTGTGGCACACGGAGGCCCCGTGCTACGACCTACTGTGTTTGACCAGCCTCCAGTCGCCCAAGTATTCTACCCCTCATAACATCATAAATATGTGTTCTTTGAGGCATTTTCAACACACAGTCACCATTAGCACGTCTGAAAACGTCTGCACACTTACTCGCTGCTCCGTACTCTGACATGCACCAACACACCTCTGTGTATGTGGACAGCTGCTAGCGCTACCGTGCGACGACCGCAGGTCAAATGCACCGCATGGTCATACCCCGAGGTGATTTAAACCCGCAAACCGCCCACCAGAGCGTTGTTTCACCATGTATCAGCAATACCTTATTTCATGGGCATGAGTGTAGGTGTGGCCAGTCTCTGGCATGCATGCGCAGTTGAGTAAGTAATGAATATCACATCTATCGACTGCCTGTTTACCCAACAAAGTTTTGTTTGTGTATACCTCTAGCTTAGGCACCCTGTGTATACTGACTGACAAGCCAAGCGTATTGACCCTTTAGGGACGCAATACAAGAGCGATTCTGCACGACTTGGACAAGTCCTTGGTGGTTTCCAGAGGTATATAGCGCTAGGCACTTATGCACAGGTCTGACAATTCCTGCCAATTATGGGCCAGACGTTTATGGGCGTCATGCTGGCTCTCGATATTGTTCCAGATGTGTTCTATCGGATTCAGATCAGGCGAGTTGGGCTACCAAGGTATCCACACGAGTACACCATCAAGCCCTTCAAACCACTGCTGCGTGATTCCGACCTTTTGGCACTTGCTGGAAGATGCCATCACCGCTGGGGAAGACATCAGTCATGAAGCGATGCAAATGGTCCGCAGAAATCTTCACGTAATCTGCAGCTGTCATGACGCCTCGACTACTAACAAAGGTCTCATGGAATCCCCTGTGAATATCCGCCATAACCTAATACTTTGCCCAACGGCCTGCGTCTTTGACGCTGTGCGTGTTTAGAGTTACCTTTGGCCTGGGCGATGGCGTATCTGTCGTAGTACAATAAGAAATGTGATTCATCCGATGAGGCGGCACGTTTTCATTGATCCACGGTCCAGTGTCGATGATACAGTGTCCACTACACCCGTAATTGGTGGTGTCGTTAGATCATCATGGAATCACAAATGGTCTGTCCGCTGCAGAGCGCCATGTTTATGTGCGCTGAAAGGTGTGCTCTGAAACAATTGCACCAGTACTGTGCCCTATCATCATATCTACCTATACTGTTTTGCGGAGCTGGCAGGCCTCTGACCTCCATGTTCCGTGAAAAGGCGTGGACGTCCAACTCTTTGTCACCTACATGTGGTTTTACCGTCCGTCGACCACTTTACGTAGATACTCACTACATTAGCACGCAAGCAGCCGAGCAGCTTCGCCGAAACTTTTATTCCCGGGCGCTGGGCTACACCGTCCTGTTTCTTCTTCATTAAAATGTTCCAGGAAGACAGGTAAACGTTCTCCTCTGTTTTATGGTGAACTTTATGCTTTCATGTATGCTACTCAGGCGCCGCAGGGAGTCAAACAGGTTTTCCTTTCCATGCGCACACACCACCAAGATGTCACCCACACAGGTATAGAAGGGCTTTGGCCGGAACCGAGCAGTTTAAAGCGCTAATTTTTCAATATGCTACACGCACAAGTTGGCGGTAACTGGAGTATCCAAAGACTCCATTGTGACCCCGTGTTTAGTAGAAAATACCGCCATGCTTATGATAAGTGGTTGTGAGCTTGTGTCAAAAGAGTACTACAGTGACTTTGTCATACTACACTCCTGGAAATGGAAAAAAGAACACATTGACACCGGTGTGTCAGATCCACCATACTTGCTCCGGACACTGCGAGAGGGCTGTACAAGCAATGATCACACGCACGGCACAGCGGACACACCAGGAACCGCGGTGTTGGCCGTCGAATGGCGCTAGCTGCGCAGCATTTGTGCACCGCCGCCGTCAGTGTCAGCCAGTTTGCCGTGGCATACGGAGCTCCATCGCAGTCTTTAACACTGGTAGCATGCCGCGACGGCGTGGACGTGAACCGTATGTGCAGTTGACGGACTTTGAGCGAGGGCGTATAGTGGGCATGCGGGAGGCCGGGTGGACGTACCGCCGAATTGCTCAACACGTGGGGCGAGAGGTCTCCACAGTACATCGATGTTGTTGCCAGTGGTCGGCGGAAGGTGCACGTGCCCGTCGACCTGGGACCGGACCGCAGCGACGCACGGATGCACGCCAAGACCGCAGGATCCTACGCAGTGCCGTAGGGGACCGCACCGCCACTTCCCAGCAAATTAGGGACACTGTTGCTCCTGGGGTATCGGCGAGGACCATTCGCAACCGTCTCCATGAAGCTGGGCTACGGTCTCGCACACCGTTAGGCCGTCTTCCGCTCACGCCCCAACATCGTGCAGCCCGCCTCCAGTGGTGTCGCGACAGCCGTGAATGGAGGGACGAATGGAGACGTGTCGTCTTCAGCGATGAGAGTCGCTTCTGCCTTGGTGCCAATGATGGTCGTATGCGTGTTTGGCGCCGTGCAGGTGAGCGCCATAATCAGGACTGCATACGACCGAGGCACACAGGGCCAACACCCGGCATCATGGTGTGGGGAGCGATCTCCTACACTGGCCGTACACCACTAGTGATCGTCGAGGGGACACTGAATAGTGCACGGTACATCCAAACCGTCATCGAACCCATCGTTCTACCATTCCTAGACCGGCAAGGGAACTTGCTGTTCCAACAGGACAATGCACGTCCGCATGTATCCCGTGCCACCCAACGTGCTCTAGAAGGTGTAAGTCAACTACCCTGGCCAGCAAGATCTCCGGATCTGTCCCCCATTGAGCATGTTTGGGACTGGATGAAGCGTCGTCTCACGCGGTCTGCACGTCCAGCACGAACGCTGGTCCAACTGAGGCGCCAGGTGGAAATGGCATGGCAAGCCGTTCCACAGGACTACATCCAGCATCTCTACGATCGTCTCCATGGGAGAATAGCAGCCTGGATTGCTGCGAAAGGTGGATATACACTGTACTAGTGCCGACATTGTGCATGCTCTGTTGCCTGTGTCTATGTGCCTGTGGTTCTGTCAGTGTGATCATGTGATGTATCTGACCCCAGGAATGTGTCAATAAAGTTTCCCCTTCCTGGGACAATGAATTCACGGTGTTCTTATTTCAATTTCCAGGAGTGTACTTCTTCACCACTTTTACTGAATCTTCTAGTGGCACCTGGTTGAAAGGCAAACGTGTGGTCACAGTTGAGCAGCAAATCACCTGACAGTTTTCGTCTTGGGACGATGTAATATCGAAGATTTACCACGAGTCTTCCCTAATTAGAGCAGCAACGAAGGACAGGTTAAGTAAGAAACTTGTTTAACGTCGTTCCAAAAGGAACATATTACTCTCCTGATTTCCCGAGAATTCATCAGCACAATTCGACGAGAAAATGTGCTTTTGCAGTAATACATGAGCTAGAAAATAACTCTAAGCATTGAGACTATTGTTCTCATTGTAGTTCGACCAGTAACGAATTGCAACTTCACGGTTCAGTGGTGCAATGGTTAAGACTGGACTCACAGTTGGGTAACGATCAAGGTGGTGCAATAATTATGATTATGTAGGTTAGTGTGTACGGTGAAAGAATGTAAATCTCAGTGCGGCCATGGTGATTTAATACAAATGATGAGCTGGATCTCCTGTAAACGATTCAGTTGGTTTCCTTCGTCGTCCGGGACTGTACTCCTTTTCTAAAGGCTTCATCGTGAACGAGACGCCAAATCCCCTGCTTGCTTCAAATCAGTGTGGGAGGGGGACTCGGAAAGGGGAACTCCATGTCCAAATATCGAGATTTCGATTTTCTGCCGTAGCTCTAAATTATTTGAGACGAATGCTGAATGTTACAGTTTTTTCTCTTGATCTTTACGCATTTCGAGCAATTCCTCTATCTTTAAACATTGTGTAGGTGAGAATGTTTAATTGTAACATTTCCTCGCAATTTTGTATATAATTAAACGACATACTCTTTTTAGTCAGCACTCTAACTTTATTATCACTAGAAAGTGAGGCAGTGTGTGTAGCTGAATAATTCAATGTCCTACTTCCAGTATAGAAGTGCACCACTCTTCCGATATTCCTTGCCTAGACCAGGGTCGAAATGTACCATAGATCCAAAGAGGCCTTGATCTGTTGAGAAATGTTCACGTAGCTCACTCTAGTCTCCTTATTTCACTCCTTGCACAATGTTTCAATTATAAACAATGAGAAAAATTACACTTCCTGATCAAAAGTATCTGTACAGCTGTATGTAATACGGAATTGCCCACCAGAAATCACGAGAGGCGAAGCCACCACTATAAAAGGAAGTGGGTGGAAATCTGTTGTTAATAGGAAACATCAACAGGAGAATGGATCAGACAGGAGAGTGCATTGATTTTGCACGTGGACTAGTCACTGGATGTCTCCTGAGAAACATATTCATCCGGATCCTTTCAGCTCTTCTAAAACTGCGCAAGTCGATTGATGGTGATGTGATTATGAAGTGGAAACGCGAAGCAACAAGTACAGATAAATCAAGAGTAGGCAGACCTCGTGTCTCACGGACAGGACTCCTCGAGCATTGTGATGGGCGGTAGTATAAAAACCCTATGCTATAGGCAGAAGGAATCAGTCGTACGTTCTGTAGCGCTACAGGCCGTTCAGCTATCAAAATGACTCTGCTTAGAGTGTTCAATATGAGGGTTGTCCAGAAAGTAAGTTCCGATTGGACGCAAAATGGACATCACAGTGAAAACCTGATGAAGCTTTGCATATATGTGTTGGGTAGTGTCTCTAGTATGACCGTCGATCGCATCAAGACGCTCTTTTCAGTTGTGAGCGCACTGTTAGCGAGTAAAGGTGCCTAGAGCAACGGTGTCTCCCTCCAAGTAGGAGGGTCCGCTGAGAGGCTTCGCCTTAATGAGTGCAGCCCACCTAACAGAACTGCCTCGCACTTCCTTCTTCAGGGCAATTCTCAGCCGCGGTCTGCAGGGGTAGTGGAGACGCTCCTGCAGCCTTTTCGATGGGAATTGTTAGATCACCTACAACTCAGACCTAATTGGTCCGTTCTGAGTATCATCTCTGTTCACGTGAAACGTTGGATACGAAGACAACACTTGGGCGCAGGCTACGAGCTACAGACCAGCGTAGAGAATGATCGGAAAGCACAGGCAGCTGCCTTCTATGACGATGGTGTTGGATATTTGGTATAACGCTCCGACAAATGTCTAATACGGAGCGGCGACTATGTAGAGAAGTCTCTGGAAACTGTAGCTAACTCTTGCAAATAAACTGTTTCTGGTTTTCACTGTGGTTTCCATTTAGCGACCGATCGGAACTTACTTTCTGGACAACCCTCGCAGAACGTGTCGAGCAGCTGTAGTCAGTGCTAAGCGACATTCGAGGAGGTCTAAAGAGCGACGCCAGTGGATGGTGAATGACTGGAAACGAGTTTAGTGATGAGTCACGCTATGCGCTCTGGCAATCCAATGGAAGGGCTGGGTTGGTGAATGCCTGGAGAATATTGCCTGTCATCATGTGTAGTGCCAACAGTGAAGTACAGAGAAGGTGGTGTTATGCTATGGAAATTTTTTCGTATATAGTTTTTTCCCCTTATTGCGCTTCATAAAACGCTAAATGTCAAAGAATGTAGACGTATTTTGCAACATTGTGTACTACGTACAGTAGAGGAACACTTTGAAGACGACCATTGTTTGTATCAGAATGGCAGTGCAACGTGTCATAAAGCAGAATCAGTGAAGCATTGGTCTGTGTAGAGTAACATTCCTGAAATTGATTGGCCTGCTCGAAGTCACGACCTGAACCAAAATGGAACACTTCTGGATCGAGCTAGAACGTAGACTTCGCTTCAGATGCCAGCTCCCAACATCATTACGTTCTCTGGCTTCAGGTCTTGAAAGAATGGGCTGCCAATCCTCTACAGAATTTCAGGCGCCAGCAGAGTTCAAGCCACCACCAAGGTGAGGGGTACACATATCACGTATTAATGCCTTCTAAAATATGTGCAGATGCTTTTGATCAGATAGTGTATATCCTTTCTCCTGGGATGATCTTCCAGAAACTCTCATTTCTCTGTTAATTCTTATGTTTATTATTTTTTTTGCCATCTTTCTTCGGGCCTCTGTAAGAGATGATGAAGATTTGAAAAGGTTCATCGGGTCCCTCCAGGCGGATCTGCCCAATGTTCTTAGCGCTGCCGAATTGATACGGAGTCTATTCAGGCTCCTCATTCTATACAAATACTAGTGTACTGCATAAAAAAAATTCCAAGAACTAGAGGCGTAATCTGTTTGGGATCATCATTCTACAGGAACCTTGCTTTGTTGCTTACAATAAAACAGGTGGTACTGGGTCTGCTCGCAGTGCAAGCTAGATGGTCTGGCCAACCCGTTTTTGCCGGTTTCAGAAGTCTGCGGAGGGTGGCATCCATTCGGGATTCAAATGCGACTATCAAGGGTTGCAATGCAGAATTCCGCGACAGCATGCAAAACTACTGAGTCTTCTCCAAACCATACCACTTATGGTAGGTCAAATTCGAAATTCGAGACTTCTGCCAAGCTGGAGAGGGTGTCTGTGTTGGAGTAATGCTTCGTCGGCTTGTGCGAGGTCCGATAATTATACGCTGGCAAGAATAACGCGAACGAACATTTGCGGAAGAATTCTTTGAACAACAAGAGGATGCCGAGACTGATTTGGAACACCAACGTATGCAGCGCCTGATATGGCGAAGGTGCGCCGCCTGTGGTTTCCTTGTATGGAAGTTTGTTCCTGTTGTGATCAGACATTGCGAATAGCATGCTTCGCTTAACCGGACGTTTCTTTCTACTTCAATTTGACTGCATTGCGGCAGCTACGTAACATCCTTACCAACGTTTCCCTGGTTGACGAGAAAACTCGTAATTTGTGCAGTCGGCTATGAAAGAAGTTACATCCTTGTGCGTACTAACTTGTCAGGTTCCCGGCGTACGGGACAATCCGTTACGATAGACTCTGCCTAGTAACATTTGCACTGATCATTCGAAAACATGAGCTTACATCCCCTACTTAACTCCTTTAACTGGGTGTGCCACTCACAATAACTATCATTTTTATGCTGCTACAAAAGTCAAGGCAGACGAGAAGGATATAGTTCTTCCTGTCATAATACGACGACACTTGACATATTCAGAAGGTCATTTATTAAGATACTTAAGGGTGTACGATTTCCGAAGTACATACTGTACACCCTGTGAAGACCAACATAAAAATAAATATTGTAAGGCGACCATACATTCAGACACCTCCGATGTCACCTCACATATTTATTAAAACACATATGATTAAATTTTAATATTTAAATCAATATCGGAATTTGCTGCTAAATGCAGGGACCCCGTCATTAAATTCTTTGGTTTCAAAGGTATTGTGAAAAAAGAAATCTTCCAAAAAAAAAAAAAAAAAAGAAACGACTATCACGTTAGAAACATACATTTTGCTACTGTGAACCCTTGAGTGATGTTCATGTGATTAGAGCGCCATAGGAGGAGGAGACACCACGCTAAAGCGACAAGAGGAGTGCCATTGGATGGTGGTGATGGTCACACAGGGATGGACGAGAGAGAAAGAGAAAGAGACAGAGGCCAGGGAGATGATAGTGAATCACGTGTGGTCACTGTCCGGAATGTGGGAGTAGAATTGACAAAAATTAACGAATGTAAAATATCACGTCAAATTTGCAAGAAATTAGTAAATAACATGAAAAATTCTGTGTTTCTTCAATGTTAAACAAAGTATCTTTGGTAAATGTGGTACAGTCGGTTGTAGCTCTGTTGCGTAGAACTCAGAACCGAATACGCTTGTGGGCTTCTCATCTAACACAGTCATCTTGCTACGAATACCACGAAGAAAAATTTACAGCGACGCCACCACGATGGGAGCGACACACTTAACCATACTTACAGGTATAACAGAGCATATTATTGCCATGCTCCATGCTTTGGCTAGAGAGGATAGATCATGACACTCTTCCAGCATGAGAACTGTGGGATTCAGAATTTGGGAATAGACACTGCATGCTGCAGATTTTTTTTTTCATTAATATTCTGCAGTCAGATTGTAACAAGATAAAGCCGGTATATATGGTAAGAACGTGACAATAAACAATAAAGAGACTATAGACTTTATGTTCAGTAGAAGAGCATTTAATTTACGTTGCCTCTCAGTATCAAAATAAAATAAAGTTTCTTTTCAGTATTATTAAACTTTGCTCTCAGTGCCAACTTCTCATTTAGTAACTGCAGCAGATATAAGGTGTTTGAATATTTCGACTGTTTAAAGGTTGCGGTGTGGTCATGGATTTCGACTGTTTAAAGGTTGCTGTGTGGTCATGGAGGCGACGCTGGTGAAGTTCCCATTCGTCCAAAATTTCAGTACACGACGTAAGTGCTGCTACAGTCAGTGTAGGGAACAGCGTGGCTAATGGTGCTGCTAGTTCGATAGCCCACACTCAATGGAAATATTTTAGATCTTGTAGCTACCTTACAAACATGCCGTCGTTTGACCGACGCACAGACTCCAGTATGCAGGACACAGCAATAGGCATTCCTTATGTAGATAATCAACTGAAAGGGTTGAAGACAAATGAACAGAATCCAAATTCGGCTTCACAGAGAGTGGTATTGGTCCATTTGCCTCGAATCAGTCGCCCAACGCAAAGTCCCAAGCGACTGGAAAACAGCGCTGGTGACTCCTATATATAAGAAAGGTAAAAGAACGGACCTCCTAAACTACAGGCTGTTAACGAAGATACGAGCTTAGGGAATAGGTTCCCAGATATGTGAGTGACTAGAAGACTTCTTAAGTAATATAACCCACTGTTAATCAGGAACGGGTACATCGTCAGGAGTGCCCCATGGAAGTTTGGTAGGACCGATCTTGTTCTCTGTATACATAAACGATTTGACGGCCGTGACGAGAAACAGTCGATGTGTGTTTGCTGATGATGCTGTGCTGCATGGGAAGCTACCATCGTTGGGTCATTGTAGGAGGATACGAGGTGACGTAGATGAAACTTCTAGTTGGTATGCTGAATAGTAGTTTTCACTAAATGTAAAAAAAAAAGTAAGTTAATCCAAATGAGTAGGGAAAACAATCCCGTAATGTTCTACTACAGCATCAGTAATGTGCTGCTTCACGAAGTCACGTCGATTAAATATCCTGGCATAACGCTGGAAAGCGATATGAAAGGGAACGAGTACGTAACGTCTCTAGTAGTGAAGGCAAGTGGTCTCTTGGGAGAATTTTAGTAAAGTGGGAGTCATCTTTCGATGGGACCGCATATATAACACTAGTGGGAGCTACACATTCTTCACTGCTGCTAGAATGCTTATGACCCGTAGCAGGTCGGACAATAGAAAGCCAACCAAATCAGAGGCGACCTGTTAGAATTGTTACTGATAAGGTTCGATTAACACGCGAGTTTTGCAGAGGTGCTTCGTGGACTCAAATGAGAATCCCTTGAGAGAAGACGATGATCTTCACGCGGAGCACTATTGAGAATGTTTAGAGAACCGGCATTTGAAGCTGCACTGCAGAACAATTGTATTACCGCCAACGCACATTTCGTGTGCGGATCATGAGGATAAGAGAAATTAGGGCTCGTACAGAGGCAGATAGTCATTTTTTCCTTCGCTCTATTTGTGAATGGAACAGATAAGGAAAAAACTGGTAGTAGTACAAGGTGTGTATGTAAGGTGTTCAAAAAATTAAAGAATCATTTTTCAAAACCCCGTAGTTGTCCCCCATTCCGACGCATAAATTTAAAGTTTGGCTCGAAGTGGTGCCTACAACCTTCCTCTGTAACGGTGTAAATCGTAGCATCCTGCCACGACTCCCTCGGACTCGCCGGCGCTTCAACCAGGAAGGTGTCGACACATGCGGAAAACAGGCCACAGCTCTCTACACTTGAGGTGTAAGGTGGCTTAATGATGTCTCATTGGTACCAAATCTCGCCAGAATTCTAACCAGCGGCACTGTGGACGTGTCATGGCGGGAAGGTCGTCCCACTACCTCTCACACACACTTTGCGAGCTAACATCCCAAAGATGTTCGGGTTCACATGCGGTTCCTTTTCGTCGAAATGACTTGGCTCGAACTCGTCTAGGGGTTGTACCGCACGTGTCGCATTACACGCCCTAAATTATACACTTGTGACCCTTTGGTTAAATTGTCTGACAGATGGCAAGTTTGCGAAATACAAAGCTAACATAACATATAGGCCGGCCGGTGTGGCCGTGCGGTTAAAGGCGCTTCAGTCTGGAACCGCGTGACCACTACGGTCGCAGGTTTGAATCCTGCCTCGGGCATGGATGTGTGTGATGTCCTTAGGTTAGTTCGGTTTAATTAGTTCTAAGTTCTAGGCGACTGATGACCTCAGAAGTTGAGTCGCATAGTGCTCAGAGCCATTTGAACCATAACATATAATAACAGTAATAATAATATCGAGAACTAAATTAACGACCCATAAATGATGTAGGCCACACAGTTGCGATTAGGTTAAAATAATGTTTATTCACAAAGTAAACTAATATCGAAAGTGATCGTATTTAGAGTTACTGTTACACTCGAGGGCATAACAATTTGACTCAGTTCGATCATTCACAATCTCATAGCGAAATACAAGTTATTTACGCGAAAAGTTACAGTTCACACCAGACGCGCAGCTGTTCATCGCTCAGAGACTAAGTCCCGCGATGCCACACAACGTGAAATTTTCTAAGTCGTTTCACTTCCTAGCTACGTAAAAACCGACCGTCTGCTTTAGCGTCTCAATCAGAACTGTACCCTTTGGTGTCTGCAGCCGAACTGTTCGCTTTCGCGTTCCAAACAGCACTGTCCCGCTCTGCCCGTCTCTGGCCGCGTTTTTCCGCGCGCCGAACATCTTCACCCAACTGACTAGGGCAGTTCCCTTTCCTGAGGCCGTCCATCTGATTGGCTAAGGCTTTTTCTACATTACTTTACATTTTAACATATTTAAATAACCAAAAGTTTACCACTTTCACGTTCTAAATAAAGTAACAATACTATCCATTACATAATAAACGTTAAATTCTTTTACATAAACCCAATACAATTACCTTCTTCACTTTGAATGTCACAGCCAGTAGCCTTACACCAATGCGCTTTCAGATAAATAAATAAAGAACAAAAGTAACTAATATCCACTAAACTTTAAAACAAATATTCTATTACCTAATGATTCCACAAGGTGTCATGCTGTCATCATACTGAAGATACTGATAATTTAAAATTTACTATATCTTTTAAACAAATAAAGTTACAGAGTTGATATTTACAACGTTTGTCATTTTAATGATGCACTTCTATATGGAATGTCGATCGTTAAGATCGATCAAAGCGTTCAGATTTTATCGTTCAGGCCTTTGTTACAAAACTTGTTAATTTCACCTTCACAGTAAATCAGAAACTATTATGAATATGAACAATATTCAAGTTTTATTGGGATAAACATGAAAACTTATGGAGGTTGGCAGATTAAAATTACTGTGGCTTGATTCCCTGCACTGCTATAGAATTAAATAGTTTACATAAATGTTTCCCTTTATGGCCGATCTTAGGTCCACCATATTAAACACTGCTTCATCTACTTGGCCACAAAAATGGTTCAAATGGCTCTGAGCACTATGGGCCTTAGCATCTGAGGTCATCAGTCCCCTAGGCTTAGAACTACTTTAACCTAACTAGCCTAAGGACACCACATTCATCCATGCCCGAGGCAGGATTCGAACCTGCGACCGTAGCAGTTGCGCGGTGCCGGACTTAGGCGCCTAGAACCGCTCGGCCACAACGGCCAGCCTCCTTGGCCACAAAAGCCGTCTAATGGGTTTCCCTATGACGTAGGCTCTCGTCTGTCTCACTCGCACACTACAGCGCTTAGGCCTCAATATACAATATATGCCTGTGAGTTTCCCCATCTCGTGGTGAATCAGCGCCCTTTTGTGGCACGCAGTCCTCGATGACAGGGTTCGTTTCACAATTCCTATAGGCTGACTCTTTCGGCCATATTTAAATGAGAGCTCGAAGCTCATTAACTCACAACTTCATCCCTTTTTTTGACGCCTCTGCGATAGAGGTCAGAACCGCGATGTCCAGAGCTGAAATCACGAAGTTTTCTTATCAGTCTCCGACGGAAACATTTCAGACACACCGCTGCTCACAATCGACACGCAAACACCTTAGGAGGTGACAAAAAGGGCATCAGTAAAACCAATCTTCCTCTTGTGCATTGATTCGCACACATTTTGCTGTCGAAAACGACAGTTAGCAGTGCGATAAACAACAGTACGACGTTCTTGACAACCTTTGACACTGCTCACGCCTCTGGCCGATTCAGCTATATTCCAATGACATCGTGGGTCAACAACGCCACTGACCATGATCACATCCTTTTGGAGTGCAGTGCGACCATAATTTTTGCTCTGTTGTACAGAGTGGACTGACTAGGGACGGTTCAAAACCAATCGACGAAATCTGAATGTGATACAAAGCAGCAATACTTGCTTATGCTTTTTGAGCCCTACTGTTGCATGCGCTTCTGTGGTGTGATGCGAGATTGACACTTGCCTGAATAAAGCGTCAAATGAAGAACACCGAGTTCGGTAGCACCCTCGGTGCCATCCAACCTCTTTTGTTGCACACCTTAAAGATGTGTCTGTACAGACAGAACCCATGACGGGAGTCCTAGGCGCCTGCAGGCTGGATACACTGCTCGTCTTGCGCCTGCTACTAAGCTCTCCAGAATCGGAGGGGTTTCGAAGGAGTTAGCTGTCTGCAAGCGTCTAGGAATTCGTCATGGGTTTCTTTCTGTTCAAGTACACTTTTAAAGTCCTCAACGAAGGTGGTTGGGTTGACCGAGAGTGTTGTCAAACTCATGGGTCTTAGGACGACCCTTTTCTGTTTTATCAGCACGTCTCCGTGTTACACCCCTCTGCTATCACGCCAAGGGAGAGTACAAAACACAAGGACAGAGAAAGCATAAGCAAACTTTGCTACTTCGGATCAATTTCAAATTTCGTCGAATGGTTTTGAACAGTTCCTAGTGATTCCGTCCTGTATACGGCATTCCACGAAAAGTGTGAGAATCAATGTTCCCAGTTGTGGGGTGGTTTCATTTGCGCCCTTTATGCCAACTCCAAAGGACTTTTGTTGTCGATTCTCTCAGGCGGTGCGTCTGAAATTTTATCGTCGGCCACCCATAAGTAAACAGCGATATTCAACGTTGGGCGTCGCGGTTCTCACCTCCACTGCAGAGGTGCAACGAGGATGCAAAAAGCGGGTACGGGGGGATGTGACGACCTTACCATCATGGCGACACTTCCGCGGTTCCGTTGAGCAGAATTGTGGTGAAATTTGGTGCCAATGTGACATCAGTGACCCATCTTATGCCTTTTGAACTTCGACTTTTTTCCCTCAAATGTCAACACCTTGATGCGCTGCTGAAGAAGCGGGTGACGCTGCAGGAAGCCACGCTTTTGCGCCGTTACAATGGAATATTATAGGAACTTTTGAGCCAAATTCCAAACTTATGAGTCGCAATGACAGACAACTGACAGGGCTTTTCGAAAATGTGATCCTTTAATTGTGTTGGGCAGTGTAGATGCAGCTGTTGCTGAAGGATTGTCATCTTTGGTATGATTCCATCGGCTGCTGCGTCATCTTGAAGCACTGTTCATTCGTAAGTAAATGACACCACTATTGTGGATGCAACAGATGTCTGTGTATGAAGACCAGAGTTACAAGATACTGAGTTACACGTCCGAAATCATAACAAGTCCAGTCCAAAATCCAAGTATCTTCAGAGGAATGAAAATAAGCCGTAGGCCATTGCACAGGTACCTATATTATTTCTTTTGTAAAGGGTAGACTGATACTCACCATTAAGATGACACGCTGAGTTGCATACAGGCACGGCGAAACAACTGTTACATATTGAGCTCTCGGACAAAGTCTCTTTCCGAAAAAAAGAAACACACACACATTATCACAAGCCAGCACAGCTCACGCATACGTGACTGCTTCCTCCGGTCGCTCTCTGTTTGCACCAACCATAGTGCCAAGGGCGACTAATCGATTGGATTCACCAAAATTGTGGAGTGAAAGCAACTGACTTTCGCATGCTGCTCGGGAAGTCACCACATCGTCCCGTCCTTCTAAGACTGTACAGAAAAGGCAAATCTTACCTCTCAAGCAAATGTGTCCTCTACTCTAATTGAAATAACAACCCTCCCCCGCCCCCTCTCTCCCACCCGAAGTAGTGGCAGACAAAAGAAACGAAATCGCATAGCGATCTCTGAAAGTGTTGTCTCAATAGACGGTGAAGCCTGATTAGTGGTGCACCATTCATCAAGGTACAACTGTGTGTCGACGACACAAAGGTGTGGTTGGGAGGCTATAGTGTCAGTATTAGGCACAATTGGGCCGTTAACTTTCCAAGGAAACGAAACGTAGTAACTGCTGGTGTTATGATCGCCAACAATATTCAGTCACATAACTAGAAGAAGAATACTGATAAGAGCCGACAGGTTTACTCTCTTTTCCTGAACAGCCAGTAAAAGCTGAACACCATCCGTTTTGAATGATTCAAGCTCAGGCGGGCAGGCATCTGCGGAGGCGGAAACAGAAGATCTCCACAACAAGGTGTTTTCCATTGCACATTTTTTAAAACGTTTAGAGCAAACATTCCATTTCCCCTTGATTTATATACAGCTGCAAGAGACCATAGTCGTACATTATTGACGACCTAACGAACAAATTCACCAATTACTGCTGGTAGCACGTAAGGAAAAGTACCATCGCAGACTCCCTAGGGGACCAGGACGTCAACGTAGAAAGTCGGATCTGTCAGTGGGTTCAAGTGAAGAGGGAGGGTCTGTCTGAATAGAACACAACGCCCTGGTCACCGGGCGAAGAGATCACCTTCATGCGGTAGCCGTGCCACTGTGTAGCCTGAGACCGCGTGTTTTGCAATCTTGTTAAATGTAGTTGCAAGTGCATCCTCTGTTTGACGTGGGTCCCTTCTTGCCTGGTGCGCCATGTAGCGGCCATTTGCTGCTGTAGCTGACCTTGGTCGACCGCCTCCTCTCCATCGCGTATCAGTACCTGTGGTTCGTAACGCTTCCCAAACACGCGAACCAAACTCCTAGTTTCACTTGTCACACTTTGTCCATCTTCCAGTTTCCCGATGATCATCCTCCGACTGAGTCATTCATATGTTGTCTCCAAGTCATGTTGTAATGACGAACACCACCAAGTGCACCGTAACCGGCCGCTTGTTGACACACCCCGTCTCTCCAATCGCCTCATGTTGCGGGGCCGGCCCCATTCGGCGCTACAGTTACGCTGACCTAAGGCCATGCGAGGTCCAAGTTTCTGTGCATGACTGGGAGACCTCTGGCAGCATGATACGGCACTTTCATTCAACTCCACCGCTAAGTAAGTATATTAAGTCACTTTATCTGCCTCATCATTAAGTTTTTCAGAGCAGAGCAGTCATTAGAAAATAGTCAACGGCTCAAGGGGTGTGAATTCGGTGTATATTCCAAGGCTACAACCCACAGTGACTGCGACTGGGATGCAGAACCATACCTCCTCCCATTTCGTATTTGATGTTCATTCTTTTCTCTATCAGTTGATTGAATTTAACTATGTTTATCAAACGAAGTCAACTTTTTTTCCACCTCAGCAGCTGAGTAGTCAGCATATCTCACTGACGCTGAGAGACCGCTGGATCAGTTTCCTGTTACGCCAGAGAAATTTTTCCTTGGCGGGAGGACTTAACTGGGGTGCCCTCAGCGTTGTGGTTGCGAATTATGAGCTAATTGAACGAGAAGTAGCGACAGCCGCCGGGAGATCGTTGTGCTGACATTATGCCCTCCACAGAGCATCCTAACGACTCCTTGTGGCAGATCCTGACTGAGACCGGCATCGTATGATTGTACTCGTATTTAGAGGGTGCAAAACAGATTGGTGGAGCTGTTATTATTGAACTATTTATTGTACATTTATTGATCTTGGTCCTGGTGGTGAAAGGATCTGCCGAGGATTCCTCCTAACGTTGCCCAGAGTTCGCCCGATCGTTTCGTGGTCCATATTTCAATCACGATGTGCTGGGAGGCAATTCCGTCAGCATCTGGAACTCGTCGAACAGAGCTATGACAAGATTCTTCAACTGAAAGGAATGGGAAGAACATCAAAGATGAACTTGTCGCGGGCTTCCATCTGCCATACGCGACATGGAAAGCTCTACACCGAGGACAGGAGCTTCAAGATGCAAAGCAGGCCTCAAGATGCGGGGCTACACCACTGAATTATGTGAATGTGACGACCTACGGGATATACAACATCTCTGGTCTTCAGAAACCTGCCCGATCCTTGCACTATAGAAGATCTTTATGCAAAGACTGATAAGGTCATAGAAACCGCGGAATACTGGAGCTTGCGCTCCATTTAATTGAAAACCATATGTGTCTTGCTGTATTACGTTATTACTTTCAGTATCTTGTATTGGCGTACTGTACTTTTATTTATCACGATCCATTTTGATTCTTTTCTATATCTAAGGCCTGGACACGAAAAATAAATAAATAAATTGTACATTCAAGTCACATTGTAGATTCGAAATGTGACTTAACGTCATGACTATTTACGATTTTATATTGAAACTAAAATCGTTCTTTGGCTCTGGACTTCCTAAAATGCCCGTCACTCCAACAGGTGCTCCTCATATGCACAGTGTTGAGTACACGTGGCTTCCCAAAGCGCTCGTGGCAAGTACTGTATTTTTGCCGGACTTTAAGCGTCCATAGCATACCAGTAACTATACCCCCTACTTACTGAGACAATAGGAAAACACTTCAATGGGCTCTGAACCGTTGGAGCTTTGTGGAAAACATCACTGGAAGTCTGTTCGTGCTCAGGTATATATTGCATCTAATACCACGAACAGCCTCGTATGCCAATAAAATGAATAGGAGGATAAGCAGGTTGGGGGTGGCGGGTGGTGCGGACAGAACTGCTCTCTTCTGTTAACAGTTTGTTTCTACGCGGTAAAACGGGAAATAGAGAAGGTAAACGGAGCCCTGCACCATGGTAATCAAGAAGACACTGAATTTACGAAAAAACTTAATACAAAATCAAATAATTGCTGTTTCATAACAATAGATTAAAGGGAACCTTATCATGATCTAGTGGGAATTCTGCTATCTAGATACATCGAGGGTGTGTCAATAGTTAAACCACAATATAATTTAAGGACGCAAACTGTAGGATGAAGAAGTGTACAATAAAGTTACATTTATATTTCGCGGCATGATTGAAGTCTCTTAATGAATTTCTCCCATGATGAAACGAGTTTCTGCACCCTTATTTTCCATATGTTTGGTGCCCCAGTCGTGATGAAATCTTTAAATGATATAATTCTTGCCAATTATGACGATAGGCCAATTCCTACCATAAGATGTCATCATGAATTATAAAACAGAAATGTAACAAATAAAAGCAATACTACTTGTTCTCTGTGTTACTTTTAGCTCTTGGGGGATATACCGATCTGCAGACAACCGATTTCACTCCTTTCACTGAATTAAAGCGTTGGAGACAAGCACGGGAATTTTGCAACGCATCAAGTAAGTAGAATTGCGGTGGATAGTGATTTTGTGTCAAATAAGATGTGCGGTGAATGAGGATTTTTTTAATCATTCGAAGTTGCTGCGTGAGTGAAAGTAGTTTCGCATTTGTGACGTTACCTCTAAGAAAATGGTTCAAGTGGCTCTGAGCGCTACGGGACTTAACATCTATGGTCATCAGTACCGTAGAACTTAGAACTACTTAAACCTTACTAACCTGAGTGCATCACACAACACCCAGTCATCACGAGGCAGAGAAAATCCCTGACCCCGCCGGGAATCGAACCTGGGAGCCCGGGCGCGGGAAGCGAGAACGCTACCGCACGACCACGAGCTGCAGACTTTACCTCTAAGACGTGGATCACAAATGGGACGGCGCAAAATTTTACCAGTGTTCTTCTGTAGCTTTCAGTCGATTGCATATCTGCGGTTTATTTCTGTTCCGTAGAATACTGTGCTCTTCTTCAGACCTATGCCTGGGATTCTTTCTGTTACGATTCTGTGCAGAAAATAATGGCCTTCGGATTCGTTACTGCGTTAAGTGGATGTAGCACTGTCACGCGTAGTCTTCTGTCATACTCTGTGACATCCAATCAGCACGGGTTAGGAAACTGCAGCCTGTTTTTCATGGTATCGTAAACCATAGTTTTGTATTATGCTGCAAGGTTCATGCATAAAACCGGCGAGCGTTCTGACATTTTGGCTCAGTGAATGTGTCATTCGATGATGATGCACTGATAATGGTCGCCCAGATCAGTGGGGAATTAAACATTGACGTTTAGTAAACATGAAATTTCCTGGCAGATTAAAAGCCGGTGCTGGACTCTGTCGGTACAGCATTTGTCCGTAGATGGCAAAGGTCCCACATTCGAGTCCCAGTCCGCTCACAGTTTTAATCTACCAGGAAGTTTCACACCAGCGCACACTCCGCTACAGAATGGAAATTCATTCTGTGACTTATTAAATATGTTATGAGGTCGTAGTAAGAGAAAAATGAGAAACGCGTTGAGTCTAGGTACTAAAGAGTCGATCGTCTTGTACAGCCTGCAAATTATTTTTCAGATACTTTCAACTTTTGCCGTCCTGCCTTCCTCTGTTGTGTGTAATATTACGGTATATTGTTAATTTTTACTTCTTGACCGTCTTACTCGCAAGCTGCCAACTCTCAAACACATTCAACACATTCACACACGCAAATGCAGTTTCCCCCGTCGGAGGTTCGAGTCCTCCATCGGGTATGGGTGTGTGTGCTGTGCTTAGCGTAAGTTACTTTAAGTTACATTAAGTATGTGCAAGCCTAGGGACCGATGACCTCAACAGTTTGGTCCCATAGGAACTTACCACATAAAAAAGACACACACACAATGAAAACATCACACAGGTAAGAAGCAGATGGTACACTATGATTTACACACATAAATTAACACACAGGGTGGCAAACATACTAAAGAAACAGGGCTTCCGAGTAGCATACAAAACTGTGCAAACCCTCCAATCAAACTTAAGCCAACCAAAACAACCAAGAGGAATAAATTCCAGGGATCAGGAATATGCAAACTTGAATTTCAAAGTTGTGATGCATTATACGTTGGAATGACAGGCAGTAATTTTAAAACGCTATACCAAGAACACATCAGGTGTTGCAAGTACGAAACAAACCATTCCATATATGCAGACCACTTAAAACACACCATAACCACCATCCTACAAACATGGAACAAGATATGCAAATAATGAGAATAAACAACCATGAAAAATACCTTATACAAATGCAAGAAAACTGCCACATCCAGAAACCCATTGCTGAAAAAAACAGGTGATAAATGAGCAAACGCAATCTTGGACTGTGAGGCTTGTCCCCGTGGAAGTTCGAGTCCTCCCTCGGGCATGGGTGTGTGTGTGTTTGTCCTTAGGATAAGTTAGGTTAAGTAGTGTGTTAGCTTAGGGACTGATGACCTTACCAGTTAAGGCCCATACGATTTCACACACGTTTGAACATTTTTGAAATGAGCAAACACGCATAAGTACATACTCCTTACTACACTTAATAAAAGAAACGATAAGACGAAAATTATCCCTCTTGCACATGCAGCCACACACAGTTCTCCCTCCCGCCCTCTGGTCACCCACACCAAACCGCGCACACACACACACACACACACACACACACACACACACACACACACACACAAGAAACGAATGCGCACCAAAACAAATACCTTTTCACACACAAAATCAGCGTACTGAAACAAATACTATTTCGTACACTCATATACACAAAAGCACGCCGGCCGCGGTGGTCTCGCGGTTCTAGGTGCGCAGTCCGGAACCGTGCGACTGCTACGGTCGCAGGTTCGAATCCTGCCTCGGGCATGGATGTGTGTGATGTCCTTAGGTTAGTTAGGTTTAAGTAGTTCTACGTTCTAGGGGACTGATGACCACAGCAGTTGAGTCCCATAGTGCTCAGAGCCATTTGAACCATTTTTGAACAAACGCACGCTCACACACACACACACACACACACACACACACACACACACACACATACACACATGCATACACAATCAGATCACAGATATCTAAAAAAAATTACACTAGAAAGTTGGCAATAACATTCGATATTTGCTTTGACGGTAACATCGGACAGTCGGCATCACAAACCAAAACATAGCATCAAAACAAGTGTTCAATTCCTAGTGCTGTAAAGTGTGTAAAACAAAAACCCAAATGGAAGTAATAAGAAGAAGTAGTTAGACGGTCAACAAGTAAAAATTAACAATATACCGTAATATTTTTCAGATTCTATTGTGGTTTTGTGCTGGCAGAAATGTTTGCTAAATGGACTTTTAAGCTTCTGTATGAAGCGGTCGAGCTCTCTGAGCAAGTGTGCTGTGCGCGGTTACTTTTTATTTTCCTTTTATAAATTGAGCATACCTTTCTATACGGCTCAGCCCCTCGCTTGTTCTTCTAGGACAGTGGAATCAGCTCAGAAACTGCTCCGATGCATAGTATTAGAAGATCTGCCGGTACCTTTTCTTGAAAGTAATGAAGTATCTCCGGCGTTTTGAAGCACAATATGTTTGCTGGCACTTGTCGCTGTTCATGTGATTTTGAATCTTTTTGATATTGTTGATGGCTGCTAATAATTCATCTTAAAGAACCATTTGAGGAGCAGTAGAAAAATAAGGAACAAAGAAGTCCACACATAGTTCTTGCCATAGGGAGATCATCTTTACCAGGTCAAAGACAAACATTACCATAAACATTAACATCGTAAGCCTTCAACACACATTAGGCGCTATTTTCCGTTTTGGTATATGTTGTCACCTTTCTCTAGATAGTTCAAAACTCGTTCACGGTTTACGTACAAGAACTAACTCTGGCCTGTTGGGGTAAGTTACTTAAGTGTATTAAGGCAATCGCAAAGAGAATCGATTCTTAATCTGTCTGTAACATTTCTGATGCACTCACGTCTTGTACACCCGAGATCTCCCCTGATAAATTACAGTTCACTGGTCGAGTTTAAATATTTGCGTTGTTTTGCTTATCCATATGTCACTACCATACAGAAATTTGGCTTGCCCCTGCGTTTCTCTTGTATAGTGTCTAAGCAGAGATTTTCCCGTTGCCCCACAAGTTCTTTAAGTTGCTTCAGATAATTTAAATCCATTTTTACAACTAAAAGAAAATCTGTATTTTTGTCACCAAACGCGTTTTTTTTATTGCAGCAAAACATTATCAGTGGCCTGTGATGAAACAGATTTACATCTTGGCTTGGTTCCTAGACCTATAAATAGAAGATGTCGATGTAATTTACGGAATTTTATGTCCAATTTTCTCTCTCATCTATTGTAATGAACTATTTTTAGATCTAGAAACCTAGCAAAGTCTTAAATATGTTTCATTACAGACCACTGATGATGTTTTATATCAATAAATGAAAGGCTTTTGGTGACAAAAGTATGGATGTTTTTGTAGTTTCACTGGTGAATTTAAAATATCTTCAGTCATTATAAAACAACTTCAGACATTGCGGCCACACAAATGAGGAATTCTGTAAATGTGAAGTAGTTACTTTTCAGTGTTCATGATCCTAATATGCAGCGTCCATGAAACTTAAAACCTATCTTTGTAGTCTAACTTCTATGCACCATATTTCTTCTATAGCTCCTTCTTCATAAGGCACATCTTCCAGGTTTGCGATTTTGACATTCGACAGCTGTGCCTTACTGCGACCTCTTATTGATCATAAAAACAGTCCTTTGTAGTTCATTTTGTAAGATAAGAGTTTTTTTCCGCTGGAAGCAGAGCTGGAGTGGAACATGCGAGTAATAAAGTGAAATATTTCTTTTAACTGTGAAAATTACATGAGTTGTTTGTAAAATTTGTGACTGGAAAGAGGACTTATTGGCATGGACGACGCAGCATGTTGTTTCGGTTGGAGATACATTGATAGAAGTAACATCGGGCGTGCAAAGAAGCGTCTTGGGGGCCTCGTTGTTCGCGTTGTATGTTAATGACCTGGCAGATAATAATAATAACGTCATATTTCTTTCGTATGATGTTGTTGTCTATATAATGAAGCAATGTCTGAAAAAGTGTGCACAAGTATTGAGTTACGACTTGAAAATATTTCAAAGTAGTTCAATGACTGGTAACTTGCCTTAAAGGTACAGAAATGTAACACTATGACCTACAAAATTCTACGACTCGAAGTCACAATCGGAAGCAGTCAACTCTTACAAAGACCCGAGTGTAACAATTTGTAGTGGTGTGAAATGATCACATAGGCTCAACTGGACGTTAGTCAGGTGGTTGGCTTTGATTCACTGGCCATATCCTGGTTTAAAGTAGGTCTTCAAATCACTTGCACGTCCCATCTTAAAATGTTGCTTAAGTGAGAGGGATCCACATCAGATAGGATTGTTACGGATGCACTGAACGCATGCAAAGAAGAAGGGTACGATTTGTCACAGGTCTGACTGAGAGGGAAAGGTGAAAAGAAATGATGACCATGAACTGGCATACTTTTAAAGATGGGCGCCAGCTATCCCGCGAAATCCTATTTGCGCTCCACACGTGTTGGAAGGCAAAAGAACAGTAGTATGTGGTATAATGCTAAGTACCGTCTGCCATGTACTTCACTGTCGTTTTCAAAGTATACATGCTATATGATCAAAACTACCTGCACACCAATTAGTGGACATTACTGTGGGGTGTATCCACCCTTCGCCTTCATAGTGGCTTGAAATTTGGTATCTGAGTGTCCGTGGAGAAATGGCAGCCCATTTTTCCTCAAGATTCGAAACCAAAGAAAGTAGTGATGTTTGACGCTAGGTTTTGGAGCGAAGTCGACGTTCTGGCACATCCCAATAATGTTCCATTGGATTTTGGCCAGACCAATCCATTTCAGGGTTTTCACAGTCCACAAACCGTGGCCTTACAGAGGTTTCGTTATGACAGGGTGTACTGTCATGCTGATCCAGTCATCGTCTCCGAACTGTTCCTCTACTTCACTCTGTGCACAATGCTGTAATATGTGTTCAGATTTTCCTTATTTAGTGTTTTCTTGAGCGCAATAAGGGGACTACATGGAGGCAGGTAAAATTCCCCAGGTACTCGATGAACACAAACACTTCCATCGGATTACACAAGATGTAGCATGATTCATCAGTCAAAATCACTCGTTTCTAATCATCCACCGTCCAGTGGTGTCCCTCTTTACGACACGTCAAGCGTCGATAAGCACTGACTGCAGAGATGTGTACCTTGTGAGGAGCTAAGCACAGTTAGTGTGCCAGCTGGACAACTGGTAGCACTTTGGAACTCACGAATGATTCCTTCCGCTTCCAGCGTGTGGTTTTTATACTGCCACGTTCCACAATGCTCAAAGATTCCTGTCCCCCATCACATGAGATCTGGCTTGCCTTGGTGCAGCTGTGGTAGTTCCTTCGCGTTTCCACTTCAGAGTCATACCACAGCCTCCTCATGGACAGCCCCCTTGGCCAGAAGTTTGCGTGTCTCAGTCTCAGTTAACGACTGAGGTCTACTGGCGGGATCTATTTGCCCCTGGTAGATGCAACCATACCATACGGATCAGTAGTTATGGTACCAGACGAGTAGTAGTCCCCCCAGCCTTTGTGGGAGTATGTGGGCGGCATCCACATGGACAAGTCTGACATTGCTTCCACTTTCTTGTATGGCACTTCTGATTTTTTGCTGTCGGCCTCTTGTTTCTTTACAAATACTGGTACGTAGGTAAACAATGTCAGCCTAAATTATAATCTAAAGGTATCAACAACAAAACAGTGGCAGTTTTAGGAAAATATCCCATAAAGCCTAAGATAGCCACTAAGAGTAAAACATCTATCAACATATATGTAACAGGATGGAAAGAACATTGAAGGGTGAAACGAGAAGAGAAACCCAAATGAAATTTTATTAAGTCATGGCACTTTCCTCAATACTATATAGAGAAGAAAGTTGGAAATTACAATCAAATGACCTAACACAACTTGAAACTTCACGAATAAAGTTCCTTGAAGACCTAACACAACTTGAAACATCGGAAACGAAGTTCCTTAGAGCAGCGAAAGGCTGCACAAGAAAAGACAGAATAAGAAATGAAGAAAGAAGGAAATAACTGGGAATATAGCCATTAAATGAAACAGTAATCCAACCAAAGCAGGATCGGAAAGAGCATTATTTGCTTATGTCACCTCAGAGAATCGCTCGGCAAACAACAGCATACAATCGTATTGGGAGAATGAGTGTGGAAAGACCGAGGAACGTGCCACAATGCCTAATCCTAAACTGGCAGAAGAAGAAGATCACGAAGAGTCGAGCTGGGCAGCTTTAGAAGCGATAGAACGTCCCAGGTGGATTTTTACTCAGGCGACAACCAATGAATAGTCTGCAGTCAAAGCCATCGAGCTCTCGTGACTGACAGATTCTACCGTTTATTGCTTCTCTGCTCACAATACTCCACGCCTTCTTTTATACTAGCAGGTCAGCCCTTCGTGACATCCGTTAGATAAGCGTGTCCGCAAACTTTTGATCAGACAGTGTGCATGGTTGCAAATGTCCTACACGACACGAATTTGCGCCAGTGATATTTTTTGTGTACATAAATATTGTGTAGTTAGCGGCTGCCAGGCAGCCTTGTAGCCTGCAGAAGGTAAAAGTAAACGCTCATATTACGCGCTGGTCTGGAACATCCCTCATCGTAAGCTCTCGTGTAGAAAATACTCCGTGCAGAATGGCGTTGAACGCAGTGGGAATACGCATTGTGATTAGGCAGCAACGCGCAATTGCGCCGTCAACTGCGTGCTGTCGGTAAGAAGCGGTGTGTGCGGCGCGGCGCGGCGCGGCACGGCGTCGCCGTGGTGTTTTTCCAGCGCGGGTCAAAGCGGCGGCCCCAGCGCCAGCAGCGGGGGCTGCGGAGTCGCCGGCAGCGGGGGCGGTCGGCGCGGAATGCGCGGCGCGGCGGGCAATTGTAATTTATTGATTTGTGTTGGCGGCACTGGACGTGTCGGACGCAAGAACACGGGGCCGGTCACTCTGCTTGCCCCCCCTCCCGCCCCCGCCGCCGCCGCCGCAGCCTCCTCCTCCTCCTCCGCCTCCGCCTGCGCCGCCGCCGGCCCTGCGCCGCCCCCGCCTCCACCCCGCCGCCCCCGCGGCCGCCAGCGCCGCCACCGCCACCGCCGCCCCTCGCCACCCCACACGCGCGCCCGCCCACCCCGGACCCGGTCCGGCCGGCCCGTGGACCAAATTACAGGCGCGCTTCAATCAGCAAACCCCCCCGGTTGCCATGGGAACCACACATAATGATCTTCGACCGCCGCGCCGGAGCGAAGCGGAGCTACCCCCACCACGGAGGGGCGGACGGCGGACGGCGGTGAGCGCAAGACGCGGCCAGCCGACCGCCGCCGGCCGCCGCCGCCGCTACCACTGCTGCTGCTGCTGCTGCCGTCGCTAACTGCGCACTGTGCGTCGGCTGCGCCACCGTCCAGACAGGGCGCACCGCCCCAGTTTCCTTACTTCCCGCCCGCTTACCAGAAGACGACGTCACACTGCCGCCTTACTTTTTCCATGCAGTGTGCATTTAAAAGTGATGTTTCCTTTTATCAAGGCATTCCTGTTTATAACTCTTAACATTTTTTTCGGAACAAAACTTCTATCTCGTTGTTTATTTTTAGTAGGTGGCCATAACGCCACGGTCAAAGCCATGTGTATAATGCTGGGCACGTTCTCAGAGCCTATAAAGACTTACTATTATTTCCGAATAAGCCCTTCGTGAGTATGCACATAGAGATGTGGGCTTCTTCCTTCCTTTGCGCCCATGTAAGATGCTTCAGCTGCCCCTACCACTAAGTTTTATGCAACCTGCAACGTCTTGCAATTCCACAAGCATGATTCTTATTATCTCGCTCGCTACGCGTCCTTAGTCCCACGGAAAAAATGAACACTTTTTGTATAACATTTACTATAGTTAAATTTGTAATGGGATGCGTTTTCGCTAGGCCGTCGTTTTCGAATTATTCAAGACAAATGTACAAAAGAGACTTTTTAAAGTGTTTTTCTTGAATAGCTCGAAAACCGTGGCCTCCAGTGGGAACGTATCCTAGAATAAAACTTAACTACGTTCAGTTTCCTACAAAAAGGTGCTATTCATTTCTTTCTGTAGGACAAATAGTTCACGCTTAGTGAGCGAGGGAGCAGGAAAATCTTATGGGTAGTATCTGAGGGCGTCGTAGGCTCGATAACCCTATATTTTTTGTTATTTTCTCTCGGGCTTCCTTTCTTTCGTCAGAGATTCTTCGTCATCTTTGGTTTTTCCTCTTGGTCAACTTGCCGTCGCCGGCCGTTGTGGCCGAGCGGTTCCAGACGCATCAGTCCCAAACCGCGCTGCTGCTACGGTCGCAGGTTCGAATCCTGCCTGTTTGTGATGTCCTTAGGTTAGTTAGGTTTAAGTAGTTCTAAGTCTAGCGGACTGATGACCTCAGATGTTAAGTCCCATAGTGCTCAGAGCCATTTGAACCAATTTGCCGTCTGTGGATTTTGGACCTGAGGACTTTGCGCGTTTGAAAATCTTCTGGGGCCAATTTCAGATGAGTTTTGATCCCGCCAGTCGACTTAACCCTGTCCGTTTTAGCTTTACTGCTGAAGGGGTTCATTCTTTTAATGTTTCCATTATTGCTGAAGCGCTTAATTCTTTTAACTTGCGTTTTCTAATGTCGCTATGGATATTTTCTACCATCTGACTTCCTGTTTGCCTGTAAGTCGGTATTGTCTGTTTGCAAGGTTCAAGGGCAACAATTTTTCTCACCATTGGGCGTTCTTTTTTCTCAATGTTCTCAGTGTTTGTTTTCCTACTTAAAATCAGTGATTCTGATCTATAGAGGGATCCTGGTTTGACAACTCCTTTCTAATATCTTGTGTGTGTGCATGGAGATACATTTTCTCATGGAGGTGTATTCTGCCTTTGCAGCTAAATGAAAGGCAGTTTCCTTTCCGCCGTATGCGTTTCACTTCTTTTATTTGTGAAGCATCTTCACTGGTCTGTAATACATGTTTGTTTCATGTTTATAATAAAGACGATATTTAATAATTACACATATGTTACTACATTACGTTTTTTTTCTTGTTATTCTCTTGTTCTTCATATTAGAAACCACTTTTGCACTACATGTTTTGAGTGTTCGAATTTGGATGTTACGATTTCTGATGTCCTTAATCCATGTACATCGTCATCGAGATGTATTTACTCGGTCTGCACACGTTTTTTGTTGTAGTTGTTTTGGGTAAATAGTTTTGAAGTTACCGTCTTTCCATTTATAAAGACTAAATTATTATTTCCAAACCTGCTATTATAGTATATTTACAGAGAGACCATAGAAATTCAAATACACATTAACAACTCTGACAGGAAGGAAGAGGGACTGAAATTAGACAGTTTGCGGTCGTCAGAGCTAAAAGAAGAAAACAGCGCCATCTCTTGCGCATTCAGAGCTCCATAACACACATCGGCTAGACTCAGTATCTTAGGCAGTGGTCGGATGATGTTACAACGAGACCAAATCTGTAAACAGTGCAGTTTAATACGTAAGTTTGAAAATAATATCTTAGTCTTTATAGCCTCTGACGACCTTTCAGCATTAGGAGACGAAACATTAGGCGAACATGTTTCGAACGATTGCGTAATGCTCACATATCACAAAGCAATAAGGACGCAAATATCCACCGTGAAAGTCAAACTGTATACACTTCTATTGTAGACATAAACATGGAATACGATTTTAAAAAAATAAGGAAATTGTTTAAAACTTTTGTGAACACACGGATTCAACGCAACTGGTACTTTTTGGTGTTTATTTATTTACTTATAGTTGCGGCCAGTCATTAAGCTTCGAAGTACACTTATTTTTGTTCCAGACACAATCGCAAATTATGATTACAGTTATAAGCGGTATCGGCCGTATATGGGTCATCTTCGGAATTCATCTTCGAAATCTATATGTTATAGGCGGCATTTGCGCAACGAAGCGTCCATGAAATGCATCGCCATTCGCAATTGCAACGCAAGTCTTGGACATTTTACACTCCAGATATTGCATATTCTGATGGCGGTCAATCCATGGCCGATACCGGTTGTAATGGCAGTCAAATTCTGCAATTGTGTCTAATATAAAAATAGGTGTACTAGTTTTATATTTCGAGGCTTCATTATTCGCAGCAACCTTACGCAGGCGAATAAACACCAAATAGCACCAATTGAATAGAAACTGCTGTTACACGACAGATTTCGACAAAAACGGTCCACATCTAGCGATAATAGTTCCACAAAATATAGAGGAACAGATCTGAACTAGCGGCTCTTTTTGGACTGAAGAGACTTATGCCTCGACTTCAAATTCGAATTACTCTGTACATACCGTAGATCTTGTACCATTTGACCGTAGCAGGTCGAAACGGGCCGCGAACATAACGCAACTAGCGCTGTTTCCTGTTTATTTATCTAACACCTACTTCTTGAAACAAGTAATACAGTGAGTTCGATGGGCCTGTTTTCATTGTGGTTCTCTTAGAACTTTACTTAGGATTTGACTTCAGGAGAAAGGACTCAGTTTATAACTTAAGAGTGGCTATAGGAATGTAAAAAAGTAGACTACTATAGCTAAAAAATTTCTTGAAAATTTCTTAAGAAAAGAAAAGTCCTAGTTTGAAATATTAGATTAAAATGAAGGAAACTGTGCATTTGTACCCATCAAGTTGCAATAAAATGCACGTCGGAACTTTGTGTGGTACCTGGATAAGTTTCCTTCACTTCTGTTCAGTTTTCAGAATGTGAGTACATCTCTGTGTCCTCTCAAATTTCTCAAATTTAGTGTCGTGATGAGAATGCGGGGTGTATGCAGTAGGAATTAATGTGTTACTTGCATTGAAAAATGGGTTCGTGGACATGAGACATTATGACTCTCTACAGCGCCTGCAAACGAAGTTTGCCACTCGAGCCATTCGTTCCTCTGACGCTCTCTCACCGCTACAGAAATCTGTGACGAATCGCACCAATTTTCGTCGGAATATCTCTCTCCCTTAGCTTATTCCAACTTGGTAATGGAGCCAAAATGACGGACAATACTCAAGAATTTGTCGTACGAATATTTAGTTAGTGACGCTTCGTTAGTGATATACAGATCGTTAGGATTCTTCCGATAAATCTGTCAACGAGCCAGCTCCAGTCGGATGATATCGAAAGGAAGAAAGAAAGATTAGAGTTAAACATACCGTCGACGTCGAGGTCATGAGTGACGGAACGAAAGCTTGGAGTAGGGAAGGAAGAGGAAGAAAACACGGAACACCTCAATGCGGACTGCGAACGGTGACTTGAACCGTCATCTCCTAATGCGAGTCCAATGTGATAATTACTCTGTCGCCTCACGCAGTGAGCGATATCTAGT
Source organism: Schistocerca serialis cubense (assembly GCF_023864345.2). NCBI lineage: Eukaryota > Metazoa > Arthropoda > Insecta > Orthoptera > Acrididae > Schistocerca > Schistocerca serialis. Next base: position 573,439,252 of record NC_064641.1, on the reverse strand, counting down.
CTTTTCATGTGTCTGCGTCCGTTAAGTCAAAGACCCAGCTGAATCAGCTTTCTAAACCAATCCGTCTGCATCGAGGTAACTAGGTGTAGGCAATAGGAAAAGGTGGAAAGAAGAAACGGGAAACCTCGGAAAGTTGTTAAGTCTGACCAGTAAGGATAAAGTGTAAAATGAGGTGTTTATCAGGATAGATCAGCAAATACTTTAGTGGAAATTCTTAAAAGAGAAATTCAGAAGGACATGCGCTGAGGTACCCGGGGCTGTTAATTTGGCTCTTGAGAGAACAGTAGGGATTTAGTATTGTAACACAAGCAGTGAACAGTAAAACGAAGATTATTGGTATTACGTAAAAATGTACGAGTCGTTGAAGGGATTATTGTAGTAGAAAAGATTGCGGCTTGAATCTTGAATTTTTCTCAGTGTACTGAATACTCGAGTATACTGCGTCATATCAATAGGAAAGTAATAACCAAACGTTTAGAAATTATGTGGTATTCACACAAAAAGGACATCTCATTAGCACTAGAATACTCATAGGTCATTTTCTGGGTTCGGTGCATGAATTCTTCATAACAACTCATACACTCTTTCGACATTTGAAATAGCCGCTTTTAATGTTACAAAATTTTAATATTCCACTAACCTCGCAGCCTTTCGTGAGTTACTGTAATTACACAGTAACACGGGAATAATTCCGCGGAGAAAGGTCAAAACATTTTATTCCCTAACTTACCATTCCAGAATCTAGTGTTGTTATACCGAATTAGAACGTCTTCATTACATTGGTCAAAGTGTAATAATTTTATTAGACAGTTTACTTCTAGAATGAAATTCTCACTCCGCAGCGGAGCGTGCGCTGATATGAAACACTTGCAGGTTAAAACTGTGTGCCGGACCGAGACTTGAACGCGGGACATTTGCAAATCTTAGTCCAGCACACAGTTTTAATCTGCCAGGAAGTTTACTACTAGTTCCAGCTTAACTAATGCAGTGAATATTTGGTGTGAGACACTTCATTTTTCCTACATTTGTTCCGCATCTTTTCTAAGGCGCTCCCCATACACTTTCGGACACGGAGAGGAACATTCGTCAAGAGAGCATGAATTCCCTTGCATGAATCACCATTTATGATTCAAATACTTTCTCATGAACTTGTTTAACATATCACAAATGTTTTCTTATGTTACGATAGAAAGTTTTCGTTCAGATCATACAAAACGACGAATGATTCTTAATTCGTTTAGCTGAGGCAGTACTTTAACGTAGATATCAAGTGGGAAAGTAATAACCGAATTGTGTGAGGGGCTTCTAGAATATTATCTCGGCCTTCTGATCGTGAGAGACTAGTTTATGAAGACCCAAGTTTATACAAAAATGGTTTAAATGGCTCTATGCACTATGGGACTTAACATCTGAGGTCATCAGTCCCCTAGACTTAGAACTACTTAGACCTAACTAACCTAAGGACATCACACACATCCATGCCCGAGGCAGGATTCGAAACTGCGACCGTAGCAGCAGCACGGTTCCGGACTGAAGCGCCTAGAATCGCTCGGCCACACCGGACGGCTATATAAAAATCTGTACTGTGTATTATTACCGTTGTACTTACTTTCTTAATCGAAGCTGACTTTAATCAGGAAACGAAAATAAATGTGTGAGATTTACTTGTAGGCTACTGAGCCCTATGGAGAAGCATCTGAAATACAATGTGACCTGACAAGATGCATTTATCACCTCGGACCACCAGGAATCTTTGACTTTATTCCAAAACATTCTTTTCTGTTTGATTATTCTATGATCTGTGTTACGATACTCATATTCAGCAGATCGATTGCTGTGATATACGACTGTTTCATTGTAGTTATTTCAGTTGCAGACTTTCATTTCCGTTGCCGACGATCTGAAGCTAGAAGCACTGTTTCCATCGTGTTTCACGTATACCACACAAGAGAGTGTTGAATGTACAGTATACGGCACAGAAATGACAGCTTAGGCGTGAAAAGGGACTGGGTTTTGTGTAAAGGAGAAGTGCAAGATTGTTCATGTTTCACAGCTTTACAACCAAGTTTTCTTGATACAAATGTATTATGACTTTTCGAATTCAGTTACTTACATATTTATTCTCATCATAAGTCACCAAGTGAAACTTGGTCAAAACTCAGTTATTTAAAAAAATTATCTTTCTCTAGCGGTTTATAAAAGCAACTGATACGTCCATGAAAATACAGTTGCTCAGCAGAGGCAATGTGAAGGGCAAAATTATTTAGAATTTATTTTGTGAGCAAGAAGTTGATTTAATCATAGGCATTAAAGGAGAGAGCCTGTTTTATGAAATTTGCCTGTACTAACGGGCATGTTTTGACGTAGAGATTACTCGTCCAACAACAGAAGTAGAAATAAATGGTAAAGCAGTATGCCTTCCTACGCTTGAAATGAATTTTGGAGACACCAACATTTCTTACGTTTCTGGAGCCTGCTTAAAGACGTGCTGATACTGTTGACACCCCTGAAGACTAGTAAATAATTAGATTAGTTGCAGCAAAAGAGTGAAAAGTGGAATTTATGCTGGAGCTGCTACGTGTAAAAACTACGTCGAAGGACAGTAACAGTGTAACATGTGAAATAACACAGCTGTTACTGACGGTCTTACAAAGAGATAATTCTCCGTATTCGATGTTAAAATCAATAATAATGGTGCTCAACACACGATATTTTTATGATTATACTGTATAACGTACTCATAAGAAAGGGAAGATATCGTCAGATGTGGTGCACGTTTACTGCTCTTCAGTTGTTTCACAATATGTTTTCTAGACCACTAAACATGGACTTACTCTTTTGGTCTCCACAAAGAGGAGAGCTTACGGCAACGTAGAAGCGTCAGTTAACTCTAATCTGACATCTAAGATTCGGTCAGAGATCGTAGGATATTGCCTACGCAGGTGTTGTTCAGAAACGGCGTGTGTAGTATAAAACCCGTTGTTCCCTGTGCACCCTCGGTGGCAGCACGTCGACACGCCACGCATTCGCATCCCAGTGGGGGCGTCAATTACGGTGGCTGGAGGCAGGCAGCGGCGAAACGCAGCCATTAGGACGGTGCTAGCGGAGCAATCACACCTCCACCCCCCACTCAATGAATCAATACGCGACTTGGGGTAGGGACCTTCCCCAGCAAGTGAGGCAGGTCAGTTCGTCAATGACTACCACACTGGGAAGGGTCACAAATGTGTTTGCTTCCTTCGTACAGTTCCAAAACCACTTCGTCCCGTCCACGAACTGAGTAGAATTCGCAAAGCCCCGTCTACCGGATCCCAGAAGCATTATTTAGTGTAACTGAGAGCCTCTCTACTCACACCTCTGATTTCTCATAGTGATATTTTGAGTGAGTCAAAGTGTGTCTTCTCGAAGAGTATAAATGAAGTCACCAGCCACAAGCTTAAATTACAGCTTCATAAATGATACTTCAGTTTCTCTTGTACGAGGGCGTGAAGAAATATGTCTCCGAATTTCTTATTCTCTTCTCAACGTCGATCCAGGTATTACACGTCATGCCTTGCAATCCTCTGCCGCTAGATGACTCGGAATTGTAGCGTGTAACACGGACGTGTGTAATTTTTCTATGTCCGTGTGTGAGAAACAGCGTGCTGTAATCGATTTCCTAACTGCAGAAAATGTGCTTCCGATTGCCATCCAGCCGGCTGGTGTGGCCGAGCGGTTCTAGGAGTTTCAGTCTGGAACCGCGCGACCGCTACGGTCGCAGGTTCGAATCCTGCCTCGCGGATGGATGTGTGTGATGTTCTTAGGTTAGTTAGGTTTAAGTAGTTCTAAGTTCTAGGGGACTGATGCCTGCAGATGTTAAGTACCATAGTGCTCAGAGCCATTTGAACCAATTTTTTTTTTTTAATTGCCATCCACACAATAATGAAATCTGTATACGGTGTTGATTGCGTCAGTACTGTGCTGTGGTGACCACCGAAACAAGACAGCATCAATGGAGTTCCACCACAAATGATCACCGTCGCCAAAAAGGTTGGAGACCATGCAGTCAGCAGGCAAATTGGTTGGTTGGTTTTGGGGGAAGAGACCAAACAGCGAGGTCATCGGTCTCATCGGATTAGGGAAGGACAGGGAAGGAAGTCGGCCGTGCCCTTTCAGAAGAACCATCCCGGCATTTGCCCGGAGCGATATAAGGAAATCGCGGAAAACCTAAATCAGGATGGCCGGACGCAGGATTGAACCGTCGTCCTCCCAAATGCTACTCCAGCGTGCTAACCACTGCGACAGCAGGCAAAGGGCAATGGTAATCCTGCAACGGTTTCACTTGTCCTCTCTTCGTACTGCAGAAAAATTGATCCCATTTACTAAATGACCTGTTGTGGATAAACTAAAATAAATACGGTAGAAACATCCTTTGCATATACTCTAAAGAGTGTTCTACTAATCACCGTCGGTACACAAAAAACTTTAAGGTTTTGGTTTTAAGACTAAATTGCCTCAATATATTAACATATCGTTACCGTGATTGCACGTATTAATATTCTAGCAATACCGCCATCTTTTTTTCGGATCTCCGAGCAATCATATACAAAGTTGTTTCCTTTCACAGCAAGAGCACAATACACTACGTGTAAGACAACAATCGACTCTTTTAGCAGTGGAAGAGCAAGAACGAAGAGCTCTAATGAAAAAGGTTGTAAGATAGGAATACAGTCTTTCTCCCTTACTTCTGCATCTGTATATCGAAGAAGCTACCGTAGAAGTGAAATATAGGTTCACACGTGGAATTATAATTCATGGTAAAAGGATATCAAAGATAAGACTCGCTGTTGACAATTTTATCTTCAGTGAGAGCGAGGAAGAGTTACAGGACATACTAAATGGTGTTAACAGTCTTCTGAGCACATAATATGGATTGAAAGTAAACCGTAGAAAAACGAAAGTAACGAGGAGAAGCAGAAGTGAGATAACTGATATAATGTGAAGTGCAAAAACTTGGGACCACGAAGGCAGTTCTGTTACCTTGGGAGAAAGATAACGTACAACGGAAGAAACAAGAAGGATATAAAAAGCAGACTAGCACAAGCGAAGATGGCCTTTCTGGCAAAAAGAAGGATGTTAGTATCAAACATTAGTCTTGATTTGAGGAAAAAATTTCGGAGAACGTATATTTGCAAAATGGCTCTGAGCACTATGGGACTCAACCGCTGAGGTCATTAGTCCCCTAGAACTTAGAACTAGTTAAACCTAACTAACCTAAGGACATCACAAACATCCATGCCCGAGGCAGGATTCGAACCTGCGACAGTAGCGGTCTTGCGGTTCCAGACTGCAGCGCCTTTAACCACACGGCCACTTCGGCCGGCGTATATTTGCAGCACAGCATTGTATGGAAGTTAATCGTGAACTGTAAGGAAACCGGACAAGAACGGACTTGAGGCGTTTAAGATGTGCTGCTACAGAAAATTAGGTGGAGTGATAAGACAAGAAATGGTTCTACCAGAATCGGCTAGCAGAGAAATATGCCGAAAACACTGACGAGAAAAAGCAACAAGATGACAGGATAAGTTAAGACATCAGGGAATAGCTTCCATTGTACTAGAGGGAGCTGCAGAGAGTAAACATAGTAGGAAAAGACAGAGAGTGGAATATATCCAATAAACAACTGAGAAAATCGGGCGTTGGGTGTAACTGCTACTCTGAGTTGAAGGAATCCGCAAGCTAGCAGAAGAATGATGACAAAAACTGGACGAGTGCGAGTAAGATTCGCGTTCTGAGGGTTCCGCAAGAACTTAATTATATACATAGGGAGTTCATTCATTCCGGAAATCGAGAATCTTGACGATTTTTGCCTGCTGTCGATATCAATATTGGCAAGATATCGGCCAAAGGAGTTTCAAAACTCTCGAGAATGTTTTAATTCTAAGTTTTAAGTTTAATTTTTTTGTGATTTTGCATTCATTATTGTAATTTTTCATTTATTTTCTTAATTCTGGAGTTATATGCTAACTGCAAATTGCAGGAGTGTTGACTTTGCTCTATTTCTATTGCAATTATTGGCGAAATCTGATGAAAGCCTCCGGAGAAAGAAACGGTACCGCCAGTCATAGGGTTACTGTTCTTACGTAAATGCTGAATTCTTCGCCGGCCGGAGTGACCGAGCTGTTCTAGATGCCAAAGTCTCAAACCGCGCGACCGCTACGGTCGCAGGTTCGTTTCCTGCCTCGGGCATGGATGTGTGTGATGTCCTTAGGTTAGTTAGGTTTAAGTAGTTCTAAGTTCTAGAGGACTGATGACCTCAGCAGTTAAGTCCCATAGTGCTTAGAGCCATTTTTTTTTGCTGAATTGTTCTGTGGAAGGCATCGTCGGAAATTTGATAGGTATCGGAGCCTCATTCCAAACAATGGAAGTGCCATCCTGCATCAGTTAACACTGTTACTTTGCTCTAAAGGATTACAGATGCTGTATGTGTCATAGGCATAGATCATAAGGGATGTTTGTATGTAGAATGAGCAGTTCATAAAGCATCTGCGAGGCTGGTGACAGCGTGGAGTGATAGTAGGGTGGTCTTACGCCAACCACCGTTAGATGGCAAAGGCATCGTTCTTACAGCAGCAGATGATTTCACTTCATCGTATCTCAGCCAGTTACACGGAATATTTGTAAATTATACATACAAACCGTCCTCCTGAATCACCCTACCTATTACTGAATACCAGATCAAAATCACCACACCCTACCTTTTTGACAGATTGCAAACGAAATTTAAGTTTGTAATGGCAAAAAATATTTTATGTGATATGAATGCAAATGAACAATTTTCGGATTTTTTCCCTTACTTTGTACTGTGAAAGTTTTGATGGGTTAGTTTGCGAGTATCAAAAAATGCGTGTATCTTTTGACTGCATTGACGTATAAGCTTAACTGTCAAGGGAAAGTAAACCCTAGCATGTGGCATAAATTTAAATTTGATGCCTCTACCCCTTCCTGAGAACAAGTGGTGTTAAACAGTCGGACAGACAAATAGATGGACAACATAGCGATCCTGTGAGGTTCCCGTCTTTGCTGAATGAGGTACTCAATTCTTAAATATATATATACATATATATATATATATATATATATATATATATACATATATATATATATCGTATAAATAGCTAATACATGATGGATTCTTCTACTGATGCTTAAGAACAAAATAGTACGTACATGGAAAACGAAACGAAAGCGAAGTGGGTCAACTGCTCTTGCTCCGCAATTTCTCTCATTTTCTTAAGTTTTTTTTTTTTCTAACATGGTCCTTCACTATGTTTCTAATTGTCTATACTTCTCTCTTCTTTTGGAATTTGTATTCAGTGTTATAGAAAAGATAAGCGTAGTGTAGCTCTAATCCCGCATTCTAAGTTGCAGACATGAACTTAACTACATTTTAGTAAGAACTTATGAAAGCTGTACAATATTCCGTCAGTTACCGTATTCCAAGAAATTAATATTTTGTAGGCCTATATTATAACAACAACAAGTAACACAGATGAAATACTGGATCGATTGAAACAGATAAAATAAACAATGTAAGGTATAATACATATACATACACACATACATATATATATTCCTTCGTTATTTTAAGTATCGCATGCTCTCTTTTGATAAAGAGGGCGATTTTCAGGTATTTGCGACTGTTTTTAATCCATTAAGCACTTGTACCACTCGATTTTAGTTATTCGCCAATGGTACTGGCTAATTTTTGGTAGTAGTTTCAAAAAGAGGTTTTATGGATCTTGTGGCTAAAATAAAGTAGGAACGGCGTTAATATCGAATACAACGTGTTTATTTGAAAGCAGTCTTCGAGGTTTATGGTAGTGATAGGTTACAGGCGGTAAGTGGTTTAATTACTAACGTCTTAATATATGAGAGACAGCCTATCAATAAAGGTACGCAGAAGTCTGCGGAGCTCATGCAAGAAGGTGCAACATAGCAGACGTAAGTAGCTGACTTTATTACCTACAATCTGTATATTTTTAAGACATTACGTTTATTCAGTCACTTACATAATTAGCAAAAAATGGTTCAAATGGCTCTGAGCACTATGGGACTTAACATCTGAGGTCATCAGTCCCCTAGAACTTAGAACAACTTAAACCTAACTAACCTAAGGACATCACACACATCCATGCCCTAGGCAGGATTCGAACCTGCGACCGTAGCAGTCGCGCGGTTCCGGACTGCGCGCCTAGAACCGCTAGACCACCGCGGCCGGCCATAATTAGCAGCTTTAGGTCTATGAAACTGCTATAAAGAGTATGATAAGTACGCAGTTGATGGTACAAAATAAAAACCCAGATACCTATACTCAACGGATATTGAAATTTTGTCACAATAAGAAGTCGCAGTCTAGTGGGACATCATTGTTAGACCTACAATTTACTGTGGAGACCATTAGGTCACTGAAAATCAACTAATCCTCAATGTACAATGATATTTCAACCTTGCTAGACAGTGACCCGTTCGAGCTGCGGCTGTAATCATTTAATGAGTCCAGGAATGTGACATATGGGTACACATGTAATCTGCGACCTACCAGAACAGATTAACTGTCATGTACAGCTTAAGACTGCATCAAAGAAATTTCTGTTAGCCTACTCATTCTGCTCCTTTGTAACTTTCACGGAAGCACTTAAATTGAATGTTTCAGTTTAAGTATTTTACAACTAAAATTACAACCGTAATACAGTAATGTACAATCATTTCACTTTATTGCACTTAACGTTATCTTAAAGGTACATCTTTGGCATCTTTACATATTTCAGAGATCAGTCCCCATGAGTCCTAGGAGTGCAATTACTGTAATACAGTTCTGTATAACGCGATAAATTTATACGTATTTTACACATCGCTTGTCAAGTTGCGAGTTGCAGAAAATCCATCCCACTTAGATCCATTTACATGTAAGGGGCATTCCAAACGTTTTCCTCCAAAGGCTGTACAGTCCAGGATCGGTATGGTAAACAGAAAATATCGCCTTGAGCAGTGAGGTAATCATTTCGTCAACGCACCAGTTTGAAGGTATTCGTAGCGTAAAACACAGTAGCCTGGTACGTGAAGAACTCTGTAACTGACTGCTGCACATCCTCATTCGACAGAAATCATCCTTCACGGCCTTTTTTAAGGAACCGAAGGCGTGATAATCGCATGGGGACAAATCAGAACTATAGGGCCGGTGTTGGTGTGTCTCTCAGTTGAGTTGATGTAAGTTCTGCATGTCAAATCGCCACCAGCACGGAATTTACCGAGTGAGGTGGCGTTGTGATTAGAGCACTGGACTCACATTTGGGAGGACGATGGTCAAAACTCGCGTCTAGCCATCCAGATCTAGGTTTAACCTGATATTCTTAAATAGCTCCAGGAATATGACGGAATGGTTCCTTCAAACAGGACACGGCCGATTTCCTTCCCCCTCCTTAACACAATCGGAGTTAGTGCTCCGTCTCTAATAACGTCGATGTCGACGGGACGTTAAACACCATCTTTCTTTCTTCCTTAGCACGGAACTTGCCGCACCCATTCCACGACAGACAAGCTGCCCAACACACTTTCTTCAATTACGGATGGATGTCTTCCGGTGTTTGTCCTTAAGAAAAAAATAACAGCACGTTGGTCAAACGGAAACCTTTTGATCGCTCCTTATACATCCTTGGTCCATATGTGTTCTCACTTCACTGCTTTCAGAAATAGAGCATCATAACTGGTGGTTTTGGATAATTAGTACCACCTGGAACATTTAAGAAGCACTGAGCTTATAGCCCGGTCACACGCTCACATCTTTTGTCAGTTGATGGGGCAGTGTAGCGCGGTATATAGCCTTTTGACCCTCAGAAGAGACCCCTCGGTTCTCTGCAAAACTTTTCTCGCCTCGGAGGGAAAGCTACAATATCGGTGGCTCCTCGTATGAACTTCCCCACCCCTAGCGCCTCAGCAGATTCACAGCTTCGTCCCCCCCCCCCCTCCCCTTCACCACTCTCTCTTTCGAGCGCCAGATATTTTACGCCGCACGTTCTTAACGGAGTCCGATATTCGCTGCGAAAATTGGAGGCGGCGCGAAAGGTATATTCGATCGGTCCCGCTGGCCACCTTTAAACGGAGCTGTGGTCGGCGCAGTGGATAAGAGCAGCAGGAGGGTGGCCGCGGCTGCAATAAAACTGCCTGCCGGGGTGAAGACAGTTTGCAGTGGCGCCCTGGGGCAGACACCTCCCTCCCTGCCGAGGGAGGAGCGGAGGCCCTCGTTAGCAAACAGTAAACACGAGAGGAAAAAGGAGCGCACAGTCCCGCTATGGTGATAAGATTAAATAAATGACAGCAGTTACGACGTGCTGAACTCCCGTAAAACAACTTCACCTCAGCGGGCCGTGTTGGGCTCTACTCTGTGCAGGGACAAGGTGAGCTTAGCTGACAGAACTTCATTTCTAGCGGCGCCATAGATCTCTTCTGCTTTATTCCTTGCTAACCATTCGTTTGAATAAGCAGAGGTTCCTTAGTTACTCATGTATCACACCGTTCACAGTATAGTTAATACACGGGGTAAGATAGCTGTTTTTTGATGATGTTGTTGGATGTGTTAACCCGCCAGGTTAGCCGAGCGCGCTAACGCGCTGCTTCCTGGACTCGGGTAGGCGCGCCGCCCCGGATCGAATCCGCCCGGCGAATTAACGACGAGGGCCGGTGTGCCGGCCAGCCTGGATGTGGTTTTTAGGCGGTTTTCCACATCCCCCTAGCTGAATACCGGGCTGGTCCCCACATCCCGCCTCAGTTACACGGCTCGCAGACATCTGAACACTTTCCCACTTTTCAATGGATTACACTAGTAGCAGACAGCTGGGGTACATAAATTCCTTGCCAGGGGAGTACGGGGTAGCGGCAGGCAGGGCATCTGGCCACCATTTCAACTAACACTGTCACATCCGATTAACTATGCCGACCCTGCATATCCCCAGGAAAAACGGCACAAGCAAAAGAAAGAAAAAAGAAAGAAAGTTATTGGATGTGTTAATATTTATAAAGGAAAATTATATATTTGAAGAACTATTGTCAGAGAAACAGTTGTTAGGCAACGGTATATGTGTCTGAGACGGCAGTACTGTGGAGTCCTAGATTTTTTGACAGTCAGTAGTAGAAATTTGCAGTTTCTCAGCAGGCGGGAATTAGTTGAGTGTACATTGTAATGCATGGACGCACTTTTGGAGCTATGTCAGTTGAGGATTTATTACGAGGAGGAATGATGACTCAGAACAATGGTTGGATAGCATACAGATATCTAACGTTAAAAGCTTAACACAGTAAGACAATTATTACAGTTAGGAACTGTGCATATGTCTGGAGACAGTATGACGCACGGCGCGAAAATTACCCAGACCGTATTCATCCACTATCTGAGAATGAGAGCATTCAGCGACTTCCAACAGGTCTGAAGATAGTTTCAAACCTTTACTAAACTGTTCCACGTAAAATTAGAAAGGAGAAAACCTTATCACTTAATATTTTCCCTGTTACTACAGTAAAACTACAGCGTCGCGCAAGCCATTTTAATTCATAACTCCTTTACCACGAACTGTATTCGCAACACATTTTTCAGACAGTATTCACATATACCACAGAATCTAGTCCTGCCTGCAATATTATATTTCTGTCCAACATATGATTCAGGAGGTATGAAGTCATTAACAGCTAGATGCCTGAAAAACTATATTACGCTGAGAAAGGAGTGCAAATTACCTTTACCAGGCACAAGCGCTCACACACGCTCGACACCTGAGGAGTTTGGCGTGACTGTCAGATGTCATTATGTAGCGCAGTGGAGGTAAAAATTGTGCACTGTTGCAGAGGAAGAACGGCACGTTAAGTTCGTCTTAAACGCAAGCTTATGAACTTAATTGCTCAGTGCGTAAAGTGGGGATTAACTCTTTTGAAATCGATGAAAAACAGCATTATGACCCGGTTAGGAATTTCAAAGCGAAGTTCAGATACTCCAGAATGTATAGACTTGCAATGTGACAGGCAGCTGTGTGGTAAGTCTCATAGTAAAACAAATCTTGTAGACTCGTATAACAATTTTCTTTAGCATGAACTTCCACAACTTCACAAGTTTTCAGCTACGACTATGTCGACGTTTGGAGCTAAATATCTGGGTGGGCAAAGAAGAGAGTGAACTGCACCCTCAGAAGCTCACTGACAGATTTCAGTTTAAATACTTGTCTTCGAATTAGCAGTGCTCAGAAAGTGGTAATAGACACTGATGCTTAAGTGAAAAGACAAATACGTAGTATTAATCGACATGCAGTGTTTCTATGTTTAAAGCGAGAATAAAATAGTTGCGACATATAAGTTGATGTCAGCTAAAACTTCGTCCAAAATGACATTCATCATAAGGCTGCATCAGTCGTAAGGTAAGTTTCATTCCATTGTCTTTTATCATCAATGCAAAAGTTTTAAGAAATAAATTTGTCACGGAAGGGATTAATTAGCCACCATGAAGCTATACATCACCGTATAGACGCGTCTACAACAGTGCCGAGCTGCCTTTTTCCGATTCCTGTTCCCCTCCCCTCCTCTTCCCCTGCTATTGCTCGCCGTGAGCCGGCAGGTTGCTCGCGGCTGAGGAGTGAGCACAAGGCAGCTCGCACGAGCACATCGGTGAACAGGCCTGACCTGGACTATACTCAATGAGTGTTTGATAATGGAATTAGATTTCCATTCTGCAGCGGAGTGCGCGCTGATATGAAATCTCCTGGCACATTAAAACTGTGTGCTGAACCGAGACTCGAACTCGGGACCTTTGCCTTTCGCAGGCAAGAGCTCTACCAACTGGGCTACCCAAGCACGACTCACGCCCCCTCGTCACAGGTTTACTTCTGCCAGTAACTCGTCTTCTACCTTCCAAGAAAGGATAGGTAGGAGACGAGGTACTGGCGGAAGTAAAGCTGTGAGGACGGGGCGTGAGTCGTGCTTGGGTAGCTCAGTTGGTAGAGCACTTGCCCGCGAAAGGCAAAGGTCCCGAGTTCGAATCTCTGTCTGGCACACAGTTTTAATCTGCCAGGAACTTTCATATCAGCGCATACTCCGCTGCAGAGTGATAATCTCATTCTGGAAACATCCCCCAGGCTGTGGCTAAGCCATATCTCCGTAATATCCTTTCTTTCAGGGGTGCTAGTTCTGCAAGATTCGCAGGAGAGCTTCTGTAAAGTTTGGAAGTTAGGATACGAGGTACTGGCAGAAGTAAATTTGTGAGGACGGGGCGTGAGTCGTGCTTGGGTAGCTCAGTTGGTAAAGCATTTGCCCGCGAAAGGCAAAGGTTCCGAGCTCGAGTCTCGGTCCGGCACACACTTTTAATCTGCCAGGAAGTTTCAGTGTTTGATAATAACAGCGCTTCCAATAAACTTTAAACATCATTTCTAATCTTTCTTAAACTTTTTCTCACTTACCACCTTAAAGCTTAAATATTTAACACATTAACTCATCTGTAAAGTAATTAGACGTTTGATACTGTTTAGAATCGTGGAGGAGGAGTTTAGTGGTAGTTGCTAATTGATAAATCTAGGGTGCTCCATCATGCCTTCTGGTGCACTGACCATTGTAAAAAAAAATTAAAAAAATTAAAAAAAAACTGGTGATCTAAGTTCCAACAATGCTGCGACACGCTTTAAGAGTTGATGTCAGACCCACTACCAGGAAATCCACCAGATGTGCATCGTTTCTTTCGTTGAGTGTATCATCTACGGCTTTAACGGATTCGTGTGTGTGTGTGTGAAATCTTATGGGACTTAACTGCTTAGGTCTTCAGTCCCTAAGCTTATACACTACTTAGCCTAAATTATCCTCAGGACAAACACACACACCCATGCCCGAGGGAGGACTCGAACGTCCTCCGGGATCAGCCGCTAACGGATTCGTCTTCGGGCATTTCTATGAGTAATACTTTTAAGACGGCGTACTGCAATGATATCATATCTCGTCACGACGATGTAATTCAGCGCCAAAGGGGTCCCTGCATCATTCGCACGGTCTTAGTTTCCTTCGGAAGAAGAGGAACATGTATTGCGTTTCGATACGCAGTACCCTGGGAGAAATTCGTCGCTTCATGAACTTATGTTGATCGAGCCGTTCTTTTTGCACTCGCTGCCAGCGTCAAGTGGCGTCAGTTAAGATTATATGGGTAGACCACATGACTAATGAGGAGGTATTGAATAGAATTGGGGAGAAGAGGAGTTTGTGGCACAACATGACTAGAAGAAGGGATCGGTTGGTAGGACATGTTCTGAGGCATCAAGGGATCACCAATTTAGTATTGGAGGGCAGCGTGGAGGGTAGAAATCGTAGAGGGAGACCAAGAGACGAATACACTAAGCAGATTCAGAAGGATGTAGGTTGCAGTAAGTACTAGGAGATAAAGAAGCTTGCACAGGATAGATTAGCATGGAGAGCTGCATCAAACCAGTCTCAGGACTGAAGACCACAGCAACAACAACAACAACATTGTTACCACGCCACCCAAACATCTAACATCAGGTCTACAGCTGTCACTGAGAATTACCGTGGTATTCAGCCATATACAGCGTCATTGCGTAAAGGAGCAAACTTTCAGTCTTGAGACTTATTGTGTCTGTTGCTCATGATGACCATGTTCAATTAGGATCGACGTAGTGCATTATTATCGGCAACTCATTTTTCTAGTGTAACGTTTCTACGATATATTTATAGAAGTTGCCGCAGTTTCGTATGAAATAACTGGTCTTCTGAAACTAAAGCATGTAATTGTGGAACATAAAGGTTAATCGTTTGTAATGGAAAGGAGAAAGGTATTCCTCTACATTCCGCAGGCAAGCTGCCATTTAGCATCGTAGGTTTTGTTTTAATATCAATCATAATGTCGTTGTCTAGGGCAGATTAATCACATGAAATTTAGAACGTTTTCTAGAGATAACGTAACTGCGAGACAAGATTTGGTTTATGACGTGTCTAAAGTAAAGTGGAACATACTGCTGCTCCATATCGCCACGTAAATCTCAAGTCTGTATACCGCTCATACCACCCATTCAATGCATGCACATTTGGTACAACTGAGTAGTACTTACAAACATGTTTTGTAGAGCGCTTGCCACTGTACGTCTAAACTACTAATTAAAAAACACAACACATACAGCCACAGAGCTTAAGGTTACGTTTTGCATGCTTATCTGTACATTATTAGTATACTTTCCAGTGAATGTTATGTTGTACATATTGACTGCAGATCGAAGTATGTCGATCCAGTATGTCGATCCAGTAATATGAAGTTCTTCGGCTACATGCGAACATAAAAAAATGGGAAAAGGTATTTTCAGCATAATTCATAGCTAAAGGTTCTACAAGTGAAATTCAGTCGTCCAGTTATCGATGCAACTGGTAACGCTTATGAAATTCTCGAATTTTCTTGGTGAGAGGGTTTTAAACGCCATAATTTCCACAGAATATTTCCTTTGGTGAACCTGTGTCTGTATGAGAGTTACTTGGAATATATACAAGCCAGGGAAATTACTTCTTAGACGCTATATGTCTTTATTCACTCCATATATTTTCGGCAAATAATTTGACAATCACCACCGACGGTTACACATTTCGTCAAAATCGTATTGTTACGTTTGTAATTTTTCGTATTAAATTTAAATGTGACTGGCGTTTTCAGACTGCAGTCTTTAGCCTTTTATCGTCATCTCTTGTGAAGTCGTCTGCAAAAGCCTTTGAACTCAGGAAGCATAACTGTAAGTCACCTGGAGCGAGTTTCTGGCTGTATGAAGGATGCTCTAGGGGTGCAGCAATTCTGGCCAACCACGAACAGTGAGCAAACTAACACCATCGTGTCGAGAGCAATCTCACCGCTTCGACATTCCTCGCCGTTTATTGTACGCAGCCCGAAGTCGTTTTTGTAAAGTCTCACAGTAGACATCAATTAGTGAGTCCATGAAAGAGAATGTGAACATTTCCTGTAGCAAAAAAATTAACAAACGTCTCCGACGTTAGTTCGACTTCTGAAAATTCCCTTTGATGGTGCTATTCGGGTGCTAACGTGCTATTCTGGTACCTGCCATTTATTCCTAGGTATGTGCTTAGCTACCTACTCATAGATTCCTCTCACTCTACTGTATACAAACTCATCACATTGTTCTCCATAAAATAAGTCCGTAAACGTTTCATGACATTTCTGAACATTCTCCATGAAGGAATTGCTGATTGACCGCTTCTGTGATCTCAGTTTTGTTCTTAAATCTTTTGTCGAATTTCGTCTTTTCCTATAATGCACATAACTTAATTCCTCTTGTGTTTCATCAGAGTACTTTGCCAAGTCTTAGCCATTTACGACTGCTTCACGGCAAGCAGTAACACGTTGACCACGAGTATAACAGCTACAAGTCTTTCCATGCGCAGAAAATAACTCTCTGTTCGAACATTACATTTAACAAGTATAGAAACAAGACAATCATAATGAACATACTTCGAACGGGAGAGAAGGTGCTGATAAAGTGACCAGCACTGTGTTCACATACGGGAAGTTTTTAAACTTCTGCCCCCCCCCCTCCCATTTGTCTGGGATTAGAAAATTTTATAGAAAACGCAAGGAAATTGCATTTAGTTGTCGAAAATTTAATGCACAATACATTTCGCTAAAAGAGACTTACAAGGAGAATGGGCACGTGCAGCTGTGTGGCCAAAGTCTTACTGCAAACTGAGAAATTTAAGAAGGGTACGTATAGTACATAACTTTGCATTTTCTGTGTTATACTGCAATAAAAAATTGTCTTATCGCTATATAAAAGTTCCTTTCAATCTCTGAATTTAATCCCATAGAAAATGGAACACGATGAGTCGCCGGTCTTGAGGATGCTGCGTCGTACAGTACAGTCCAGTACTTTTGAATCCTGGCTCTTAGTCAGAAAATAAAGCTATCAAAACGAAGCAGCTAGTCATGCACTTACTAAAATATCTAAAGCCCACTGTGAGGACAAATAAATTGCTAACATTGATGCTTTGCTTTTACTAAGACCCCTTATTTCGTTATTACAATGACGATACGTGACAATATTTTCATCTAGTCGTACATGCCTGTACATATGCGACAGAGATGAAGCTTATTTTCATTTCCAAAACAAAAAAAAAAAAAAAACATGAATTGATGAAACAAAGAGATCGATCCGTCGTGACGTGAAGATCATGAAGCAGAACTAAAAATAGGCCACCGTAACGGAAAGTAATATAGCGGTATGCAGACATTGCGTAGTTATTAGTGAAAGGTTAAACTAAAAAGAAGTAGATTACTAAGATTGGTTTAGATTTTCAGTGGAATAATAATAACTGTTAGCAGTCTGTACATTTAATTGTTGTTCACACAATACAGCAACCCATATCGAGAGACAATCTCATCATCAAGCTGCCGATACACATGTCACATGAATAAAACAATAAAAACTCTAACAACGCATCAGAAGTTTTCATAATAAAGAGACACCTTGGTTTATTAAGTCCTCGACTTACATTAAAACTGTACACTTTTATCATTGTCAGGCCCATTACACACCACAACCGCGCACATGGCCACGTCGTCATCACCTGTGAGCATAGAGAGTGTCCACGTGATAGTTCTCTTGGTGCCCAGACGCAATGAGGTGCTGTGACCGAGGTGCCGTTGTAAATGTACAGCTACTGACTGAACCACAGTGACTTTCTATTGATCATACACACTTCACTCGCTTCCAGAGACATTACAGGTACCTTGATGACTAAGATCTCCAACCTCTAGTTATTACGTTTACGATAACCTGCTCATAACTATCCATCTGAGTTAAAATTACATCAAAAAGTTGTTGAAATATCTCGTTTCGTTGCCCATAATTTGCACTTGAAGAACTCTTTGGTATTTCATCTTTTCTTTTTCTTATAATCTCTTCGATCGATTGGTACGGTGATACAGTCAGTAGGTGCGCAGACACAGTGGTATCTTGGGCGTAACAGCTTTACAAGCAACTCAATGATGCTTAACAAAAACAATGCAAAAAGTTGGGCTGAATAATTCAAATAATGTTGGAAGGATAGAAATCACGAAGGGTGCCCCCCTCACGGTTAAATTTTGAGTCCAGTGCCATTCGTTGTGAATGTGAATGACTTTCTATTTAAGAAGGTAGAACACTCTAAATATTTGGGTATATGTACTGATTTATTTGTTTATTTATTTTATTTATTTAAATGTCAAGTTCCGCAGGACCAAATTGAGGAGCAAATCTCCAAGGTCATGGAACGTGTCAGTACATGAACTTACAACATAAAAAGTAATAACAGATAAAAATAAATATTCATGAACCTGAAAGAAAATCAGTCCATAAGTTTAATCAAACGCTATCAGCAATACAATGAGAATCATCTTAATTTTTCAAGGAACTCCTCGACAGAATAGAAGGAGTGACCCATGAGGAAACTCTTCAGTTTCGATTTGAAAGCGCGTGGATTACAGCTAAGATTTTTGAATACGAGTGGCAGCTTATTGAAAATGGATGCAGCAGTATACTGCACACCTTTTTGCACAAGAGTTAAGGAAGTCCGATCCAAATGGAGGTTTGATTTCTGCCGAGTATTAACCGAGTGAAAGCTGCTTATCGTTGGAAATAAACTAATATTGGTAACAATAAACGACAACAAGGAATATACATATTGAGAAGCCAATGTCAAAATACCCAGACTCGTGAAAAGAGGTCGACAAGAGGTTCGTGAACTCACACCACTTATTGCCCGAACCGCCCGTTTCTGAGCCAAAAATGTCCTTCTAGAATGGGAAGAGTTACCCCAAAACATAATACCATACGACATAAGTGAATGAAAATAAGCAAAGTAGACTAATTTACGTGTCGAAATATCACTCACTTTCGATACCGTTCGAATAGTGAAAATGGCAGAATTAAGTCTTTGGACAAGATCCTGAACATGGGCTTTCCACGACAGCTTACTGTCTATCTGAACACCTAGGAATTTGAACTGTTGAGTTTCACTAATCGTATGCCCGTTCTGTGAGATTAAAACGTCAGGTTTTGTTGAATTGTGTGTTAGGAACTGTAAAAACTGAGTCTTACTGTGATTTAACGTTAGTTTATTTTCTACAAGCCATGAACTGAGGTCATGTACTGCTCCACTTGAAACCGAGTCAATGTTGCAAACAACATCCTTTACTACCAAGCTAGTGTCATCGGCAAACAGAAATATTTTAGTTACCCATAATACTAGAGGGCATATCATTTATATAAATAAGGAACAGGAGTGGCCCAAACACTCATCCCTGGGGCACCCCCCACCTGACAGTACCCCACTTAGATCCCACATCACAGCCGTTATCAACATTGTGAATAATGAACTTTTGCTGCCTGTTGCTAAAGTAAGAGGTGAACCAATTGTGAGCTACTCCCCTTATTCCGTAATGGTCCAACTTCTGGAGCAATATTGTGTGATCAACACAGTCAAATGCCTTTGTTAAATCAAAAAATAAGCCAAGCGTTCGAAACTTTTTGTTTAGCCCATCCAGTACCTCACAGAGAAAAGAGAATATAGCATTTTCAGTTGTCAAACGACTTCTAAAGCCGAACTGTACATTTGATAGCAAATCGTGTGATATAAAATGATCAATTAACCTTACATACACAGCCTTTTCGATAACATTTGCAAACACTGATGGCATAGAAATAGGTCTAAAATTATCTACATTATCTCTTTCTCCCTTTTTATAAAGCGGCTTTACTACTGAGTACTTTAATCGCTCAGGAAACTGACCATTCCTAAAGGAAAAATTACAAATATGGCTAAATACAGGGCTAACAAGTGCAGCACAGTACTTTAATATTCTACTAGACACTGGTGAAAAGTCTAAGTGGAAAAAAACATACTAATGACCGGCACAAGCAATTAAATTCAGCTAATTTTTCACTTCGTATAATTGTTGTTCTTGGAACCAACGAATCATCAACCTTTACACAGGCAACTTCCAAATCTTGAAGGTTCTGGTACGTACTGTCTCAGTAAGTGCCCTACAGTCTCTCACGAGGGCACGAGGGCAACCGAAGGAAAAACTTGTAATTCTTTGGCACACGACATACCGAGAACTCTCAATCGAGCAAGAAAGCTTCATCAGCGAGTTCACCTTCAATGGAGACGGGGGCATGTGGGAATTATGAGCAACAGACATGCAAATCAACTAATGAATATGGTGTAGCGTGTGCTTCCCATAGACATACCACTACCATACAATGATTTCCGTAGTAGACTCTTTAGCAAAGAAAAAACAGAATGGACAAAACAGGACGACATAGACAGAGGACATTGACGATAATATTAAAGGCACATGGTACTGTGTGGTTCAACAACACATTCAACGTCGCACTTGGTTTCTCAAATTGGCACTCATGAGAAGATAAGAGGGCGTAATGAAAAGTACTGCCTCCGAAATTTAATGTGAAAACTCTTAAGACATTTATAATGAAACAAACATTATTAACAATCTATAAGTGCATTCAAATGAAACGCGCTCACTAGTGTAAAGTAACGGTAACGTTTTTAGTAACTCAAAAATGTAGTTATACACAGTACATATACTAAAAAATAGTCACCGAAACTGTTGGTACATTTATCCCATTGCGACACTAGCCGGTTGATTCCATCCTTGAAGAAGCTAGTAGGCTGAAGTCGGATCAAGGCCTGAACCTAGTCTTACACTTGTCGTCCGTTGCCAATCGATGTCCGATAATAGCCAGTAACCGATGGGTCCCCTCTACGGTGATACTGCGGTTGTGCAAGATGAAAGCATTCACTTACGCAACCACTTCCGGTGTGATGACACGATGAGCCGGTCTAGGACGACCGTCGTCTTCCAGTGACTCGCGCCCCTCAGGGAATCGTTTGCGCCATTCCACAACACTTGAACGACTCAGACTGTACTCATCGTTGACAGCCTTCATCCGTCGATACCTTTCACGGCCTTCAACTCCCTCCGCCACCAAAAATCGAATCGCTCCTCGTTGTTCCTGCTTACTCGCCTGCATATTTGGCAGTGGATGGTAACTTGTGTGGCCACCTTCTCTTCGGCGAGAAACCACACTGGCTCTATGTAACATCAAGCGGTGCGCGCGCGTCAGTCTCTCTGCCCATGGATGGCGCCACCATATCCGCAGTGTAAGGCAAAGGTAGACGCACTGACCAGGTTTCATTTGAATGAAGCTCGTACTTACTTATTCTTTATGTCGACGTATGTACTTCTTGGCATAGTCACCTTGGCGACTAACACATATCTCCCAAAGAGAGACCAGTCAGTTGATACCGTCTCTGTAGAATATTTCACTTTGTTGACGGTGCCATAGCCTCAGCTCTGATTGCACCGCCTCATCACTATCAAGGTGAAGTCCTGGAAGGCGTTCTTTAAGTTTTGGAAAAGATGAAAATCGGATGTTGTCACGTCGGGATTGTATGGGGGATGATCGATGACAGTGAACCCAAGGCTACGGACTGGTGCAGATGTCGCTGTGCTCATGTGTGGTCTGGTGTTGTCATGCTGAAGTAGAGGCTGCTCCGTGAGTGGACGAACTCTTCGAGTTCGAAAGTCGATTACATCACGCTGTTTCTCACGCATCGACATAGTTACGGTACACACCGCCAAGATGTTGTTGTTGTTGTGGTCTTCAGTCCTGAGACTGGTTTGATGCAGCTCTCCATGCTGCTCTATCCTGTGCAAGCTTCTTCATCTCCCAGTACCTACTGCAACCTACATCCTTCTGAAACTGCTTAGTGTATTCACCTCTTGCTCTCCTTCTACGAGTTTTACCCTCCACGCTGCCCTCCAATGCTAAATTTGTGATCCCTTGATGTCTCAGAACATGTCCTACCAACCGGTCCCTTTTTTTTGTCGAGTTGTGCCACAAATTTCTCTTCTCCCTAATTCTTATCAATACCTCCTCATTACATATGTGATCTACCCATCTAATCTTCAGCATTCTTCTGTAGCACCACATTTCGAAAGCTTTTATTTTCTTCTTGTCTAAACTATTTATCGTCCACGTTTCACTTCCATACATGGCCACACTCCATACAAATACTTTCAGAAACGACTTCCTGACACTTAAATCTATACTCGATGTTAACAAATTTCTCTTCTTCAGAAACGCTTTTCTTGCCATTGCCAGTCTACATTTTGTATCCTCTCTACTTTGACAATCATCAGTTATTTTGCTCCCCAATTAGCAAAACTCATTTACTACTGTAAGTGTCTCATTTCCTAATCTAATTCTCTCAGCATCACCCGACTTAATTCGACCACATTCCATTATCCTCTCTTTGCTTTTGTTGATGTTCATCTTATATCCTCCTTTCAAGACACTGTCCATTCCGTTCAGCTGCTCTTCCAAGTCCTTTGCTGTCTCTGACAGAATTACAATGTCATCGGCGAACCTCAACGTTTTTATTTCTTCTCCATGGATTTTAATTCCTAGTCCAAATTTTTCTTTTGTTTCCTTTACTGCTTGCTCAATATATAGAGTGAATAACATCGGGGATAGGCTACAACCCTGTCTCACAGCCTTCCCAACCATTGCTTCCCTTTCATGCCCCTCGACTCTTATAACTGCCATCTGGTTTCTGCACAAATTTTAAATAGCCTTTCGCTCCCTGTATTTTTCCCCTGCCACCTTCAGAATTTGAAAGAGAGTATTCCAGTCAACATTGTCCAAAGCTTTCTCTAAGTCTACAAATGCCAGAGACGTAGATTTACCTTTCCTTAATCTATTTTCTAAGAGAAGTCGTAGGATACAATTCGGAGCCCTCTAGCGGCAGAGGGCTGCAAATATGTAGACATGAATAATATAGATGTTGAATGTTAACAACGTTTGTTTTATTTAAAACACTCTAAGAATTTTCACATAAAAAATTTGAAGGCTTTACCTTCTCAGATCGCTGTCGTGCATTCATAGAATGTGGTAAATACCGTCATATTAGAACAGTTACATTTCATAATATTTCAAAAAAATTAATATAAGCCAACGAACCAAACTCCTAACATATTTTGCAAGTTATCACTCTGTCAGTGATATGTTGTGAAAAATTTCCTGGGGTAAGTCATCACTTGAAAACAAGGCCTTTATGCAGAAAAGCAAGTAGGAAGAATAACACATGGTGCTCACTCTTTGGTCATCTTGTAGGTACCTCTTCAAGCATTACGCTTTTTAACTGCATGTTGACAATATGTGCGTGCACTAACGTAAGTCCTCATAAACAATTCATTGTAATTGGAGAAGCATAGCGGTTTGAGTACATGCAACACTAGAAGAAAACAGGACCTCAATTGCATATTATTAACGCTGTCAGTGGCTCGGAAAGCAGTTCTATACGCATCAACAAGAAATATTCATCATTCGGCCGGCAACATAAAATGTCTGACAGATAGTAAAGCAAGTTTTAAATCTAGCCCTACATCATTTCTTCTGGACAACTTTTATTTCATAGGCAAAGCTTTATTTAGAAATATTTTTTAGATGTAGTTGCATGACTGGGGCTGGAAAATAATGTGTTCATTAGCGTTAAACTTAGACCAGTGTGCCATTGAGGAACATGTAAATGGCCAGAATGTAGTCATCAACTGAAACTAATAATATATAAATATCTTGCAAACTGATTCGTTCGTCTTTACTTCGATAAAAAAAATCGTTCAAATGATTTATGGACTGTGCAGCAAAGTAACTAACCACTGCAGCGAGGACTCTAGGATTGTCAACTGGACACCTTCGGCGTCACAGCTGATGGAGAGGAGGAACGGCTGCAGTGTATGACGGGACTGACGATTTCAATGCAGGACGACAACTTGTTTCATTCTGTTATCGCTGCAAATTCATTGTTTGCGATCTTAGTGCTGTAGTTATATGAACTGAGTGTCGGCAAAGCTGATGATGAGAGTTACTGCCAACGGAAGCACGTTGTTGTATTATGTGAAGTAGAATTAAATTATGTTCAGTACAAATGGATAATATCAAACGACAGTGCCATGCTACATGTGTGGAATAGAGAGGAGCACAAGTAGTGTCACAATAGTTAGCCAAAACTACGAAATGAGAATGAGATCTAATACATATTCATTTTCAGAAGAGAGAAAAAACAATTTCTGCGTGTGCAGTTCGGGCCCACCCCGAAGATTCTTCGTGAAAACATTGGAATAAAATCATAAGAAGCGTTTGGTAATAATACGTAATTTAATCATCAGTATCTTAAACCCAGTTGTTACAAAGAACAATGTAATGGTTAGGTCAGAACAGATAAATCATAAATTTGGACTGTTGCCGGCCACTGTATGCCCAATGGGCCATTTACGTAATAAGTCATGCGTCGTTCCTGCATTTTCCTTTCGAAGCTGCCATAGCTCCCACACCCGCTCTGGACTGGACTTTTAGGATTTTTGGATTCCTTTCGAGCTGAGCTTCCCTCTGCCCTGCGTCCTATACAATTACGAGTCATACGAGACGGTATCTTTCATTATTTCTTAATTTTCAACTCTATACCGATTTTCACTTATACTCTGGAGAATATTTTTCTTTGTCTTACGTTGGGTCCTAATAGTGCTCCGCAAGCTCTTCACAACGACACGCAAATCGATATCCTAGGTAAACGCCCACACTATACCAATTTGTAACTTTTCACAAAGCTAACTGGTAAGAATCAAGTCCATGCGCCCACATTGGTACAATGACGTCACGAACAGACATTTCTACGGTTGTAAAGCTACCGTAGGCTACCGCAGACTCTCACAAGAATGCGTAGTGTATGGTAGTTTTCCTGCTACCTCTGGTCTGTTAAGACGGTAACTGCATTACCTGAACGTTAGGCGTGTTGCATACCTACTTGCGTTAAGTCATTTCCATCGCTTTGTCTTTGTATGCGATCAGTGTCTTGCTAGACTCCCCTAGAAACTGAAAGTGGTGAGGTGTCTAGAAACTGAGTGAGGGTGTACAAAGGGCCATGTAACCTACGGAACATTCTTGTTCTACATAGTTATCCTCCTGTCTGTTACTTAACAATAAACAGTAATTATAGCGAAACTTAACTTTAGTATTTAATTCAGGCTCTATTCGATACCTGTGGATCCGTAACGTGAAACAGGGGAATATAGCAGTAAAAAAGAAACGTTCAGATTTGTCAAAAACGTTGTCTTAGAAAATGGAATTTCCTGAAAAATAAGAGAGCACTGAAACCATGGGAAATAAAAACATAACAAATATCGCTTCAATACTTCGTCGAACGTATATAAGACATGTTTCTGCTATCCATAAACAACTTTCACACTGATCAATAATAACAGACAACCCTTCCTTTGATCGCGGTGAAGTAAGTTATATTCAATAGAAAAACGCAACAATAATCATACAGATTTTTTTGTGCATGTAAACTGTATTTGCCTCACAAGTAATTACTCCGGATATGTACGCAAAAGCGTGGAAGTTACGTAATCAAATAATTTGTATTACATATAAAATGAAATAAAAATACAATACATCTTTGTACGGATATAGAACACGCAATGGACTAACACTGAACATTGTGTGGTTCTAATTATATGGAAAAGAAAGAAAGAAACAAAAAACAGAGAGAGGTGGGCAGCTCCCAGTTTCTCTCTCATACACTCATTTATGTTTCTTTCCCTACCAGTGGTACCGATACTATCGGTAATCCTACCTTTTACTACGTAATTTATGTATTGTACCAAAACGATGGAACTGTAGTATCGGTACAGCGGAATTGTAGGCATGATTTATCTGTTGTGGGCTCAACCACTGCGCAATATTGGTCTCCTACTTATTAGCGATTCAAAGCTGACGATACTTTCTCACACAAGGAAGTGCGAGCGACGAGCAGATAGACTTTTCATATATAAAATTTAAAAAAAAAAGTAGTTGTTAAGGCAGAACAATTTTTGCCCTGTGTGCTTTGTTCTCAAATACTTGCGATGGATTCAGCGCACAGTACTATTTCAGATTACCTCCAACCGAGAAAAAATCCGCACTGCGCTGCGTTACACCGAGAGAAATTTATACAAGACTAGCTCCACCGGCGCGTGTTGTAGCTGGGATCGACACCTCGCGCCCTCTGGGTGGCGCCCCGTGGAAGCTCGGCGCACGACAGCCGCCAGCTGCCACGGGTCGAAGCTGCCCTCTGCCGGCTCGTCCGGATCTGGAAATTGGATAAGCCCGGCGGTCAGCCGTCAGCCGAGCCCAAGTATAAAAAGGGCGTTGTGTACGAATATGTTTTATTTTTTTTTTTTCAATTCCTTTTTTGTTTGCCGACGATGGTTGACTATTGGTCGAGGATTCGTGACGTATAGAAATATGAAAAAGCGGGGTGACGGCCAGGGCAGCCGGCGCGAGCTATAGGAAAGGGGAAGGGAACGTGTTGCGTGGGAGGGGGCACGGAGCAGACGTCGGGAGGGACGATGGAAGCGCGGCGCGCGGCGTGGTGGGGGAGGGAGGGGAGGGGGCACGGAATTGGATGGGAATACCATTAGATTGCAAAGCTGCCCCGCAGCCCCTAGCATTGCTTGGCCGGCCGGAAAACACAGGCAAGAGGACGCCAGAGATAGGCCCAGGGCACGCGACTCTCTTTTTTTTACTGTTAAAAATATAGAAAAAATATAACGCTCGGCACGCGCATATATACATACAAAAAAATAATAAAAAGAGGCAGGAGCGGCGGCGCGGCGTGTCGGCGTAAGCGTCGTCCAGAGGGAAGCGGCCGAGGCCCGTGAGATGGACTTTGAATTATGTATAGGAAGTATCCTGATCTTCATACATACATATGTAATGCGGCGAGGGCCGTATGAATGCATTTTGCGCGCCGTCAGTCGCCGCCGCCGCCGCCGGTCAGAGCGGACCGGGGGTGGCGGCCGGCTGCGGTGCGCGGGTGGGGGTGCTTCGTCCGGCTGGCGCTGTCCACCGCGCGTCTTGGCATTGCGGGCGGATAATGCCGCTTCATTAGGCAGCGCCGCCGCTCAGACATAAATTACGTCCGCGCCGGCGGAAGGGAGGCGACCGGCCCGCCTCGAAGGCAACCGGCCGCCCGCCACCACTCCACCCTTCAACTGACAGAGCAGATGGTTAGCGAAATTACGGCCACGAATGCGGGAAGAAAGTAACGGGAGAGAAAAGTGACGCTACCTTCAGAAACTACGAGTTGCCGTCAAAAACCAAGCTACATATTATCACGGCAGACCAACTAACTTTTATTAAATGCTCCATTGCGCATCAAAGCGATGCGGCTACATGACATTATTTATCAAATTAATCACCAAGTCCTTACAGATAACGATCATTCAGTTCCTCGACAGCAGAAATCCGCTAGTTGGTCACGGAGCTATTCAAGAAGTGCTCTGTGAACGTCTTCATCGTCCGACACGACAGTCCATATCGCGGAGCGTTATTTGAATATTTTCCTGCTAACTTCTTGGCTACTTTATAGTAAGAGTTCAAGCCTTGTTAACTCAGGAAGAAGGCTTAAAATTACATTGACGTGCAGTGCATTGTTGGAGCTGTCATTTATACTCAGGTGATTCATGTCCGACCTGATTATGGCAGCACGACTGTAACTAACAGACTTTTAACGCAGAATGATAGTTGGAGGTAGATGCATGAGAGATTCTAATTCGGAGATAGTTAGGGAATTCAATATCCCAAGATTCACAGTGTCAAGAGTGTGTCGAAAATACGACATTTCAGGCGTTAACTCTCACCACTGACAACGCAGTGGCCGATGGCCTTCGCTTAACGACCGAGAGCAGCATTGATGCCCCGAAACTGGTAGCTAAACAATAAATAAAATCCTAAGGATGGCTATAGGCGTTCCATTTTTTACAATAGTGAACTGCCGTGGTCCCCGAGACCTCCGTTCAAAAGGATGGACATACAAAAACGAGAGCAGCAGTGTTTGCGTAAAGTTGACATTGGCAACAGACAAGCAACACTAGATGACATAACAGCAGAAATCAATGTGGGATATTACAGTTAGGACAGTGCGGGGAAATTTGGCGTTGATGGGCTACGGCAGCAGACGACCGACGCGAGTTCCATTGTTGAAAGCAAGAGACTGCCTGCAGCGCCTCTCCATGGCTCCTGATCATATCGGTTGGACCCTAGACGACTGGAAAATCGCGACCTGGTCTCGATTTCAGTTAGTAAGAGCTGATGGTAGGGTTCGAGTGTAGCGCACACACCTCGAAGGTATGGACCCAAGTTGTCAGTAAGGCATTGTTCAAGCTTCTGGTGTCTCCAAAATGGTGTGGCTGTCTTTACTTGGAATAGACTGTGTCCTGGATGTCAAGCTACTTGGAGGCCATTTGATGCCACCCATGACGTCATGTTTTCAAACAACGATGGAATCATTATTTATGTCAATGTGCCATGTCATCGGGCCACAGTTGTTCACGGTTGGTTTGGAAAACGTTCTGGACAATTTGAGCGAATGATTTGGCTACTAAGATCTCTTGGAACATTAGTGGGACATAATCCAGAGGTCAGTTCGTGCACAAACTCCGGCACTGGCACCGAGCGAGGTGGTGCAGTGGTTAGACACTGGACTCGCATTCGGGAGGACGACGGTTCAATCCCGCGTCCGGCCATCCTTATTTAGGTTTTCCGTGATTTCCCTAAATCACTCCAGGCAAATGCCGGGATGGTTCCTCTGAAAGGGCAAGGCCGACTTCCTTCCCCATCCTTTCCTAATCCGATGAGACCGATGACCACGTTGTCTGGTCTCCTTCCCCAAAAAACAACAACAACAACCAACATCCTGCACTGGCGACACTTTCGCTATTATGGGCAAGTATAGAGACAGCGTGGCTCAATATTTCTGCAAGAGATTTCCGACGATTGTTGAGACCACGTCACTTCGAGTTTCTTCCCTACGCCGGGCAAAAGGAGGTCCTACACGATATTAGGAGGCATCCCAGGACTTTTGTCACCTCACTGTATTTTGTTACGACACACGTAGGCCCACGTGTTCGTTCTATGGTCTGAGTTGATCACAGGTGGTTAGGCTTTAGAGAAGAAAAGTGTGTCCCCAGGGCAGTGCAGTTTCTTGAAGCGGTTGCGTTGAGAATATACTCCAATCTGTGACAATGAATTCGGGTTTCTCGTTTGAATAGAGTCTACCGCGAATTGACAGTAAGCTACTACAGTATAAATGTATGTGACGAAGGTACCTCTGCGTATACATATCTAAGAACAGGCTGCCACGGAGCTGCTTGGTCACCGTGAGAAACTTCGTTGCCTTTACTCCGTATCTTGCCCGCCACAGTGTTTAGGCGCAAAGGGCTCAACCAATAAGTGGAACACGGCTAACAGCCGATATCAGCTTCTTGCATGTTAAGAAGCGTTCTATAAGACAAGACTGGGTAATTTCCTCAGGGCTCTACTACATTCACGAAACTAAAGCGAAATTCTCGGTGGTCACTATGGCAGTGGCTGGGAGTCTTCCCCTGCACGCATTCTAAAGGTCGAAAGCTGGGGTCTGAGAGTGGAAAATACCCACATGTCGTGGGGAAGCCGTCTGGAGTACTTACGGTCACGCTGTGAAGGGAGAGAGAGACGTTTGGTCGTGGCACAGAATGGAGTGCTTGTTTGGAGTAAGTGTTGCATTTCGCATTTGCAATATCCAATTTCTGCTCCTTTGCAGTGATGACAAGGTGCCAAATCAAGTGTTCTTGACTCTCTCTCGATTGCACAATATGTGGCATTGTGCTCCTTACATGTTTCTTACCCGCTGTACAACCATTGTGGACCGGGCCGGCGCGCTACTCTTGGATATCGTTGCAAACAACTCAGAGTCCAAGTTTCGTGGCCAGTAGGTCCTGAGACAAGAATGGACTGCACAACAAAATAATATTTCGTGTATCACCCAAAAACCTCTGACATTTGATATGCCGCTAAAAAACGTGGTCATTGCTAAGCAGAATTAGAATCCAAAGTGGCAGATGTGCATGCTTTTTACACAGGAGTAGATAAGCATCATCACTTTGTGATTGCAGAGAGCCACAGACCATTATACACATCACAAAGATTGCCGCACGCGATCATGCGATAGTAGATCAAAAGTTTTCTGTTGGCGACTCCAAAGACGATTTATTACATATATGCTCTAAATGTTTATTTATAAGATTTTATTTTGTATATAGTATGCTCTACACTCTGTGTCTCGTTAACGTATCAAAAGCCATACGATCAATAAGTAAACATTATTTCGAGAACGCGAGAAACAACAAAAAAATTTTAGACTGAACTAACTACCTAGGGATTGCAATAACGAACAGAAAAATTGGAACCATTAACTAGAAAATGTTGTGGGGGAGGTAAACCAATGACAGCGTTTTATCGGCAGAATACATAGATGCAACAAATCTACTAAAGAAACTGTCTGAACTACGGCTATCCGTCCTCTTCTTGAGTACTGCTGCTCGGTATGAGATACTTGGCAGATAGTACTGACGGAGGGTATCGAAAAACTTTAAAGAAGAACAGCTCGATTTCCATTATCGCGAAGTAGGGAAGAGAGTGTCACGGATACGCTATAAACAAGTTGGGATGGCAATCATTAAACAAAGGCTTTTCCCTTGCGGTGAGACCTTTTACTGAAATTTCAGTCAACAGTTTTCTTTTCCGAATGCGAAATTATTGTTGACTACCACCTGTATATTGAGGAATGACCGTCGTAATAGAATATGAGCTCAGAACTCTCGCGGAAAGATATAGGTGCTCACGCTTTCCACGTGCTGCTCTGGCTGGGACGGTCGAAAAATAGTCTGAAAGTGGTTCTATGAACCCTCTGCCAAACACTTAAGTGTGAACTGTTGAGTAACTGTGTAGATGTACATGTAGAGACACCATAAAACTTCACTGGCGATGATGTTGTGCACAAGCAAGTATCACTGGATGATCGTAGAGAACCGCAGAAAAACTTAAACAAAATTTTCACTTGGTGTAACGAATGGTAGATACCTTTAATTTGGGTAGATGTAACGTAGATGAAGAACCCGATAGTATACGACTACAAAATTGTTGGATAACCACTTGAGCACATATTATCGTGTAAGTTTTGAGGGATAATAGTAAGATGCGATATAAAATCGGCCGATCACTTGAGTAACTGTTAGATTTGCTTGAAGGGTTCAGGAAAACTGGAATGCGTCTGAAAACAAAACCGCGTACGACACGTTAGTGCAATGGCTTATATTGTTCCACAGTTCTAAATCCTTATAAAGCAAGAATGACAACAGATTTCGAATACCAAGATACACTGTAACAGCACAGTATATACCACATGTAAATGTAAGATAAATTCTCTGGGAATGCAAATGAAAGTCACTGGAGGATATATGACGTTGTGGGAGGCGTCAGAAAACATCTGTGAATCCTCAATGAAACGCAGCAATATTCTGTGGCGACGAACGCACGGAAAACCTGCTTTACTCTTTGATTTTTATAAGTATTCTTTTTATTGAGTTATGTCTTTCAGTTTGATTGGTGTTCGAGCTTCAGTAAAAAGTTATTGCTTGACTACTACGTTGTATCTATTCAGTAGACGGATGTAAGATGTAGTTGATCAAAACGTAGTTCTTGGGTAACCTGTTTGATAAAAGCAAAGAATCTTTATTAGAACAAGACTGTGAGAATGTTATGATGCCACATTCGAATTTATAGCGTGGGACCTTGTGAGTAAGATCGATTAGGGCGTACAGATGCATATTGACAACCATTTGTCCCTCGCTCATTATAGAAATGGAACAGACGTTGATAAAATTCGATGTTGCTTTGAGATCTGCAGTCTTTTGTCGTTATAACATCAGACTTACGCTGAAAAAGCAAACTGTTTAGTGTCAACGGTGTAAGCTTAAAAGTATGCTTTTAGTCCTTGCCTATGTTGTGGGTGGAGCATTTTAACTAAAATATTTAATTCAATGTCTTAATTTGGTCCTGTAATGTTTGACAGAAGTAAATCATCAGCTACCAAATCAATTATAATGGAATTCAACTGACTATGAAATTAAACAATGATCGCAGTGAACTCGGTTTATCTCACAGGTACAATCAAATTCACTGTAAAAAAATTGAATCAAATTGAACGATCATTGAAATGAGTGAAATAATGCCTTGGCAAACTTGGGTATGAGGCCTGGAATGAGATTCAAGTCAATGTGTATCTGGACAAAATATTTACATTCATGGGAATCGTACCGTGGTTGTCGTAGGTTAGTGCATAGAGCTAGATAGTAAATATATACGTGTCCATATGTTGCCTGAGTTAGTTGAAAGCTGTTCTTGTTTAAAATTTCTGGCTACTCTCCATCAATATTATTTGGTAAGGATCTCATATCGAGCAGCAGTACTCAGGAAGAGGACGGATAACCGTAGTATAGACAGTCACTTTAGTGGATTCATTGCATATATGTATTCTGCTGATGAAACGTAGTCTTTGGTTTACCTTCCTCACAGGATTTTCTAGTTAATGGTTCCATTTTATTGTTCGTTATTGCAATCCCTAGGTAGTTAGGTCAATCTACAAATTTTGTGTTGGTTTTCGAATAGCCGATCGTATGGCTTTTGATACGCTAAGACACAGAGTGCAGAGCATAATATAAATATAAAATCTTACAAATAGATATCTAGCGCATTTATGTAATACATCGTCTTTGGAGTCGCCAACAGAAAATTTCTGGTCCACTATCGATTGATCGTGCGCGGCAATCTTTGCGAAGATTGAAATTACTGGACATCGTTACAAATGCTACAAGTTTCCCTACAGTTTGTTTCGCTGTTGCATCAGAGTCTCACCTTCCTCATAATCTGCTAGTGGCTGCTGAAGTGGCTGCAAAATCATTAGTTGGCTCCTTACCAACAATCTCTCTCCCTCTGTGTCTAAGTTCAACACAATCGGATGACAGATTCTCGTTCCTGATGAACCTGGTTGTGGAGAATTCGTCTGGAATTGAAGCCTGCCCGTGGAGAAGCCCGCCCTTCAAGATGCCTCCCCTAAGAATGTGTCTGCCTGAGAGTAATTTTCTGTGAGCAGCTTCCGATAAGAAAACCTTTGTACTCTGTGTCTTTCGGCGTTGCGTAATTTTCATTGGCTGAATACTAATTATTGTGACTGCCGACCATGGCACTCCAAAATGTGTCTTATTCCATATCTCTGCTTACTTTCTTATACTGGCCAATATGTAGGACCTCTGTAAGAGCAGTCGCACTCTTTACTCCCACTTGTAAATTATTTACGTCAACCAACGGTAGACATTTTTACATTCTTTAGACATTCGGTTTGCCAGTGCCTGGGCAGGTTTAGCTTCCCACAGTCTTCAAGGAAGCCCCAAACTTTTGCTTACATTTCACATTCTACGATGGTATCTTATAAGCCTGTATTTTTTTTTTTTTTTTTTTTTTGCGATGTTTGACTGCTGTCTGTTTCCCTCAACACTGGCAGTACCTCCGGGACTCTGCCGATAAGGGGCGTGCATCCTGTAGGCCACACAGCTCATGAACAACACTCTGTTGTCCATCATATCCTGGATATTTAATCTTTAATGTGTAACTATATACTTTGGTGTGCAGAATGTGTGAGTCTGGCGCGATACCATCTTACTTTAGGAAAAATGTCACCCATGTAATTACGAAGACTGCAAGAGCTAACAAGTGCGAGAATTATTACACAATCAGCTTAACAGCTCATGTATCCAATTTTCTGACAAGACTAATTCACAGAAGAATGGGAAAGAAAATTGAGGATGTGTTAGATGACGATCAGTTTGGCTTTAGAAAAGGTAAAGGCACGAGAGAGGCAATTCTGACGTTGCGGCTGATAATGGGAGAAAAATAAGACACATTCACAGTATTTGTCGACCTGGAAAAAGCATTCGACAACGTAAAATTGTGCAAGATGTTCGAAATTCTCAGAAAAATAGGAGTAGCTTACAGGGAGAGACGGGTAATATACAATATGTACAAGAGCCCAGAGGGAATAATAAGAGTGGACGAAGTGCTCGGATTAAAAATGTAGTCTTTCGCTTCTACTGTTCAATCTAAACATGGAAGAAGCAATAATGGAAATAAAAGAAAGGTTCGGGAGTGGAATCAAAATTCAAGGTGAAAGGATATCAATGATACGATTCTCTGATGACATTGCTATCCTGAGTGAAAATGAAGAAGAATTACATGATCTGTTGAATGGAATGAACAATCTAATGAGTACAGAATGTGGATTGAGAGTAAATTGAAGGAAGACGAAAGTAATGAGGAGTAGCAGAAATGAGAATACCGAAAAACTTACCATCAGGACAGACGGCCGCGAAACAGATGAAGTTAAGGAATTATGCTACCTAGGCAGCAAAATAACCAATGACGGATGGAGCAAGGAGGACTTCAAAAGCAGACTAGCACTGGCGAAAAGGGCATTCCTGGTCAAGAAAAGTTAACTAGTGCCAAACATAGGCCTTAATTTGAGGAATAAATTTCTGACAATGCACATTTGGAGCACAGCGTGAAACATGGACTATGGGAAAACGGGCACAGAAGAGAATCGAAGCATTTGAGATGTGGTGCTATAGACGAATGTTGAAAATTAAATGGACTGATAAAGTAAGGAATGAAGAGGTTCTCCGCAGAATCGGAGACGAAAGGAATATGTGGGAAACGCTGACAAGGAGAAGGGATACGATGATAGGACGTCTGTTAAGACATCAGGGAATGACTTCCACGGTACTAGAGGGTGGCTATAGACTGTAAAAACCGTAGAAGTAGACAGAGATTGGAATACATACAGCAAATAATTGAGGACGTAGGTTGCAAGTGCTCTGAGGCGAGGAGGTTGGCACCGCAGAGGAATTCGTGGCGGGCCGCATCAAACCAGTCAGAAGACCAATGGCTCGAAAAAAAAAAAAAAAAGAAAAGAGTAACTTTAGATGCTCGGCGTCAGGACGGCTTCCTTTCTACCTCTCGCTTCACAAAACACAGCTCAGTCTGACATTATATCTGACTGACGTTTCCCGTCACGTGGGGAGCGAGTGGCAATTCCGTGAAAAGGACTGGGGGACGACTCCCTACCGTTTATGACCCTGCAGCACATCGACTCATCCACAGCAGAGTCCAATCTGCTATCACAATGGCTTGTCATCTAGCTATGCATGCGGTCTAACATACAGGTAGGAAGCTATACTGCAACTAGTTAAGTATTTCCAAACACAAGTACTAATTCACATGTCATTGTCCAGAGTAAAATAGTTTCTTACGATTTGATTTGACTCTTTACATAAGTTATGGGGCATTTTTGTAAAAACAGGTATATAACAACGGCAGGTGTTCGGCACTGTGGAGCTACCTATCCATTATGAAGTGTTTATTGCTCATTAACTTTCGGTTCTGAGCAGGAAATGACGTCATAGAACAGCATGCACACTGCTGCTTTTTTACAAGGGAATAGTGCGATCTGGAATGGCGGGAGGAGGGGGCGGCGGGCTGACTGCAGATAGTGAGAACGGGGTAACGGTTGCCATAAGTTAAGCGCTGTCGATTATCTGTACAGAGATTTCTTCATTCTGATGATAAAGTACTGTATTTTATGATTTTGTGCTATAACACAAGCTAAATTGCTAAATTGCTCTGGTTCTAGCACCTGTCTACCAAAGCCTCATCAT
Organism: Schistocerca serialis cubense; assembly: GCF_023864345.2. Classification (NCBI taxonomy): domain Eukaryota; kingdom Metazoa; phylum Arthropoda; class Insecta; order Orthoptera; family Acrididae; genus Schistocerca; species Schistocerca serialis. The sequence continues at coordinate 573,403,494 of NC_064641.1, read as the reverse complement.
ATTCTGTACGATTTCACGAAATATGAGATAAAGAAGTTACCGATATAGTACATTAATTTATTTGCTGGCATTTACAAATGACGTACCACCTGTGAGTAAGACTGGTCGTGCTTTCGTAATATGAAATTGTACATACACAAAATATGAAGCTTACTTTATTTCTTATTGTTTCAACAAAGTTTAACAACATTGCAGTTTTAAATACTTGTAAACTTAAAACTAGCAAGAAAACGAAAATGCTTAACATTAATCATTTATGTGTTACGAAGATGGGAAAATAAAAAAAAAAACTGATAAGAGTTGAGCCACCGTTCGATATACTGCTGCTCGATCTCAGCAATTCTTTGAGCCTCTTGTTCACAGATTGTGTGATTCTAAACCTAGTTTAGGCTACTCTACACAGCGACGTCTGTTGTCCACTATTTCTACCTTTCTATTACAGTCTTATATTACTGTATAATGGTTACTTGTTTTAGTGACAATCCAGTGGCGTTTATTCTTCATTGTGTCTTTGCCTGTGCCACTGTCATTTGATCTGCCACCGCTACTACTGCCGTCTGTCCAGTTTGTATTGTGTGCGAAGTAATCTGTCACCTGTGGTCGCTGCCGCTTGTACTCTCCTCGCTGCAAGTACTGTTTATACAGCGCTGCAGATATTCTATCTACAAAGTCGTTGAGATCGGTCCACAAAGTCTGGTCTGTAAGTGATTGTGTTATGTCGTAGTCTGAGTGTGTTAGTCGCCTTTCGTGCTACCAGCGGTCACATTATACAAAAAAAAAGTTATGTATCGTGAATGAAATTGAATATCTTACTGTGTAGTAATCACCAGCGCTACGCTGAGGTCAGCTTACAAGAAAAACACGAAGCTTTGAGCGTGACTGCGTATGCTGATAATCTGCCACTGGCCAAACGTAACAGAAGACTACAACTAGGAAAGAACGTGAAAGTTGTGGTGGACAGTATTCAGCAATAGTGCAGACTAAACTAACTTCCAGTCACACCTCAGAAGTCAACCCATATTAAAATGCAGATTAAATGAGAGACAAAAACTTGTACTCAGAGTTAATGATGTAACCATAGACAGAGGTACAAGTTGTATGAATTACGAGATACACCAGCTTGAGAAATCAAACTTTTATTCATGCTTGTTGACAACGTGATGCCGTCTGCGGTGGTCTAGCGGTTCTAGGCGCTCAGTCCGGAACCGCGCGACTGCTACGGTCGCAGGTTCGAATCCTGCCTCGGGCATGGATGTGTGTGACGTCCTTAGGCTGGTTTGGTTTAAGTAGTTCTAAGTTATAGGGGACTGATGACCACAGATGTAAAGTCCCATAGTGCTCAGAGCCATTTGAACCATTTGACAACATGATAGAAAATTTCTGCTAATATGAACAAAGTTTTAAATGAATCGCAGAGTTATGTAGGAAGTGACCTGTTTGTAGACATCTAGTACCAAATACGCAAAAAAACAGGAACTATTTTTTAAAAGCTATATATTTTCCAATTGTTTACAAAACAACCTTATCCCCTTCAAAATACTCTCCATCACAATTAATACGTTTGTCCCATCGGTGCTTTCACTGTTCGGAACATATTTTGTAGTAATCTTTAGAAATGGCTGACAGCTCCTCCTCCGTTTTTTCTTGACTTTTTCAATGTTGTCAAATCGGTGACTTTTCATGCCCCTTTTCATGGGTGAAAATAAGAAAAAGCACGGGGTCAGGTCAGGTGGGTCAGGAGCATGGGGCTGCGGAACCATGCCATTTTTAGCAAAAAATTGTCAAACAGAGAAAGCTGCGTATGCAGGTGCGTTGTCGTGTCTGCCACAAATCGGCTCTTTTTTGACGAACACTGTTGCGCAATCTTCTTAAAACTTGCAAATAAAAGGTTTGATTGACGGTCTGACTTGGGGGAACAAACTCTGAATGAACTATACTCTTGGCATCATAAATGCAAATCAGCATTGTTTTGATGTCTGATTTGACTTGACGACATTTTTCTTGGGCAGAGTGACGATGACGTTTTCCACTGGCTTGGCTATTGCTTTGTTTCTTGGTCGTAACTATAGCACCATCACTGATCCCCAGTAATGACCTTTGACAGAAAATCTGGATCAGCTTCAAGCTGTTGTTTCAAAGCACGATATATTTCAACTCGACGTTCCTTTTGATTGTCAGCCAGAACCTGAGGAACAAACTTGGCACTAACCCTTTTCATTCTTAAATCTTCCGTTAAAATTCACTGAACCAAGCTCCAAAATAACCCACTAATCTCTGACAGTTGATGAGTTGTCTGTTGTTGGTCTGTGAGCACAAGCTCTCAAATTTTTTCAATATTTTCGTCGATTCGGGAAGTTGATGGACGTCCAAAAAGAGGTAATCAATCGACATGTCGCCATTTTTAATTCCAGGAAACCACTCGTACACTTGAGTTTCTACTATTGCGTTATCTTGGTAAGCAGTTTTCAACATTAAAACAGTTTCAGCAGCATTTTTACCGAGTAGAAAACAAAATTTCATAGCTGCACTTTGTCCATCGTAAAAAACGAAACAAGAACAAAATAGCGCTAGCGAAAGCAATCGCTTGAGATGAACAGGACAAGCCAGGTCGACAACACAGGCGACACTGAACTGGCAATGAACTACGCCATGGACACCTAGCGGCAGATAGAGAAGATCCAAAGAAGAGCGGCGCGTTTGGTCACCGGGTTATTTGGTAACCGTGATAGCGTTACGGAGATGTTTAATAAACTCAAGTGGCAGACTCTGCAAGAGAGGCGCTCTGCATCGCGGTGTAGCTTGCTCGCCAGGTTTCGAGAGGGTGCGTTTCTGGATGAGGTATCGAATATATTGCTTCCCCCTACTTATACTTCCCGAGGAGATCACGAATGTAAAATTAGAGAGATTAGAGCACGCACGGAGGCTTTCAGACAGTCGTTCTTCCCGCGAACCATACGCGACTGGAACAGGAAAGGGAGGTAATGACAGTGGCACGTAAAGTGCCCTCCGCCACACACCGTTGGGTGGCTTGCGGAGTATCAATGTAGATGTAGATGTAAATGCGTACTACACTAGCCCCGCCCATGGCAATGTTATTCCGGTTTTTTTTCTTTTTTTTTGGTCTAGAACCACGCGACCGCTACCGTCGCAGGTTCAAATCCTGCCTCGGGCATGGATGTGTGTGATGTCCTTAGGTTAGTTACGTTTAGGTAGTTCTAAGCTCTAGGGGACTGATAACCTCAGATGTTAAGTCCCATAGTGTCAGAGCCATTTGAACCCTTTTTTATGTCGTTATCTTGAATGTAGTTACTCACAAGATGTACACAATGGGGTGCGAATTGTCGTCCATGAAGACGAATGCCTCGCCAATATGCTGCCGATATGGTTGCACTGTCGGTCGGTGGAAGGCATTCACGTATCGTACAGCCATTGCGGCGCCTTCTATTGCCACCAGCGGCGTACGTCGGCCCCACATAATGCCACCCCAAAACAGCAGGGACCCTCCACCTTGCTTCAGTCGGTGAACAGTGTGTCTAACGCGTTCAGCCTGACTGGGTTGCCTCCAAACACGTGACACTCATCGGTGAAGAGAACTTGATGCCAATCCTAAGCCGTCCATTCGGCACGTTGTTGCGCCCATCTCTACCCCGCTGCATGGTGTCGTGGTTGCAAAGATGGACCTCGCCATGGACGTAGGGCGCTGAAGTTGCGCATCATGCAGCCTGTTGCGCACAGTTTGAGTAGTAACACGACGTCCCGTGGTTGCACGAAAAGCATTATTCAACATGGTGCCGTTTCTGTCAGGGTCCCTCCGAGCCACAATCCGTTGGTAGTGGTCATCCACTGCAGTAGTAGCGCATGGGCGGCCTGAGCGAGGCATGTCATCGATAGTTCCTGTCTCTCTATTTCCTCCATGTCCGAACAACACCGCCTTGGTTCACTCCGAGACGCCTGGACACTTCCCTTGTTGAGAGCCCTTCCTGGCACAAAGTAACAACGCGGACTCGATTGTACCGCGGTATTGACCGTCTAGACGTGGTTGAGCTACAGACAACATGAGCCGTGTACCTCCTTCCTGGTGGAATGACTGGAAGTGATCGGCTGTCGGACCTCCTCGTCTAATAGGCGCTGCTCATGCATGGTTGTTTACGTGTTTTGGGCGTGTTTAGTGACATCTCTGAACAGTCAAAGGGACTGTGTCTGTGATACAATACCCACAGTCAACGTTTGTCTTCAGTGGTTCTAGGAACCAGGGTGATACAAAACTTTTTTTGATGTGTGCGTATTATTCCGTTGTCCACAGCTTTTAGTTCAAGCTGCCACTGCAGTTACTGCGCTGACGTCGCATTTTTTTTATCATTGTTGTGACTGTCTGATTGGTTTGACGCGCCCGCCACGAATTCCTCTCCTGTGCCAACCTCTTCATCTGCGAGTCATACCTGCAGCCTATATCCTCAATTATTTGCTGCATGTATTTCAGTCTCTGCCTTCCTCTACAGTTTTTACCCTCTGCAGCACCATCTGGCACTACGGAAGTTACTCCCTGATGTCTTAACAGGGGTCCTATCATCCTGGCCCTTCTTCCCCTCAGTGTTTCAGTGTTTTCCACATGTTCCTTAGCTCACTGATTCTGCGGAGAACCTCCTCATTCCTTAGCTTATCGCATCACTTAATTTTCAACATTAGTCTGTAGCACCACATCTCAAATCCTTCGATTCTTTGGTGTTCCAGTGCTTCCACAGTCCATGTTTCATTACCATACAATGCTGTGCTCCAAACGTACAGTCTCAGAAATTTCTTCGTCAAATTAAAGCCCATGTATGATACTAGTAGACTTCAGATCAGCAGGAATTCCGTTTTAGCCATTGCTTGTCTGCTTTTTATGTCCTCCTTGGTCCGTCTGTCATTGGTTGTTGTTTTGCTGCCAAGGTAGTAGAATACCATAACTTATACGCCAGTAATAAAATCACTCTCGTAACTCTTTGGACGGACGGTATACTTGGTTGAAAAAAAAGTAACACTGCCGCCTAAGCCTAGTACTCCTGTTACACTGGTAGAGCACGGTGTTTGGTTAAGCAGAAAGACAGGGAGTGAGCCTCCGCCCCAGGCCGCACCCTGCGTAATGAGAATACATCTTCATTCGTCACTGAGCAGCACCCGGCACCCTTAGTAAGTGCTGTTTAAACAGGCGAGCTCTGTCTGGCCTCTTAAAGCCCTTTTTCTAGTTGAAAGAACCAGAGGCGCGGTTAGCAAAAAAAAAAGAAAAAGGGAGGGAGAAGGGCGGAGGGGTGGCTAGGCGGGCGTCGCGCCAGAGACCCCAGCCGTGAGGGAGGGGGGTGGGCAGTGCTAGCGAGGCTTTCAGGAGGGAATTAACATAAAACTCATTTGAATTGAAATTGTACTCTTAATTAAAAATATCGCCAATGATTAAGGGGGTCAGGTTATTGTAGGTTTTATACGGGAGGGGCCATTGTATTTGACAGGAGGGCGCCGGCTTAGCGTCTGGCGGGGCGAAGCTGCTTGTGTTCGCCAGTCGGTTGTGAAAAGCGGGCGGCGCCGCCAGAGCGCTCTCCAGTCTGCAGTCTGTGAGGCATTTCTCTGGCCGCAGCGGCTCGCGTTCCTGTATTATATGCGCTAAGTTCGTGACGTGGTACTATGCCGGCCATTAAAACTGCAACCACACTGAAGGCAGCAAGCGACAAGCCTCGGACTGGCATACAGTGTGTTGCACGCTTCGTTATGCAAGTGATTAGCATTTCAGCACAAGCGCATAAACCAGGTAGGAGTAACGCCATCTACATTCTGTATATAAAAGACCACGCAGCGGGTTTCTAATTCTGAAACAGTTGAATGTCGTTTATGAGAGGGTTGTGTCATTACTCAGGTAACAAGGAGACACGAGCACGGGTACGTATCGAAACTGTACAGCGGTAGGACGCTGCTCTGTCGGCACCGGGGTTACCTTTCCGCGATATTGCTGTTCCTGGTGGTCGAGTTCCCACGACTGGCAGGTGGACATCGAATCCATATCTTCAGGAGCGCCATACTGAATGTCTACAACTACATCTACGTGTACATTTATACTCCGCAAGCTACCCACCGGTGTGTGGCGGAGGGCACTTTACGTGCCACTGTCATTACCTCCATTTCCTGTTCCAGTCGCGTATGGTTCGCGGGAAGAACGTCTGCCGGAAATCCTCCGTGCGCGCTCGATTCTCTCTAATTATCCATTCGTGATCTCCTGTGGAGGTATAAGTAAGGCGAAGCAATATATTCGATACCTCATCCAGAAATGCACCCTCCTGAAACCTGGACAGCAAGCTACACAGCGATGCAGAGCGCCTCTCTTGCAGAGTCTGCCACCTGAGTTTGCTAAACATCTCCGTAACGCTATCTCGCTTACCAAATAACCCTGTGACGAAACGCGCCGCTCTTCTTTGGATCTTCTCTATCTGTCAACCCGACCTGGTACGGATCCCACACTGATGAGCAGTACTCAAGTATAGGTCGAACGAGTGTTTTGTAAGCCACCTCCTTTGTTGATGGACTACATTTCTCAACCTGGTACCCGCCTTACCAACAATTAATTTTATGTGATCATTCCACTTCAAATCGTTCCGCACGCATACTCCCACATATTTTACAGAAGTAACTGCTACCAGTGTTTGTTCCGCTATCATATAATCATACAATAAAGGATCCTTCTTTCTATGTATTCGCAATACATTACATTTATCTATGTTAAGCGTCAGTTGTCACTCCCTGTACCACGTGACTATCCGCTGCAGATCTTCCTGCATTTCGCTGCAATTTTCTAATGCTGCAACTTCTCTGTATACTACAGCATCATCCGCGAAAAGCTGCATGGAACTTCCGACACTATCTACTAGGTCATTTACATATATTGTGAAAAGCAATGGTGCCATAACACTCCCCTGTGGCACGCCAGAGGTTACCTTAACGTCTGTAGACGTCTCTCCATTGATAACAACATGCTGTGTTCTGTTTGCTAAAAACTCTTCAATCCAGCCACACAGCTTCTGTAGACGTCTCTCCATTGATAACAACATGCTGTGTTCTGTTTGCTAAAAACTCTTCAATCCAGCCACACAGCTGGTCTGATATTCCGTAGGCTCTTCCTTTGTTTATCAGGTGACAGTGCGGAACTGTATCGAACGCCTTCCGGAAGTCAAGGAAAATAGCATCTACCTGGGAGCTTGTATCTAATATTTTCTGAGTTTCATGAACAAATAAGGCGAGTTGGGTCTCACACGATCGCTGTTTCCGAAATCCATGTTGATTCCTATAGAGTACATTCTGTGTTTCCAGAAATGACATGATACGCGAGCAACAAACATGTTTTAAAATTCTACAACAGATCGATGTCAGAGACATAGGCCTATAGTTTTGCGCATCTGCTCGACGACCCTTCTTGAAAACTGGAATTACCTGTGCTCTTTTCCAATCATTTGGAACCTTCCGATCCTCTAGAGACTTGTGGTACACGGCTGTTAGAAGGGGGGCAAGTTCTATCGCGTACTCTGCGTAGAATCGAATTGGTATCCCGTCAGGTCCAGTGGACTTTCCTCTGTTGAGTGATTTCAGTTGCTTTTCTATTCCTTGGACACTTATTTCGATGTCAGCCATTTTTTCGTTCGTGCGAGGATTTAGAGAAGGAAATGCAGTGCGGTCTTCCACTGTGAAACAGCTTTGGAAAAAGGTGTTTAGTATTTCAGCTTTACACGTGTCATCCTCTGTTTCAATGCTATTATCATCCCAGAGTGTCTGGATTTGCTGTTTCGATCCGCTTAGGATGTCATGCAGGATGTCCCGCGACTAGTTCCGTATAGAAAAATCCTAGTCTTCACCCTGTCACAGAACAGACAGCAACTAGAAAGGAAATCAGAGACCTGCTCCTTCGATTTCTGGAACACCTTATATCTCTCCATCCTAGCATTCACTTCATCATGGAAGTGGAGAAAAATGGATATCTCCCGTTTCTAGATGTGTTGGTCCATAGATAAGATGGTTCCTTGGGTCACAGTATGTTTCGCAAACCGACTCACACTGACCTATGTCTACGAGCTACCTTCACTCATCTCAAAGCAGTGGCGTGTTACGGACTCTCGTTTGTAGGACTAGAATTATCTCAGATGCAGGGAGTCTATCAGCAGAGCTTGCCCATCTTCGCTCTGTGTTTGTACAAAACGGGTAGTCTGATAAATAAATCCGTTAATGCTTTTAAACCTGCACACACTAAAACTCAAGAACAGCCAGAAGAAACTGAGAACTCCACGAGGATGATTTTTCTACCATATATTAGTGGCGTGTCCTTTAAGATTGCGGGCTGTCCAGAAAACATAAAATAAAATGTCTCTCCCACCGTCCAGCGCGTGTGCGAACTATGCTGGGTTCTGTGAAAGGCAACCTAGGTCTAAGGAGACCAGGCATACGTGAAATCCCCTGCCAGTGTGGGATATCATGCATTGGCCATACGTGTCGCACTGTCAAGGATAGAGGCGCTGAACGTAGACGACGCGCCAGACTGGGTCAGCGAGAAAAGTCTGCTGTGGCTGAACACTGTCTTGACACGGGGCACAGCATGAATTACGGAGAGACAAAGATCCTTTCGTCCGCTTTCTCGATCTGGGACTCTATCATTAGAGAAGCAGTCGAAATTCGTATAAGTAACTACTTGATCAATAGAGATGCGGGATTTAAAATCAGCATCGCATGGGAACCAGCACTGGTGGTATTAAGATAACGTCGGTCTCAGACGAACGAATTCGAGTCGACAGAGACGGAGAATGAAAGTCCGCACACTTAAACAGGGCACCGTGCTTTTTTCTCGTTGTGAATGCGAAGATCGTGGACCGTCTCTCCGACAGAGGGCACTAGATATCGGCGTGCTCTATGATTCGTCCACGATGACGTTATAGCTCCACCCCTTGGTGGCTGCGCGTTTCTAGTTAGTCAGCGTATATATTAGAGAGCCATTGCAGCAACACGTCAGTAAGCACCTGAAGATGACGATCAGCTGTGTCTTTGAAATACTATGCAACTTCCACTACATTATCCGACGCGACACCCGTGAACCTATAAAGCAGTTACTACGTCGGGAAATATTCAAACAGCATATGCGTAATACGTTATATGAAGACAGTAGCACTTACTCCGTCTTCAGGCCACAAGTGGCCCATCGTCACCATCCGACCGCCGTGTCATCCTTACCTGAGGATGCAGGTAGGACGAGTGTGTGGTCAGCACACCGCTCTTCCAGTCGTTATGATGAGCCGCTACTATTCGGTCGAGTAGCTCCTCAATTGGCATCACGAGGCTGAGTGCACCCCGAAAAATGGCAACAGTGCATGGCGGCCCGGACGGTCACCCATCCAAGTGCCAGCCACGCCCGACAGCGCTTAGGTTCGGTGATCTGACAGGAACCGAATATGAAGACGGTAGGCTGCATTAAAATTTAATTTTTACAGTTGTTTTTAATTAAACTCAGACGTACCAGTTCATTCGAACGTATTATGTAACATGAATGATATTCGCGTAATAAATGATTATTGATAAGTGCTGCAAAGAAACATTTTTCGAGCTTTCTCCTAAATTGAGATGTGTTTAAGTTTTCCCATTATCTGTTGGTGTGGAATGTATTTTTCTTCAGTTTCTTCTAGCTGTAAGTACAACAATAAATTACGATCATTAGTTTCAGAAACATTCGTCTGCTTGCACGAACTATTCGTTTATCAGTTTCACTTATCGACTTCCGAGAGAACGCCACGCCACCGCTCGCCAGCAACCACGATTGATAAATTTTGGTGTGGAGTTCAAACAACATCGAACAAAGTTCTCACACCAGCTATCCAAGCTCAGTTCGACTCGAAGCCCAGCTGGATTACAGCCACTGTTGGCAGGTGCATCTGCGAATTTTGCATCCTGTATACCCTTGAATAACCTACAAATTATGTATTCTTCCTACTAGAGTGTATACGCTCAGCATGTACAGTTTCATTACTTTCTCTCCACCTTGGTGTTGCAGTTTTAACCGTCAACATTGTACTTACGACGCCACAATTTTTTTTGTGTTCTAGACAGCATGACTGCATTTGACCATGTGGGTAATGGCATGCTCTTGAATGGCTTGGTGTTGTGTCGACAGATGATGTGACCAGTAAATAAAAGCAGACATCTACAAAAAGGTAACACAATAATAAGTTAATTCACACATGCTATACTTAGCAATTGAGTTGTACGTATATCGGAAGGTTGTAGATTCTTCTGTAGTTTTGAGTGACATACAACTGATAGTAATGTTCTGGACAGAACCAAATCGTCTTGAATGCTGATACTTTCATATAAGACACCGAATATAAGTAATGTTTCTGTGAACGGGGACCTAGAAACGACGGAGAGACTTCGTACCGCTGTAACCCACAACAGTCCACAACCCCACAAAATGGCCACAGCAGTCCATCCACCCCACCGCCGCCCCACACTGCACCCAGGGTTATTGTGCGGTTCGGCCCCCAGTGGCGATCAATTAAGTCATTCTTCACCTGTTCTATGATTGTTATGCGACGCAGCTAGGTTAACTACACATCTAAGTATATTTACTAGAGTGGTCGCTAGCCTCCTACGTGACTTAATGGATCACGTTTATTAAATCTGATAACGAGTAACGAAAAATCTCTACTGACGACACGTAAGTAATTGTGAAGACTTGGGACTTTTTGAAAATAATTTAGCAAGTAGAGCAGCAGGTAATACTTCAATCTTTAAAGTCGAAGAATCAATGAAAGAACGGGAAAAGATATGAATGTTAAGGTGTGTAGAGGACATAGCTTTTAGTCTTCTTCCTTTACCGTGGTGTAGTTTTTATGGTCCTTTGTGCATTTTATTATACAAATACAGACCTCAACTTGTGTTTGCTCGTCAAAGTTAGTGCCTCTTATCGCACTCTGTTACTGGACTTCTTTCTGTGGGTGGCTGCATGGCTGAGATGTTATTTTCTAAGCCTCAGGTGTCAAAGTGCTGCGATATGACTACACTTTTTCTTCCTGCGAAACCTAGAACTAACCACAAAAATTTAATTTCCATTTCCTTAACTCTGTTGTTGTTCTTTTCTTTATGTTGTATCTTTCCAAAAAACTGACAGTTTGGCAATTCACAACAATTTTTACTACATTACTAGAATTATGCGGGCTATTGTACTGTAATCTTTCGGTATCTTTTAAAAACACGCTGTTGCCTTGTGGCTGCCAGCTTCCACTCGTTCGAATTCGTAATCTAGCAGTCTTCCAGGCCTGGGTACGCCAAGCAAAGACATCCAAGAAGGAGATACTCGCCCCTCCCCCCCTTCTCTGGCAAAGAAGAAATAACAACAGTGAACCCCGCCCCCATCAAATGCCATACGGGTGAAAATCTTTAAGTTTATATACACCAAGAAAAGGCAGGAAACCCTCTATCGCAGCGACACACTTTACTTACTCTGCGGTAAAAAGGGTAACACCCTCAAGGACAAGGTCATTTTATTGACAAGTGAGTTGTAGAAGTGTGTGATAAGAAAACCAGACCAAATGAAGAACCCAAATGAAGAACATATGTCACAATATAAAGTGTCCAACCAGTCGTATCAGTGCACAGTGTACCTGTGGTGGCAACGCAGGCGTATGTTTTCGCATGCAAACGATCATAAAGGCGTCGAATGGTATTCTCCAGTGGATAGTCACAACATCTTTCGTGGCAGTACCACAATACTCTTGCAGGCCCTGGAGAGCGAATAAGTCCCCGTTTCATCATGTTCCATACGTTTTCAAGTGGTGAGAGATCTTGCGATCTCGCTGGCCGAGGCAATGATTATAGCTGCGTAGAGTACATTGCGTCGTAGCAGCCGCATGTGAACGTGCACAGTGCTGCTGAAAATGCTCAGAAACTTCCTATCGAATAAATGACAGTAGCAAGGGATAACAGCCTCTGCAATGTAGGGGGAACTGCGTACATTGCCCTGAAAAACACCAGATGGGTGGGCGAGTTGTAACTGATTGCACCCACATCACGAGGCCGGGGATGGGACTTGCTTGTCGTGAGCAAATGCACCCTGGAATACGCAGTTCACCAGGTCTACGCCACACATGTGTGTGCCCATCACACGCATAAAAACAGAACCTTCTCGCATCACTGAACACAGTAGAGTGCCGTTCCACTCTCCAGTCAGCACTCCCATGACACCAGAGTAGTCATACCTGGCGGTGTCATGGTGTCAGTGGTAGCCTAGCCATAGATACGTGTAATCTTAATCTTGCTGTAAGCAGACGATTCCCGATGGTCCCTGATGACACGGCAAGTGCGAATGTGCCCGGGTTTCGACCCTGGAGGATGTTCGGTTGACCACCGCTGTTCGGACAAGGAATCGGTCTTGACGTACGTCCGCAATATGAGGATTTCCAGAAGGTGGTCTACAGGTGTGGGAATGTTTCCACAGTCAAATGTTGAAAGCAGCTATACACTACCGATACTTGTGTCCAACATGTCCGTCAATATGTTGATACATCCACCCAACTTCCAGCAAGCCCACACTGTGTTCCTGTTGAAATGGCTGAAGCTGTTCAACAGGAGTACATACTTGTCGATGGAGCATGGTTGTACCCTAGAATGAATGCTGCAAACATTGTTCTCGTCTAAACGCAGCACAGTTACTACTTACAGAGTCAAAACAGGTGGTGTACAGACAGGTCTACCTACCGCCATCTAATCGCCTTTGATGGTGAGAAATTAATGATACTACAACCTTTCAGTATGTCACTGAACACATTCCTTGAAGGTGTTGCATTTATTTCCAGTATAGCTCCGTGATGCTCCCAGAAATCCATCACGCTGTACTAGCTGCCTGTTTCCTCCTCAGTGGAAGGTGAGAAAAATCAGATGGCTCTGAGCACTATGGGACTGAACATCTGAGGTCATCAGTCACCTACGACTTTGACCTACTTAAACCTAACCTAACCTAAGGACATCACACACATACATGCCTGAGGCAGGATTCGAAACTGCGACCGTAGCGGTCGCGTGGTTCCAGACGGAAGCGCCTAGAACCGCTCGACCACACCAACCGGCGGGAAGGTGAGAAGAGAGATTCTAGCGTAAAATAACATTACAAGGAATAGTTCTCTCGCCGCACAGACACAGGTGGGACGAGTCTGTGAAGATCGATTTTCGACCAGTGCTGCAGTAACTTGCATTTTCACATCTCGCCTCTACACAATTAGCAGCGGCAGTGCTATACCTCTCGCAGAACCTGTATGATTGGCCTAAAATAGACGGATAAGAGAATCTGAAATGCTGGCAGAAACTACAGGCAGACTGTCAACACGAACCATCGGGAATACATTAATACAAGCCTGATTGAGCTATCGACTTAGGATATGGCGATTACTGCTGACACCACACGATAGACAACAGACCTGTTCACACAATAATGTATTTGTCAAAATCGCTTAACAGCTGCGATGTTCACATTACCGATCATTGTAATTTAATGTCATCTCCAGATGTGTGCGTCACCGTAGCTGAGTGAACAGCGCGCCGGCTTGTCATATCCCGGGGGGGGGGGGGGGGGGTTCGGTTCCCGGCTGGGTTGAAGATTTTCTCCGCTCAGGGGCTGGGTGTTTGTGTTGTCTTCATCATCCTCATCTCATCCTTATCGACGCGCAAGTCGCCGAAGTGGCGTCACCTCAAAAGACTTGCACCAAGCGATCAGATATACCCGCCGGGAGGCCCTCGCCACACGACATTTCATCTCCAGATGTGATGAACACATTAACAGTTTCATCATGATATATATAAATTCAACTTATGCGTTCTGACGTGCATGAAGTGATACAAAATATGCCAATGAATTATACAACATGTCGTTATGATATAAGAGAGTTTCTCTGAACATCATGAAGTGATATAAAATATATGAATGAGTTGTACATCATATATGAAGTCTTCACGGGTTGTCAGCCGAGGGGCGTCGTCGTCTCGTAGCAACGTTTCGATGGAATGCGTCTCTATCATCTTCAGGCGAAGACTTCGCCTGAAGATGATGAGACGCATTCCATCGAAACATTGCTACGAGACGACGACGCTACTCGGATGACAACCCGTGAAGACTTCACATATGAAATTCGCCGAGAAAGCCTGCACTCACGCATAATTGTACATCACGTTGTCAAAAAGTAATAGAGATCTTTTACTAGGTGACGTGATGATCATATAATTCCCTGACTTATTTTATACCACTTGAGGACCTTTAGAACGCTTAACCTGCATTTTTATATATCACTGCGAAGCTGTTAGTGGATTAATCTCTTCCGAAGGTGAGAAAACGGTAATGTGAACAATATAGTGTAAGCCAACTAAAATTTGCTTCATGCAAATACGCATATGTCTTGATACACATGCCCTGAATAAATGTTCTATTCTGCAAAAAATTTACAACCAAGAAATGATTTGGAACACAACCTGACTGTATTTAAAAAAGAAAGGAACGTATTTAAGAGTAGTTACTGCTTTACAGGAATAAAAGTGGTCATAAATTGTATCTTGAGAAACAGCGCGTTTGAACTTCTCACCGCCAGAGTTGAAGTTTTTATGGATTTTCCCGTGGCTCGCACCACCATAGGGGTCGCTCTGTGAGCAAGTGTCGACGCCATTGCTCCTCGGGCCAAATAAGAGGCGCGAGTGGGGCAGATGGCAGTGAGTTGGGTGTTGGTGGCCAGCAACCAAGACGAAGCCAGCTGCAACCTGGTGTGTTGTGGGGCCAGGCAGTCTGCGGAGCCAACAGTTCGACGCAGAGCGTGGCCGAGCTGTTGTGGGTATCGGCTACCTGGAGGGCAGTCCACATGTTCTCCAGGTGACCAGTGCAGACAGTAAACCCAATCAGATAAGGAGAAAAGTAGTTTTGTCGTTACTGTAAATACAGAACACTAGGAGCGTGCTTCTGTGGCCTGCAGTCGGCCCCGTGTGGTTGACCAGTGTTCGGATTCAGAGCATTGTACGGCGGGTACCATGTACAGTGAAGTGGACAGTATGTGTGTTTGGAGTACCACCTGTTCATTACAGTCCCAATATTGCACGGCCTATCATGAGGACAGAATAGTGTGGCTTGCATTATGTTTGATTACACACCGTGTGTGTGCTGTAGAAAAGAGAAAATTTGGGAAATCCAACTATAGCTATAAGTTAATAAAAATTTTGTTGTTGCTGTTTTCCATAGAATAGGTAGCTTGGTAGTCCTGTTGTCTGTAGTAGAAGTAAGTAGCTGGTGGGGGACTTTGGTAATAGATATATAATCTATTGCGATTTTATTGATTTATTGTGCTACACTGAGGTGTTTATGCGGTTGTATATTGTGTGGGCAGAGCGTGGGTACACAGTATTCTCTGATTGTTCCTTTTGATTTGTGCCCCCTTTGTGTGTCACAAGGCTGAATGAAAACTGAACTGCATTTATGATATTTCCTTAAGTGTTTTTTTTTTTTTATTTTGTTTCTCTATGGCGCCCAATTATACAAGAATTAGCTCTGGGGTATACACCACCGATTTCATATTATTCTGTAACATCCTGCTTCCTCATAATTTTGCCTTCGTTAATATTTATGTGGTTAATATTTTTTTGGAAAATAAGCCCGCGTCTGAAAAGCACCAGGCTAAACCTCACTCCACCCAAAACCTACACTACAAGCTGTGGCAGAGTGTGATTGTGTGTGGTACCAATGTGGTGCCCGCAGCCTTAGTATCAAAATATTAAGACACTGTGTCTTGCTTTCCCATGCTCTGTTGCAAGTATGGTCGTTAGGGTGGTACCAGACGCAGAATTGCTATGCAAGGACAAGTTAGAATACAAGGTGCCCGCGAGAACGTGGGCTCCTGCGAGCATTGTGGCTGAGTTGTACCAGCAACCTCTGCAGGTCATGGGCGAGCCTTTGCAGTTGACAGCGTAAGAGTGGACGGATGTGAGTAGCGAAATAGGCCACATTAGGTTGACCTTTGTGGAGATCGAATTAATTCTACAACTTGTCGAAAATACGACACCATCTACTGTGTGTTAGGGATACGCATTATTTCAACATGCTCAATGGTTAATTGTCTTTATCGAAGGAATGAAAAAGTAGGCAAGCTGTGAGTGAGGTGGAAGACAGGGCATCGTAGGTTGTAACTTGCGATTGGTTGACTGTGTCCTGCTTTTAGAGTAGCAGAATGGACTTAAATAATTTTGATCTGGGTGAAAATGTTAATCAAACAGACAAGGTAGAGATGCAGAGACGTTAGGATGAGAAGCAATTAATCTCCCTCCCCCGTCGACATCCCCCCCCCCCCCCTCCCCTGTTAGCAAAAATATATAGAGTAATCGAGACTTCTCGGTGGATTCGATTTTCTAGTCTCTGAACTGCATATGTCTCGTACACAGAACCCGCGTCAAGCTGTTTGTGGTAGGACCAAAGGGAGATGGAACATCATTCATGTTGTGAACTTTATAGTAAAAGAACACACTAAGCTAGATTTATTAAACATCTACTAGAAAAACACCTATAACGGTACTGACTACGAAGAAGCAGAGTACCTTACAATCATAAAACTTTACTAGACTGATTAATAGCAAGCAGAATAAATACAATAATGAAAACTGTAGTAGTAAAACGAAAGAGCTAAAAAATTGTTTCTCTAAAGAAATTTTAAGACTTACAATCCGAAATAGAAGTATATTTCGCAAATAAGCACCATAAAAAATTACTATACCGCCAAATAGCGGAGGCGCGCACGGCCAGTCCAAAAATCAACAGTGCATACAAGGAGTAAGATTAATAACCATTCAACTGACCGAGCTACACCTGCATAAACACATTTAAGTAAATAAATCTAGTAATCACTCAACTTCAACAATTTACATGAGCTGGAAATAAAATGGTTCAAATGGCTCTGAGCACTATGGGACTTAACATCTGAGGTCATCAGTCCCCTAGAACTTAGAACTCCTTAAACCTAAGTCACCTAAGGACATCACACACATCCATGTCCGAGGCAGGATGCGAACTTGCGACCGTAGCAGTCACGTGGTTCCTGACTGAAGCACGTAGAACTGCTCGGATATAGCGGCCGGCCCTCCGTCAGTACTTAAACTACTTAAACTAACTTAAACTAAGAACAACACACACACCCATGCCCAAGGGAAGACTCGAACCTCCGGCGGGAGGGGACGCACAATCCGTGACGTGACGTCTCAAATCACGCGGCCACTCCGCGCGGCTATAGTGGAGTGAAGAAAGAGTGTTCCGAAAAGAAGGGGAAAGCTGTTGGACTAAATAAAAGGTGAAAACTCTGCATTAAGAAATGGATTATTTGAACGAATGCCTGATGCGTATGGATATGAAGCTCAAAGGATACGACGTAGCCATCGTTGCAATACATGCACCCAAAAATAATGCTACTGTCGATGAAAAGATTAATTTCTTTGATGGTCTGACAAACCTCCTGGATTAGCAATAGAACGGAGCTGTATGTTTTAGGAGATTTTAGTGGACGAGTGGGTAAGCAGGATGCTAGCAACGTTGAAGGCAAATTTGGGGAGGATACTGTGCATTATAACGGAGAGAGGCTGCTAGAAGTGTGTGAACAGTTCAGTCGTAAGATATGGAGTGGCGTTTCTCAACACAAAGAGATCCAAAAATTTAGCTGGACCCAGCCTTCAAAGAAGTTACATTCTGTAGTTGATTATGCTGTAGGGGAAAAAAGTAATTGTACAAAGGTGGAGGACTTCAGGGTCTAGAGGCGAGCAGAATGTGGATCTTACAATTTCCTGCTTCGGTGTGCACTTTCTAAAAATTAGTAGGTGCGGAACAATTGTAATGAGAATGGAGAGAAATGGATCAAGCACAGTGTAAGTTAAATTTACTATAGAATCCTTCAATTGCTTTCTTTTACAAGTTTAGAATGAGTGAGAAGCTACATCAGATTCATAATACAACAGTGGAAGTAGCGTATAAGACAACTGTGAGATCTGTTCATGAAGGTGCCTTTCAAAGTCTCTTAATAGTTGAGAATACGCCTGACAAATTTAAATGTTATTGGTGGGGTGACGATGCTGTCGCAAAGGTGAAGGAGAAAAAGGAGGCCTACAACAAATTGCTTTTGAGCAATACGGCTGATGATAGAGGTAGGTATATAAGACTGATAAGCAATAGCGGCCGAAGATTTTAGACATAATAAGTCATCGTCATCCAGCCAAAGGCCTTGTCAAAGAGGGCAGAGGAGCGGACAGAGGTTCAGGCACTCTTTCCCTTGGGGTGCGAAACTGCCCCTAAAGGCGAAAGAATCAGCAATGATCAACGGTATGAGGATATAGAACGCAACAGAAACTGCTGCATTAAAGACACGTAAAGTGTATCCACAAGAAATGTGGCCTGTTATTGAAAAAGTGTCACGATGATCTCTCCATTGGCAAAAGATTCTGGACTAGTTTCCCGTACGGTTCTCCGGGAAAAGATTGCCAATGGCAGGTAACCATGAGAAAAATATTGAATAACCTACGAAAGGAGCAGGGAGTGGAACGTTAGAAGTTTGAACGTGGAAGGAAAACTAGAAAATCTGGAAAGGAAAATGCTAAGGCTCACTCTGGATATAGTGAGGGGCAGTAAAATGAAACGGAAAGAAGACAAGGATTTCTGGTTAGACAGGTCGAGGACAATATCAACATGAGCAGAAAATGGTATAGCGGAAATAATATTCGTTACGAATAGGAAGGTACGCCACAGAGTAAGTTACTGTGAACAGTTCAGTGACAGGGCTACTTTCATCAGAATCGACAGTAGACCAACAACGTCAGCTATAGTTCGGGAATACATGCCCACGTCGCAAGCCGAAGATAAAGAAATAGAGGATATTGACTGGGTAATTCAGTAGGTAAAAGGAAGATGAAAATCTAGTACGTATCGAGGATTGGAATTCGGTTGTAGGGAAAGGAGTAGAAGAAAATGTTACAGTGTAATATGGGCTTCGAATGAGAGAGAGACTAAAGGAGTTCTACAATAAATTTCAACTAGAAATAGCGAATAATCTTATCCAACTTTGATTCCATCAGGAATATTATGTTCAACAATCGCAAGAGAAGGAGGTATATGTGGAAAAGGACTGGTGATACGGGAAAATTTCAGTTAGATTACGTCATGATCAGAAATTCCGAAATCAAATACTTGGTTGCAAGGCGTACCCAGGATCGTATATAGAATCAGATCACAGTTTACTAGTGATGAAGAGTAGCCTAAGTTTAAGAAACTAGTTACAATGACTCAATGTGCAAAGAAGTGGGGTTCGGAAGTACTAAGAAATGGACAGGTACGCTTGAAGTTCTCTGAGGCTATAGATACTGCCATAAGAAATAGCTCAGTAGGCAATTCGGTTGCACCGGAATGGAAATCCCTAAAAAGAGCAATCACAGAAGATGGAAAGAAAAACATAAGTGCAAAGAAGATTAATGCGACGAAATCATGGATAGCAGAAAAAATACTTCGCCGCGCGGGATTAGCCGAGCGGTCTAAGGCTCTGCAGTCACAGACTGTGCGGCTGGTCCCTCGGGCATGGGTGCGTGTGTTTGTCCTTAGGATAATTTAGGTTAAGTAGTGTGTAAGCTTAGGGACTGATGACCTTAGCAGTTGAGTCCCATAAGATTTCACACACATTTGAACATTTTTGAATAAAAAGTACTTCAACTAATCGAGCAAAGAAAGAAGTACAAAAATGATCAGGGAAATTCAGGAATACAGAAATACAAGCCACTTAAGAATGAAATAAATAGGTAGTGCAGAAAACCTAAAGCAAAATGGCTACATGAAACATGCGAAGAAATCGAAAAAGAAATAAATGTCGGAAGGACTGATTCAGCATACAGAAGAGTCAAAAGAACCTGTGGTGAAATTAAAAACAAGTGTGGTAACATTAAGATTACAATGGGATTTCTACAGTAAAGTGCAGAGGAGAGAGCGGATAGCTCGGAAGAGTACAATGAAGGCCTCTGTTAGGCGGAAGATTTGTCTGATGACGTGATAGAAGAAATAACAAGGGTCGATGTAGAAGAGATGGGGCATCCAGTATTAGAATCATAACTTAAATGAGTTTTGAAAGGCTTAAGATCGAATAAGGCAGAAGGGATAAATAGCATTCCATCCGACTCTTTACAGAAATCATTAGGGGAAGTGGCAAAAAAACGACTATATACCATCTGACTTCCGGAAAAGCATCATCCAAGCAATTTGAAGAACGGAAGAGCCGCCAAGTGCGAGAATTATCGCGAACTCAGCTTAACAGCTCATGCATTCAAGTTGCTGACAAAAATAATATACAGAAAAACGTAAAAGAAAATTGAGGATTGGTTAGGTGACGATCAGTTTGGCTTTAGGAAAGGTAAAGGCACCAGAGAGACAATTCTGATGTTGAGGTTGATAATGAAAGCAAGGTTAAAGATAAATCAAGACACGTTCAGCGGATTTGTTGACCTGTAAAAAGGTTCGGCTATGTCAAATGGTACAAGCTGTTCGAAATTCTGAGAAAAATAGGGGTAAGCTCTAAGGAAAGACGGGTAATATACAATATACACAAGAGCCAAGAAGATACAATAAGACTGGAAGACCATGAAGGAAGTGTTCGGATCAAAAAGGATGTAAGACAGGTATATAGTATTTCGCCCATACAGATCAATCCAAACAAGCAATGACGGAAATAAAAGACAGGTTCAGGAATGGAATCAAAACTGAAGGTGAATGGGTACCAAAGACAAGATTCTCTGGTGACATTGCTATTCTGAGTGAACGTGAAAATGAATTACAGGACCTGCTGAATGGAATGAACAGTCTAGTGAGTACAGAATCGGAATTGAGAGTAAATCGAAGAAAGAGAAAAGTAATGAGAAGTATCAGAAATGAGAACTGCGTGGAACTTAACAGAAGGGTTAGTGATTACGAGGTGGATGAAGTTAAGGAATTCTGCTTCATAGGCAGCAAAATAACCTTTGGCGGACGGAACAAGCAGGACATAAAAAACAGATTGTCACTGGCCAAAACGTCATTCCTCGCGAAGAAAAGTCAACTAGTATCCAACATAGATCTTAATTTGAGGAATAAATTTCTGGGAATGTACGTTTGGAGAACAGCATTGTATGGTAGTGAAACCGGAAAAGAAGGGAATAGAAGTATTTGAGCTGTGGTGCTACAGAAGAATGTTGGAAATTAGGAGGACTGATAAGGTAAGGAGTAGGGAGATGCTCCAGATAATCGGGTAAGAAAGTAATATATGGAAAAGAGTGACAAGAAGAAGGGAGAGGACGGTAGGACATTTGTTAAGACACCACGGAATAACTTCCATGGTGCTAGAGGAAGCTTTAGAGGTAAGAGATGTTGTTGTTGTTGTGGTCTTCAGTCCTGAGACTGGTTTGATGCAGCTCTCGATGCTACTCTATCCTGTGCAAGCTTCTTCATCTCCCAGTACCTACTGCAACCTACGTCCTTCTGAATCTGCTTAGTGTATTGATCTCTTGGTCTCCCTCTACGATTTTTACCCTCCACGCTGCCCTCCAATGCTAAATTTGTGATCCCTTGATGCCTCAAAACATGCCCTACCAACCGATCCCTTCTTCTAGTCAAGTTGTGCCACAATCTTCTCTTCTCCTCAATCCTATTCAATACCTCCTCATTAGTTACGTGATCTACCCATCTTATCTTCAGCATTCTTCTGTAGCACCACATTTCGAAAGCTTCTATTCTCTTCTTGTCCGATCTGGTTATCGTCCATGTTTCACTTCCATACATGGCTACACTCCATACAAATACTTTCAGAAATGACTTCCTGACACTTAAATCTATACTCGATGTTAACAAATTTCTCTTCTTCAGAAACGATTTCCTTGCCATTGCCAGTCTACATTTTATATCCTCACTACTTCGACCATCATCAGTTATTTTACTCCCTAAATAGCAAAACTCCTTTATTACTTTAAGTGTCTCATTTCCTAATCTAATCCCCTCAGCATCACCCGATTTAATTTGACTACATTCCATTATCCTCGTTTTGCTTTTGTTGATGTTCATCTTATATCCTCCTTTCAAGACACTATCCATTCCGTTTAACTGCTCTTCCAAGTCCTTTGCTGTCTCTGACAGAATTACAATGTCATCGGCGAACCTCAAAGAGATGTAGAGGAAAAAAATGACTGAACTGCATCCAGCAAATTATTGTGGACATAGTTGCAATTCCAACTCCTAAATGAAAACGGTGACAAGTGAGGGATTCGTGGCAGTCCGCTTCAAACCAGTCAGAAAATTGATGACTCAAAAAAAAGTTAAACTAAGGGGAAAGCCAAAGAGAGCAGTAATTATAGCAAAATGTACGACTTTAAATGTGAAGAATATCTGCATAGGCTGTTCAAAGTACAAAGGAGTGGAAAGTGATAAAAAAGCTAAGAACAAATGACAGAAGTAGTTTAAACTTACAGCTGATAAACCTAAGTAGATGAAAGACATAGGATGAAGAATTTTTTTAAAGAAAATGGATCCCAATTTCAGGATATATGCTCCTTTCCAGGCAAGGAACATGACAGGAATCCAGGAGATAACAACAGCAGAATACAAGATACAGTTAAGCAGTTCAAAAATGGCAAAGCACCAGGACCCCGAGCTGTATATATGAAATTGTGGAAGGCCAGGCCAAACATGTTATTTTACCATCTGGTAAAGCTATTTAACCGCTGTCTTACTGGCGAGGAATTGTCTGTCAAGTTTAAAGAAGGGTTCATCAAAAACATATTTAAAAAGATCAGCCAGAATGACTGTGCAAATTGTCAAGGCACACAATTCTGTATTAAGATTTTATGGTAAGATACTTAATACTAGACTTGAGAGAAAAATTGAGGAAGTAGAAGAACAGAGTGGCTTTCGGGCAGGAATGTCATGTATCGACAATATCTGCAGCATTAGACAAGAGAAAGATAAGAGAGTGGCACATAACTTGAAGACACACGTGGTTTTTATAGACTTGCAGAAGACATATGATAGTGTACCACCTTCTAGGATGTGGGAGGCAATGAAACATCACAACATTTATACATATTATGCACAAGCCGCTAGAAATCTGTGTTTAGATAATAGTGGCCGTACTACAGTTGGGAAGCTACTATCACGGAAACTTAAGACAAAGATGCTGTTAGCGCCTACTCTCTTTACAATACTTTTGGATGAGACTGGAAAATTGGAAAAGGAAGTGCAAAAACACGGGAATTAGAGTAGGTGATGGCACCCTGTTCTTCCTAAATTTCGTCGACGATCAGGTCATCTTCGTCGAGGAAAAAGAGGGTGTGTTTTATATGTGAAGAAAACTTGAAGAAGAATATGAGCAGTGGGGCATGAAAATTAACTTTACAAAGATTGAATACTTGGTTGTCGGAGGCATTAAGAAGGGATCTTGTTATGGATGATGGATCAATAATAAAGTGCATCTATTCACACAAAAATTTAGGGATAATTATTTCGGATAAGATTGCAAGCAGTGAGGAAGTAAAGTACATAGTAGGAAAGGGAAAGGTGGCAATTAAGCAGTTACACTCCATTATTTGGAATGAAAAGACGTCAAAAATTATAAAATGAGTATAGAGGAAACTATTGTGAGAGCCTTCTCTGTATGATGTTGAACTAAGGGACATCTCCAGGGTCTTCTTTTTCTGGTTTTTATCCATTCCGGATATTGGCAACCATCTTGGTAGTGCTTCTCCTGTCACTTGCAGCTTTAAAGAGCTCTGTAGATGTTTTAGAGGTCCACGTTCTGATGTTCTTGAGCCAGGATATTCTTCTCCGGCTATTTTAACTTGCAGGATGGTTTGGAGGAGATGGTATCTGTTGTTGTTCCGCATGATGTGTCCCAGGTTCTGGATGTTTCTTGCTTTCCCGGTGGCCGGTACTTCTTTCTCTTTCTTCATTCTTCGTAGAACCTCGATATTTGTGACATGCGCTGTCCACGGTATTCTAAACGTTCTCCTGTACAGCCACATCTCAAAAGCCTCCAGCCACTTACCCAACAATTCTGTCAGAGTCCATGTTTCAACGCCATAGTAGAGGGTGGAAAATACGTATAAGTCTGATCTTCGTCATCATTGCTAAGCCATGATTGTTGAAAAGGTTACTCATCTTATTGAAGACAGCTCTGGCTTTTCCAATTCAAGTTCTCACCTCATCAGAAAGATCCCACTGGTCATTAATTGTAGTGCCAAGGTACGTGTATTTATGTGCTTGTTCGATGTGATTTTTGTCTATCTTAATGTGACATGCCGGGACTCAGTTTCTACTGATTATCATTGTTTTCGTTTTTTGACGGTTGACATCTAGACTATATGCAGAGCTTTTTTGTGCAAGTCTTTTGACAAGGTAAGGTAAACTATCCTCACTATCAGAAAATATTACTGTGTCGTCGCATATCGGATGTTGTTGTATTTTCCGTTTTGTTGGGATATATACAACCCGGCCTTTCACCTCATAGAATGTCTATGTCTTCTGTATTTTCTCTGTCCAGACTCACAGAAGCCGACTGGTTCCAATATAGGTTCACAATTATACGTAGGTCTTTATCATCCAAACCAATGCTTCTTAAAATGTCAACAATCTTCTGGTATTTTACTCTGTCGAAAGCCTTCTGATAATCAATAAACCAGGGATAAATGTCGCAATTCACATCTCTGCAGCTTTGAAATAGAACCTGGATACTAAATAATCCTTCGCACGTGCCAAATGCATTTCAGAAAGTAAAATGTTTAGAAGAAATTGTTCTTCACAACTCTTGCAAATTCTTTGGTGAGTGACCCTAAGAAAGAGCTTTAGCAGGTGACTCATGAGGCTTATGGTCCTGTATTCACCACAAGTCTCAGCTCCGGGCTTTTTGGGCAATATAATAAATTCGGATTTAAGCTATCCCCTTGGAATGCTACCAGAGTCGTAGATGTCATTGAATATTGCAGTCAACCATTTTAAATTACCTTCACAGAGCAGCTTGATAATTTCGGCATTCACATTTTTGGGACGAGGTGATTTACCCTCTTTCATTTCATGTATCGCAGCTTGTATTTCTTCCAGCAGAATTGTAGGTGGTCGTGTTTCGCAATATATTTGAGGACGTTCTGGCCGGTTGTCATAAAAGAGTTGTTCTATATAATGTTTTCCATGTTTCTTTAATTCACCCACCTGTTTCCTGTCCTTTTTCTGTAATTTCCTGTCACTTCCCTGACTTTTTTTATGAATATTGAAACTGTCATGCTTCAATTGTAATTTCTCTGTTTGATTGCACTGTTCCTCTATTTCTCTTTCCGTAGCTTCTCGTATCCGTTTCCTGATCTCCTTGTTGATATTCTTGTATTCATCAGGATTACTTTTCACTTTCCTCCTTCAGTCCATCATTTTAAGTATCTCTTCAGTCATACATGACTTCTTTTTGGTGACATTGGATTTCAGATGTTCTTATTTAACTGCATCCACTACAGAATTTATCTTTTTAATTTTCTTTTCGGTGCACAAGTTACCTGACAGAGACTTTAGTTCATTATTAAGATGGACTCCTGCATTTTCTCTTATGGAAGATTCCTTCAGTTTGCGGGTATCATACATTTTGACTTTTTTCTTTTGAACTCTCTTCATTCTGATTTTAAAGACACCAACTAGGGGGACGTGGTCTTAGTTAATGTCGGCATCTGGATAGGTTTTCATTGAGAGACAACTGTTTCTATACCTTTGATTTAGCAAGATCTAATCAATCCGATTTCGGGTAATATTTTCGTCTGAATCACTTGGGGACTTCCAGTTGTAGAGACGCCTGGATGGTAGTGTGAAGAATGTGTTAGTTATTACGTATCTCCACTCTCCTGCAAATGCACTGAGTAGTTCACCTCTATCACTCCTTTCACCAAATTCATAGTGACGTATAGCGTCGCATTCGGATCCCTTCCTATTTTGGCACATAATTATTGTGAGACCTTTCTTCAGCAGTTGTTGCAAAATACCTGAGATTTGGGAATAAAATTCTGCAGTTTGTTCATCATTATGGTCTGTTGTTGGAGCGTAGACCTGAATAATGTTCACTTGCGCGGGTAGAGCAATAATTGGGAGTAAAGTCACTCTCTCTGAAACAGGTACACAATTAGTGACACATTCTGCGATTGGTTTCGATTCTATAAATCCTCCTCCAGGCTTATCCTGTTCATTAGGTGTTCCTGAATATTAAATTCTATTTTCATTTATGGTACAAGAAACTGAACTTTGCCATCGCATTTCACTAATGCCCATGATCTTAATGCTCATTCTTCCCATTTCTTCTATTGCATTGTTGATTTTTCCAGCATGAGCCATCGTCTGCACATTCAACGTGCTTATCTTTACACTATCTTTCAATGATAATCTCTTCTTTGTGGCCGACCGTGGTGGCCACGCGGTTCTAGGCGCTGCAGTCCGGAACCGCGCGACTGCTACGGTCGCAGGTTCGAATCCTGCGTCGGGCATGGATGTGTGTGATGTCCTTAGGTTAGTTAGGTTTAAGCAGTTCTAAGTTCTAGGGCACTGATGAACTCAGATGTTAAGTCCCATGGTGTTCAGAGCCATTTGAACCATCTTCTTTGTGATAGCGTTGCTCAAAACTGTCGCCCCCCCCCCCCCCCCCGGAGATACGATTGGGGGACTTGAAACTCGGAAAATTTGGTTTTGAACACAGCCAAGACGTGTAACTAGAGAAATCCATAGGATCTTTCATGTGGTGGTTTGTCGTTGCTTTCCACATTCTGATGCCGTTGGCCAGTCTGGTTTTTCCGCCTTCAGGGACAATTTCTCATCCGACAACAGAGTGCCCTATCCTTTACCCGCTCATCCACCCTCCAAGAAGCCCGTTGGCACTTGCTAGAAGGAGACCACTTATATCGATGGTCACTCGGTTTTGGACGCAGTTTAACGTCATGCCAGGGACGATCTCCATGGTCAATGATAAGAAATTAAAGGATATGCAGATGGAGTTTTGGAGATGAAGTTGTGAAGTAACAAGGAGAGACAAAATAAGAAATGGAGTGCTTCGAGAACAGATAAGAGTTACAAAAGATATTGTATCCTCGATTGAAAATGAACGGCTAACATAGTATAGACACCTTAGAAGAATACCAGAGGAAAGATGCCTCTCCAATAATGATATTGGAGACCTGCATTACATAAAAAGAGAGGAAGACTCCGACTACAATGGAATAATGGAGTGAGGCGTGCGATTCCGGACAGGGCCGTGCAAGAAGAGGACTGGCAGAATAGAAGATGGAAACTTGAATGCCAGAGACCCCACAGAAAGAAGAAAAAGTAGGTTTCTTGATGAGTACTATAGGAGGAGATGCCCACTGACTAGCTAATACCGGATTAATTACGCCTTTGTCTTGCCAAGTTAACAACTGTTGTGCAACTTGATCTCTAATTGCCTGAGGGATGGGCTGTGCCTGGAGCTTGTAATATGAGCCACAAAATTCGTAGCTTTGCCTACGCCTCCCTGAAAAACTTTAGTGGAAGCTGCACAAAGTTTGGAACCACTGTCCTGAACACAGAAAAATTCACAGAATTCAATTTGCAAACAAAAAGTCCGAATCGGTCAATACCAAACTATTTTTTACTGTCCTGTGAACACAGAACTGTAAAAGAAACCTTTTAACATTGTGAAAAGTGGCAGGAAGGCTAGAAACACCAAGAACTGGGGTATCATGACCGTTATAAGCTGAGAAAGTTTTCCGTGACGTGTACAGTGTAGGTATTCCTAACAGTGCACACGTGCATCTCTTCAAAATTTTCATCGGAATTCCACTATGCGCATGTTACGATTAGCAATCTGCGAATTGACAATAACTTTGTTTGCTTGTCGCTGATTGGGAGAAGAGTTCTGAGACTTCTGCCGCACTGGTTTTGGCACCGACTTCGCATCATGGGTACCTCTATACGGCTTTGAAAGTGCGAGGTTGACGTTCATTGACTGTCTCTTGGAATAAGGAACATATCCCTTGTGTGATTTTCGCTTTTACAAACGGACTGATTATATTAGTTGACGGCAGCATTACTGAACCTGGATGTGAGAGCGTTTCGGCCAGCTTGTATATTTACATACGCGCTTGAAACCCTCTTAGAATATGCTCTGCTGTTCTAACGACCAGACAGCTTCGCTCGTGGAGCCGTTCGGAAATTTACAGTGCATACGAGAGTCGAAAAAATGGATATGGTTTCTGTTAACTGTAACGTCGCCGCGTGTTCCCGATAATGGCCACGGGTAGCCAAGTGCAGAAATATCGTGGTTGGGTGGTACACGGCAGAGCTTGCCGCAGTGAAAACATCTTGTGTCACGGCAGCGGGGTATACCTACCGCTTGTGTGACGCGAAGCACTGAGGGCCGTGTGCCTAGCAAGCTGGTACTGTTATCTACGGTGCTGCGCTGGCTGTGCCTTTGAATGACGCGACCTGTGAACTGGGCGCGCTACCTGTTTGCTGTCATCCCTACTTTGGACTACAGAAATGTGAGGAGGGTCAAAGTCAACCGCAGCACTATCATAAGAGTCCTGGGCCTCAATTCCAATATTTGCTTCTAACTTGGATTCAGCTGCTTTAGTATTTGGTTCCTGATTCTTGAGTCAGACACATTCTGGTGATTAGGGTCTCGAATCGTGACATAATTGTAATATCTACTACAATCACACTTAAAGTTTAAATGCCTCGTCGGTCCTTGTAAATCAGCTAGCGACTGTTTGTTAGTTTGATGTGTTTGCTATGTAATTTGAAAAACTTGTAACGAGCAGCAGCCACGTTCAGTTGTGGATTAAAATACATCTACATCTACATCTACATCTATACTCCGCGAGCCACCTTACGGTGTGTGGCGGAGGGTACTTATTGTACCACTATCTGATCCCCCCTTCCCTGTTCCATTCACGAATTGTGCGTGGGAAGAACGACTGCTTGTAAGTCTCCGTATTTGCTCTAATTTCTCGGATCTTTTCGTTGTGATCATTACGCGAGATATGTGTGGGCGGTAGTAATATGTTGCCCATCTCTTCCCGGAATGTGCTCTCTCGTAATTTCGATAATAAACCTCTCCGTATTGCGTAACGCCTTTCTTGAAGTGTCCGCCACTGGAGCTTGTTCAGCATCTCCGTAACGCTCTCGCGCTGACTAAATGTCCCCATGACGAATCGCGCTGCTTTTCGCTGGATCATGTCTATCTCTTCTATTAATCCAACCTGGTAAGGGTCCCATACTGATGAGCAATACTCAAGAATCGGACGAACAAGCGTTTTGTAAGCTACTTCTTTCGTCGATGAGTCACATTTTCTTAGAATTCTTCCTATGAATCTCAACCTGGCGCCTGCTTTTCCCACTATTTGTTTTATGTGATCATTCCACTTCAGATCGCTCCGGATAGTAACTCCTAAGTATTTTACGATCGTTACCGCTTCCAATGATTTACCACCTATGGCATGGAATGGATTTCTGCCCCTATGTATGCGCATTATATTACATTTATCTACGTTTAGGGAAAGCTGCCAGCTGTCGTACCATGCATTAATCCTCTGCAGGTCCTCCTGGAGTACGTACGAGTCTTCTGATGTTGCTACTTTCTTGTAGACAACCGTGTCATCTGCAAATAGCCTCACGGAGCTACCGATGTTGTCAACTAAGTCATTTATGTATATTGTAAACAATAAAGGTCCTATCACGCTTCCCTGCGGTACTCCCGAAATTACCTCTACATCTGCAGATTTTGAACCGTTAAGAATGACATGTTGTGTTCTTTCTTCTAGGAAATCCTGAATCCAATCACAAACCTGGTCCGATATTCCGTAAGCTCGTATTTTTTTCACTAAACGTAAGTGCGGAACCGTATCAAATGCCTTCCTGAAGTCCAGGAATACGGCATCAATCTGCTCGCCAGTGTCTACGGTACTGTTAATTTCTTGGGCAAATAGGGCGAGCTGAGTTTCACATGATCTCTGTTTGCGGAATCCATGTTGGTTATGATGAAGGAGATTTGTATTATCTAAGAACGTCATAATACGAGAACACAAAACATGTTCCATTATTCTACAACAGATTGACGTAAGCGAAATAGGCCTATAATTATTCGCATCTGATTTATGACCCTTCTTGAAAATGGGAACGACCTGCGCTTTCTTCCAGTCGCTAGGTACTTTACGTTCTTCCAGCGATCTACGATAAATTGCTGATAGAAAGGGGGCAAGTTCTTTAGCATAATCACTGTAGAATCTTAAGGGTATCTCGTCTGGTCCGGATGCTTTTCCGCTACTAAGTGATAGCAGTTGTTTTTCAATTCCGATATCGTTTATTTCAATATTTTCCATTTTGGCGTCCGTGCGACGGCTGAAGTCAGGGACCGTGTTACGATTTTCCGCAGTGAAACAGTTTCGGAACACTGAATTCAGTATTTCTGCCTTTCTTCGGTCGTCCTCTGTTTCGGTGCCATCGTGGTCAACGAGTGACTGAATAGGGGATTTAGATCCGCTTACCGATTTTACATATGACCAAAACTTTTTAGGGTTCTTGTTTAGATTGTTTGCCAATGTTTTATGTTCGAATTCGTTGAATGCTTCTCTCATTGCTCTCTTTACGCTCTTTTTCGCTTCGTTCAGCTTTTCCTTATCAGCTATGATTCGACTACTCTTAAACCTATGATGAAGCTTTCTTTGTTTCCGTAGTACCTTTCGTACATGATTGTTATACCACGGTGGATCTTTCCCCTCGCTTTGGACCTTAGTCGGTACGAACTTATCTAAGGCGTACTGGACGATGTTTCTGAATTTTTTCCATTTTTGTTCCACATCCTCTTCCTCAGAAATGAACGTTTGATGGTGGTCACTCAGATATTCTGCGATTTGTGCCCTATCACTCTTGTTAAGCAAATATATTTTCCTTCCTTTCTTGGCATTTCTTATTATACTTGTAGTCATTGATGCAACCACTGACTTATGATCACTGATACCCTCTTCTACATTCACGGAGTCGAAAAGTTCCGGTCTATTTGTTGCTATGAGGTCTAAAACGTTAGCTTGACGAGTTGGTTCTCTAACTATCTGCTCGAAGTAATTCTCGGACAAGGCAGTCAGGATAATGTCACAAGAGTCTCTGTCCCTGGCTCCAGTTCTGATTGTGTGACTATCCCATTCTATACCTGGTAGATTGAAGTCTCCCCCTATTACAATAGTATGATCACGAAACTTCTTCACGACGTTCTGCAGGTTCTCTCTGAGGCGCTCAACTACTACGGTTGCTGATGCAGGTGGTCTATAGAAGCATCCGACTATCATATCTGACCCACCTTTGATACTTAACTTAACCCAGATTATTTCACATTCGCATTCGCTAATAACTTCACTGGATATTATTGAATTCTTTACTGCTATAAATACTCCTCCACCATTGGCGATTATCCTATCCTTGCGGTAAATATTCCATTCTGTGTCCAGGATTTCGTTATTGTTCACTTCCGGTTTTAACCAACTTTCCGTTCCTAATACTATATGCGCACTATTTCCTTCAATAAGAGATACTAATTCAGGAACCTTGCCCTGGATACTCCTGCAGTTTACCAATATTACGTTGACTTTTCCTGTTTTTGGTCTCTGAGGACGGACGTTCTTTATCAACGATGATAATGTCCTCTCTGGTAAGCCGTCAGGTATTTTATCGTTTCGCCCAAGGGGGGGTCCCTCTAACCTAAAATACTTGTCTAAGGCAGCAATCACGTCCTCATGGTCTACAGTTTCTGGACGGGCAGTGAGGAAAGTTTATTTTCCAGTCTTTACACTAAGACGTGTGCTGTTGCCAAAATCTTTTGTTTTTTGTCCACATCTTGAATTCTACGGGCAGTGAAGTAGGCGTCGAGGTGAGCGCAGTATTCGAACCAGACTTCCTGTTGCGCGTCGAATGCCCCAAACTGTGCTGCACAGACCGGCAGTGCTTGTGGTGGTACTTAGGGTGCTGAGAATGGCGTCAACACGATTGTTTGGAATGGCACCAATTTCATCATACCATCCACGGGTTATTGATTTTGGTAAGCCTGGAACTAAATAACTTGGCTTAGAAAGAGCCCCTGCGCCACATTCAATACACCATAGTAACTGAATGTAAACGAATGTAAACACTGGACATGTAAGAAAAATCTCGATTAGAAGTCTAGAAGGCACAGAAAGAAATGCCAGTAAACAAAAACAACGAGAACGGTAAGTTGAATGTTTGAAGTGTCTGGAAGACAAACAAAGGCAGTACAAAAGGAATGTGTCGAGAAACACGTTGCTTTGTCCAATAATCAGCAAGAAACACTAACTTCAATGTAATAGAGTTGCTGATGTCTTAGCCATCAAATTCTATACCTTCTATTTATCAGAAATGAATGAACATGTAATATTGGATACCTCTGGAAACCTGGTAAAGTCCGTTATAGCATGTCTGATCCATCAACAATCCTAAATAGCACTATAGAGTGCAGTCTAGTTTGTAGCAGCAATATGTTAAGACACTGATTTGGATATTTTCCATAGAAATGGGTATATTTTAATTGGTTTCGAATGTCACGATGACATTTCGCAATGGTATCTGGATAGAACACGAAGCAATCTTAACACTGATGGTAAAATATTATAACCATATTGTTCAAAAGTTTGTAACGCTGAACGCAGAAATTCTGATATGGAGTTACATTGCACATTCCCTGTCACGTAGATTCCTCTATGTTGTGCAGAGAACGTCACGTGGCTATACGGCGCTTAAAGTTGTGTGTGCGTCCTGCACACCACTGCAGTAGTGCTCGGATGATTTTATTTTAAAACCGCTGTTATACTGATTTGTCTGCTGGCAATCTTTAGACTGCATGTGAGGGTTTGTGTAAGTCGTAACAGCAGACTCTTGCTATCATGAGCGTTCACTGCTTTGGTCAACAAAGACTTACCTCACAAACGTTCTGGTTAAATGAAATGATACTTCACTGTGCTGTCTACACTGACGGAAAAAACATCGCAACACCAAGAAGGAGCTGTGTGACATAAACGAAAGTCGATAGGCGTGTTTCTGTATCTGAAAGATGATATCTATTCAGATTTCGCGCCACTCGCGTAAGAGTGGCGTTATTAGTGCCACTATGAGGATGCAAATCAGGTTTGCTTTAAATACACGCTGTAAAGGTAGAGAGCGATTGTTACCTTAGAGGTTGGACATCGTGAGCTGTTGTTAGCCAAGATAGCTTTTAAGGCGATAAAGGCGCCAATATCAACACCTCCCTGAGTTTGAACGAGGTTGTGTAACAGGGCAACAAGAAGCTGGATGGTCCTTCTGCGATATTGCGGAAACACTTGGCAGGAATGTAGCCTCTGTACAAGATTGCTGGCAGCAGTGGTTACGAGAACCTTTATTACAATAAGTGACATTCCAAAAGTTCTGAGAAAACGAATTATTTTACATATATCGTACAGTAATCCTTAGTCAAAATTAAATACTTGAGACAATATATGGAGTTACAAAGCTGTACGGCAACTGGAAAAAGTTTTTCGCTCTCGAAAAGGTTTTCCATCCATGTGTTGAACGTCGCTCAACGGCGAGTGGCTCTGGAAACTGGATATTGGACGAATCAGTAAAAAAACGCGATTAACGGCAACAAGCACTCTTCGGAAATCTCAACATTAACAGCGAATCACCAGTAATTTCATTGTTCTCGTAACACATCAACAGCTACGTGTACACAAATTTGAACTTTAAATGACATGACCAACGTCGTCGTTCTGGACCTGGATTCAAACCCAGCACCTACAGCCATTGCTAGCTAAGCTAAGCTTTGTTTGAGCCTTATTGAGACCCGATCACTAGACATAAAGAGACGTGAAGTATAGACGTTTGCACCAGTATCAGTTATCAAATCAGATCCTGCAAATAAATGACGAAAATGTTTCTATTGAACTGGGAACCCTGTCATAACAGTTACCATCCTGAGAACTACCTCCAACGACGTTTAATATGGTGTCATTCACAAGGAACAAGGTATGCTCATGTTTAAAATTGAAATGCCATCATGTAAAGCTTGTGACAGGGATGCGAACCCACCACCTAATCGGATTGTTAACGAAGTACGTAAAAACAGAAGTTAAATATCAAATGTTTTCACCAATAGCGAGATGTTGGAACCTTAAATGACGATAGAATTGTTTTTGCCTGACTGGGATTCGAACCCAGTATCTAGCACACAGGAACAGACGATAAATAGCTATTGTTGGTTCACCAGTAGCGAGATGTGCGCATGTTTAGCTAGACATCAGGCGACGAAAAGTTCTATGCTGAATGGAATTCAAACCCCGCACACGTGGTCATGAAGACACTTTAACTATCAAATTCTTTTCCAATAATAGCTAGGAGTGGCATGTTTGTACTTTCAATGATGTGATGGAAAATACTCTGCTGGCTAGAAGTTGAATCCACAACATATCGTCGTTGGTGATCACAACGAACACAACGTCAAACCCAAATCCGTTTTCGCCAGTAGGATGGAGAGGAATGTTTGAACTTAAAAAGATGTAAGGAAACGATTGATCTTGTAATGTTGTGATAAAAAGCTCATAATGTGGCTGTGAGTTGAACGAACACGTTACAGCTGACAAAGCACGAAGAGACGTTGAAAATGCAACTACTTTTCACTATTAGTTAGGAGTGCACATGCTAGGGCTTGAAATGAAATAATGAATATTTTGTGCTGATCAGGATTCGAAACCAGATAGGTGCCTTTCGAGTAGGCCTAGAAGAGTTTGCAATCTTGGGTAACACAGTGAAATCTAATTCGAGTCCCAGTCCAGCACCACAATTTTCAACGTCTCAGTTTCAAATAAAGTAAGAGCCTTGTGAACTTACATGGCCATTGGTTCATTAAATGAAATACGTTTTCTAGTTTACGACGGCTTGCTGGTGACAGAGTCTCTGCCTTCCGGGATTTCTCCATCTGTCACAGCTCAAACGAATGCCGCTCTGACCCAGTCGGCAGCAAAGGGATGTTATCTTTACTGTGGATATTGAACTACGGAGCATACTGGCGTTCTGCACTTGGCGTTACTAGGGGTGAAGGAGAGTTACTTGTGTGTGTTAAAAATCTACGCCTGACGTGAGATGTGAACCTACACGTTTTACACATCAATACAAGATTAATCCACCTGGCCGGCCGGAGTGGCCGAGGGGTTCTAGGCGCTTCAGTCTGGAATCGCGCGACCGCTACGGTCACAGGTTCGAATCCTGCCTCGGGCATGGATGTGTGTGATGTCCTTAGGTTAGTTAGGTTTAAGTAGTTCTAAGTTCTAGGGGACTGATGGCCTCAGAAGTTAAGTCCCATAGTGCTCAGAGCCATTTGAACCATTTTTAATCCACCAGACCACAGAACCCCCTGCCAAGCACATAATTATGAATTGCAGAGTATTCATTTAGATGTACATGCAGATGTCAAGGGGCGGGTAACAGGAAGGAGGGCGCGATCGGGGAATGGATAGAAGTGCAAAATATAAGCGTGAAATGCTTGCGAAGTATTGCTTACTTAGATGTGTGCCACAGTAAGGAAGGACTGTTTTCAGAACGAAGAATGGGTTATAGGGAAGGGGAGATCAAAGAATACGGTTTCATAGGTGTTGAGAGGAATGATAGAGAGTAAAGACAGCAGCCATTGCAAGAGAAAATGTAGCGTCAATGGAAACTGCTAAATTTGTTTATAAAGTTTTGGGAGAATGGAATAGAAGGGCACTTGCGGCGATAGTGTGAGAGAGAGTGTGTGACAGAGAATAGAGGAGATATTAACAACGAGTAAACATAATATGAAATCGTTTGCGTATTGTGTGGAGGACGGAGGATGTATTCATGGATGGAGGGGAAGAGAGAGATGTGATTTAAATAACAAAAACTGTGACAGAGTCCATCTACGCTGATTAGTTTGTAAGTATCTAGACAATGTATAAACGAAATCAAAATAGAATATTTAACAAACTGTATATTCAAAAGAAACCCACTTGAATTAAAGAGGCAACTCAAAGGAAAACTAACCTATATTGTATGTTTTCTGTTGCCACGCGATCTTCTACTAGCTCCCAATGAGGGAAACTGACGAAAGAGAAGACATAACAAAACATTTTAAGGACTCTAACATTTTATCCAGAATCCTTCATTATTTTGAACTTCTATCATGCGTCTTGTCATAGTATGTGTAAGCCGTCGGACGTAACAGCCTGAAGTGGCAACTTCCTCTCAGGCTTCCAGGACGCAGTCCCAAAGAGCGTCTGCAGTAGTTGGTTGGTTTCGTGGCCAGTTCTCTGTTAATGTTCTGGCGACCTCAGCCCACATGTTTTCCATGGAGTTCATATCAGCCGCCAGTGGCGGCCAGTCCATGACGTTGACGTCAATCGTGGAGAGCCGCTGCTGAACAAATGCAGACTTGTGAATGGGAGAACGGTCCTCTTCCAATGTGACGTCCCCTTCTGCGTACAGCATTCGCACTGACGAAAGCATCACATTTTCCAGTATATGGGCATACTGCACGCTGTCCAGAGTTCCTTCTGTCCTGTGAAGAATTCCTACCCGTCTCGCAGAAATCCAACCCCAGCAGGCAACAGATAGCCGGCCACTTCTTCTTGTCGTGGTTACATATTAGGGTCAATGGCGAGTCCCTTGCGGCCTGTAAACGATTCGTGGACGGTCGTTACTGGTGGAAAACACCTTCTCATCAGTGAAAATGACGTTGTCCCATGACGCCCTCAGATGGAGCTCTGCAAATGCTAGCCGGTATAAAACGTTATCTTCGCTGAGCTCTTGTTTCACGGTGGATCGTCGTGCATGCAGTCCAGCGTCCCTCAGCCTTCGGCGAATCGTGTCACTGGAGCCGGGGAAGTTGGTCTCCCGCCGCAACTGCCCCGCGTTCAGAAAGGGTCTTTCTCTGCTCTTAGACGCTAGGTCCCTGTCTTCCTGCTGTGAGCTCACTCTCTTCCTGACTGAGCCAGGAGCCCTGTTGGTGGTGCCTCTTTCAAGGCAGATCCTCCACCTTCTCGTTTCAGTGGTATGTGGTACGCCATACCGTCTGCCAGCTTCTCTGATGGAACATCCTCCTTCTTCAACGAGAATGACGACTCTATCTCGAATAGACGTCTCCCAGTGAGCCATTACACCAGGCAGCCTGATGTGTATTTCTGCTTGCCGCTCTTATACTGATGCCAGGAGAGGAGGTAAACATATTTACGTCAAACGGAGCGGCGGAGGCAGAGGCATGCGGCGCAGCCGTGCTGGCTCGTCCCGGGCTGTTGGCCCACCAACGCCACCTCCAGCTCGCTCACTTCCGTCTCGCCTCGACCAGCCTGGCTGACCCGTAGCTTGCGAGCCGCGGCTAGTACAGTCCCGCGCCGCAAGGCCACGATCACCCCTTGAATGATCAAAAGTTACACCTAACCTACCCAAGTCTGTAGTATAAACTATGGCAGCTACAGCCATTATGCTATAACATGTGCAGGCACACCTACAGTTGATGATTCATTCAAATATTTGACGAACAAAACGTTCAAAAATATATTTATTTTAAACATAGCTACCACAAAATATTTCACCTAGCTAGCAAATAGCATGACGCAGGAAACTATTCTTTCTTGTAAGCGCTCTGCATTAGATGTAGCCTTAAGAAAACTTGTATTCAACCACGACAACTAAGCGGAATGTAAAAGTAAACAGGTTTGGCGGCAGCTTCCCCAAATAATAGTACATACGTATTATATAATACACGTTTTGTGCACTTATAACATGTACTCAGTGTATCTGAAACAATACGTGCAGCACGACGGAAATTTCTTTCTGCTGAGGCACTTCATTTACATCTCAATGATACACGACTACTATAGAACATTGCTCTTTACGGCAATCAATCCACTTGTAAATTAACACACACATGTCCACATGTGTGTGAAATGTTATGGGACTTAACTGCTAAGGTCATCAGTCCCTAGGCTTACACACTACTTAACCTAAATTATCCTAAGGACAAACACACACACCCATGCCCGAGGGAGGACTCGAACCTCCGCCGGGACCAGCCGCACAGTCCATGACTGCAGCTCCTTAGACCGCTCGGCTAATCCCGCGCGTAAATTAACACCATGATATCGCAGATATTAGGCAACACGTTACTAGGGATGAGAAAGGCCTTAAGGTTTGCAGCTAAACATGCTACTCCTAGCTACTACTGCATAAGACTTTGATTATTAACGTGTCTTCATAACCATTTGTGCGGCGTTCGACTCTCAGTGAGCATAGACGTTTTCGTCGCCTTATTTCTAGTTAAACGTGCGCACATCTCGCTAATGGTGGACCAACATTGGACATTTCTCGTCTGTTCCTGATTAGACAACGACGGCGGTAGGCGCCGGGTTCGAATCCCGATCAGGCAATACAACTTCAGTCGTCATTTAAGGTTCCACCCTCACTACTGGTGACAAACTGTGATATCTACATTGCGATTTTACGTACTTATTCAACAATCCGATTAGGTGCTTGGTTCGCATCCTTGTCACCAGCATTACATGATGGCATTTCAATTTTAAACATGTGCACCCTTTGTTCTTTGACAATGCAACAATATACAACGTCTTTCGAGGTTAATTACCAAGAATGTAATTGTCATGTTAGGGTTCCTCATTTCGTGTAAACATTATCGTCATTTACTTTCAAGTTGAGAATTGATAACTGATACTGGTGCAAACGTCAATATTTGAAGTCTCTTTCTGCCTAGTGATCGAGTCTCGATAAGGCACGAAGCTTTGCTTGGTTAACAATGGCTTTACGTTCTGGGTTTGCATCAAATGGCTCTAAGCCCTATGGGACTTAACATCTGAGGTCATCAGTTCCCTAGACTTAGAACTACTTAAACCTAACTAACCTAAGGACACCACACACATCCATGCCCGAGGCAGGATTCGAACCTGCGACCGCAGCAGCCGCGTGGTTCCAGACTGAAGCGCCTAGAACCGCTCGGCCACCGCCGCCGGCATTTGCATCCGGACCAGGACGAAGACGTTGGTCATTTCATTTAAAGTACAACTTTGTGTACAAGTAACTGTTGATGAGTAATGTGAACAATGATATTAACTGCGATTCGCTGTTAATGGTGGAATTTCCGTAGAGTGCTTGCCGCCGTTAATCGCATTTTCTTTTAACTGCTTAGTATTACATTAGGTGTCCCATAACGTTTGAAATGTCACTTATTGTAAATAAGTTTAGTTTACAAACGTTAAGGACTGTCTGATCTCTTCTGTACTAGCGTGGTGTTACTTTACATTTGGATGGACTGTCATAAAGACTGGTGTTCTCTAGTAGTATCTAGCGGTACCCACTGTGTATCTTACAACGACTGTACAGTGGATGGGTGTGACGATGTGCAACACAGATATGCTATCTTGGTTGCATACATTCAGACGCAGCCTACACTTTGGAATTCAGGCGTGACCCACATTTTTTGCTGTCGAGTGTACGTGTCACTACCGAAAGGAAGACCATCGCGGACTGCGTATGGGTCTGGCGCATCTTTAGTAGCAATTTCAGCAACAGTTGGCACGATAGTGACAAAACGAACTACTACAAATCGGTTATGTCAAGGAGAGCAACAAGCCAGTCGCCCTGTAGCATTCATTCCACTGACCCCAAACCACTGCCATCTGCGACTTAATTGGTGTCATGCTTCTTTGGCAGGATGGAGTTCGTTGTGTTCTCTGATAAGATCTGCTTCTGCCACGGTACCAGTGATGGCCGTTTTTTTGTTAGAAGAAGGTCAGTTGAGGGCATCAACCAACCTGTTTGCGTGCTAGACATGCTGAACCTACTCAGGACAACAGGAGCAATATAGTGGTTATCCCATGCACCTCGACTGCAAATTTGCATGTCAATCT
Organism: Schistocerca serialis cubense; assembly: GCF_023864345.2. Taxonomy (NCBI): domain Eukaryota; kingdom Metazoa; phylum Arthropoda; class Insecta; order Orthoptera; family Acrididae; genus Schistocerca; species Schistocerca serialis. Next base: position 573,363,477 of record NC_064641.1, on the reverse strand, counting down.
TGAGATTCGAACTATTGTGTTGCCACTCATAAACAGCATTCCAGGGGGTGTTGTCCAACTCGTCCATATGTCGCTGTTGTAACCCTATATGTTCAACAGAGTGTCAATATGTTGCCTTGGTATGCTCGATCACCAGATCTGTCTCCAATCGACCGCATATGAGACACCATCTGACGAAAACCCCAGCGTCATCCACAAACAGCATTAACTGTCCCTGTCCTGACCGACCAGTTGCAAAACTCCATCCCACAAATTGTGATTCGCTTCTTGTACTACACAATTCATGCACATCTGCATGCTTGCATTCAACATTCTGGCTGTTGCACCGGTTATTGATGTACCAGAATTTCACAACTGTAGTGGCCTGTCCCTCATTTACATTAACCTGTGATCTTGCAGGATTAATCACTTAAATGTGTTATTTATACAAATGTATTACCGAAATTTCATTACTCTACATTAATTACCTTTTGTTTTGCGATTTTTTCCGTCAGTGTAGAAGGAATCGTGTATTTTGTAACTCGAAGAAAACTTGATATCTTCATCTTCTCTTCAGGTATTAGGCAGGAATTGCCTGTTACCGTACCCATCTCTGTCGGGGTCTTCCTCTGTCTCTTCTCCCATGGCACTTATAATTTGTGGCCTTTAAGGGACGTCTCTCACTCTCCATTGTTTGTAGATGTTCGTTCCATTTTCTTCTGTAATTTCGAATTTTATCATTGAGGTTAAAGATTTGCAGTTCTTCTCTAATATCTTGATTTCTTAGCCTGTCTTCTCTTGTGCAACCTTTAACATCTCTAAGTAATTTCATTTCTTGTGCCTGAATCCGGCTTTCTTGCCTCTTGATAATCACCCAGATCTCACATCCATAGAGCAATGTGGGAACTGCAACAGTTTTGTAAAATTTAAATTGAGTATCTTTCCTGGTTTTGTTTTTTAGGTTTCTCTTAATTGTTCCACATACCCGGCTGAATTTACTATGCTTAATTTCAATATCTCTGCTGTAGCTATATGTCATTTCACATCTGAGATAATTGAAATGATTTACTTGTTCTAAAATCTTCTGATCTATCACTATTTTGGTTCTGATTGGTTCTTTCCCCATGAAGGCCATTGTCTTAGTTTTTTTAGTTTGAAATTTCCATGTTAAATTTTGCACTTATTTGTTTTAGCAAGTAGATTTCTTTCTGAAGGTTATCTTCCTTATCTGCTAGGATCACTGCATCATCAGCTTATAGTAAATTATTTAAAAGAATGTTCCTGTCTAGGTAGGTGCCTTTCTGAAATTCTGATTTCAATATATGTATTATTTCATTAATGTACATGTTGAACAAAGTTGAAGAGATGCAGCAGCCATGTCGCAGCCCTTTATAGTCAGTATCTCATCAGTTGTTTTACCATTGAGATGTAGAGTGATATTTGTGTCTTGATATAGACTTTTTATCGCATTTACTAGATGCCTTGTATATCCGCGATTCGTCATTACTTCCCAAAGTTTCTGTCTATTGACATTGTCAAAAGCCTTTTTAAGTCAATAAAAGCAATGTGTGTTTCTTTATTATACTCTTTCCGTTTTTCTATTATTTGTTGTAGAATAAAAACTGTATCTATTGTGGAGCTTCCTTTCCTAAGACCCATTTGTTCCTCATGCAGTACTACTTCCGCTATATTTTTAAGTCTTGTATTTAAGATCTTAGCATACACCTTATATGCTGAGTCCAGTAAACTTATTCCTCTGTAATTACTGCACTGGCTTTTATCTCCTTTTTTAAAAATTGGTATCACTCTAGCTGTTTTCCAGTCTTTGGGAATTCTCTTCTTCTTCTGACATTCGTTGAAGAGATGTAGCAGTCGCTGGTGCAGAATCATTCCTCGAAATTTTAATAATTCAGCATTAATGCCGTCTTTTCTTGTTGCTTTTCTGTTCTTAAGTGATGTTAGTGCAGATGTTAATGCGTCAGACTGTATTTCATCTAATCCTTCCTCGTCTAGTTGTTCAATTTCAGTTTCTTGTGCTGTATGATCATACCACAATTCGCTGTAATGATTTATCCAGTGTTCTTCTTCAATACTATGTATTTGTATCCTCTCTCTTTCTGGTGTGTTTCTGAGCTGTGCTGGCGAGAGCTATGCACCCGGTAGGGTGACCCATGCCAGACAGATTAGTTCATGAGATTCCAGACAAAGAGTAGTCCCCCAAGGGGGCTCCTGTCTTGGGAGTATGTGGGTGACTCGCATGGGCCCTTAGCTAAGTCTGACATTACTTCCAATTACTTATGTCAGGCTTCCACTGTTTTCTCTCCTATCGGCCTCCCTTGGTCAACTCTTACTCTTTCGACCCAAATGGTATTAGGTTTCGAGACCTGGGGGTGTCTTTCATTTCTCTTTTCTATTCTCCAACAATCAATGGTTGGCAAAGGACCCGTAGTCTGCTCAGGCCGCCGATACCTGTTTGCAGTAACAAAATTCTGGGAATGTCCACTGAAATTTAAGAAATCAATCAGACCTCAAGGATTTCAATCCAGCACTGCCAACAACCCCTACTCCCACTTCCTAGAAGGCATGAGTCGTGAGACCCCCTAGGCAATGTATGACACACAGTGGATACAGGCTACAAAGGCAGAGGGAGACGATGAAAGGCGAACTTATTTCCGGCGCCTTTAAATAACCTCAACATACCGGCTATGGGAGATGACCCTGAAAGAAAATCCTGGTTCTCCTAGAAGGGGGTTGAGCAGATGGCTGGTAACCAACTCTCAGAAAACACAGCCTAATCCTAGTACCCAGATAAGCCTCGGCAACAGCAAACTTGACACTGGTGTCAAGTTATTGTAGTCAAAACATCCAGAAGCTTTTAACTGTCGAATGCAAGCATTCTTATTCGGAGTTACACTGCGCATTCCTTGTCAACGTAGTTCCCTCTATGTTGTGCACAAAACGTCAAGTAGTTATAAAGCACTTAAAGATGTGTGTGTCCTGCAGATCAATGACGCACTGCTCAGTTGATTTTGCTTCGACATGTGGACCTAAGGACTGTTGGATGGCGTTAAATGATCATCCATACGTTCTCATTGTGTTTTCTGCACTCTCACTTCGTGTGCATACATCGGATTCAGGAGGAAATGTAATCATAGGAATTGCAAAAACATAAATAAGCCGTTATACCACTGCGCTTCTTTCAAATTGTATCAGGGATATAGCTGCTGTGCACTCCACACAGGTATCCTTGTGGAGAAAAGCACAATCCCTCTCGTTGGAAATTATTTAAATATCCTGTGAAAACATCTGATGTCTATACTAACATTAGTACTCGCAAAAATTTATGTGGAACTCTGTTGCATAGTTATCGTGGTTTGAGTCTGTAGCAAAATGAGAACAGCTTAACGTGACTATTCAATGGATACTGCTGTCACATGTTAGAACGACATCTACAAATTTCCATCTGTTCTGCTTCCTGTGTTGGTCTGCAAAAAATACATTTCACTGACGTCCTTTCCCGAAGTTTTTGAGGCTATTATCCATTCTGTCTGAATGATTGAAAAAAATCACAGCTAACAAACTGCAACCTGATGGAAAGTTCGTAATCGGTGGTGCTGTATACTGCAGTAAACCTGTCAAAGGTTTGAATAAAATGTCGGGTTTCCAACCGCGTCAAGTGACTAAAATTTCATGAAGTTTCGGCCAAGCAATCCTTGGCCACTGTGAAGTGGTGTGACTCCACTTGATACCAATAATACATCACAGTTCGGCTGGAGTTCGGGAAGCAGTAGGCATGATAACAACTGGCAGCACCTGAAGAATTCGGTTGGGTTGGTCGTTGAAATATTATACCGCAATTCGGAATCAACAACTTGACTGAATCAAGTCGATAAAATCATGGAGATCACATAACATCATCAGGACACATAGATACCAACTGTAGTAGTCTTTTGTGAGAAGAGAGAGAGGGAGAGAGAGAGAGAGAGAGAGAGAGAGAGAAAGAGAGAGAGAGAGATAGCGCAAAGAAGCCTCGTGACTACTGTTCTTTTTTTTTTATTTCTTCAGGTGTTAAGGGTTTGCTTGATTCATTGTCTTGTCCAGTGCCCCTGTTGTTGGCAGTTAGTTACTACTGGATCTTTTCACCTCTTTCTTGGTAAATCCATTAACCTTTTCCCTACTGTTAGATAATTCATTACTACGAGGCCTGTTTTTTCAGGTAAGTGCCGTTTTGAAATTAAAAAAAGACGTACGAAGATATCTCAATAATTTTATTTTTACATGAAAGCCTGTACCTTAATCTACGCACTGACGCCATTGCAGTCTGATTCTTCCTTGTTACCTTGTGTATTGAGTGTTTAAGATGCCTCCGATAATTGTGAGTCCCGCCGACTGTGAAGGATGACTTGTTATAAGATTTCTTAGTGCTAAAGGCCTAAAAGCGATCAATATTCATCGTGAGATTTGTGCAGTTTACTGAGAAAACATTATGAGTGATGGAATGGTAAGAAAGTGGGTGAGAGCATTTAAAGATGGCCGCACAAATGTGCATGATGAACAACGGAGTGGGCGTCCTTCGGTCGTTAATGAAAGTTTGGTGCAGGAAGTGGACAATAAGGTGAGAGAAAACAGACGCTTTACGATTTCCTCCTTGCGGGATGAGTTTCCTGATGTTTCTCGTAGTGTTTTGTATAGCGTTGTGACAAAGCACTTGAATTACCGAAAACTGTGCGCACGTTGGGTACCGAAAATGTTGACGGATATGCACAAAACCAGACGTTTAGACAGTGCATTGACTTTCCTTGAGCGGTACCACAACGACGGGCGATGAAACTTGGGTGGCCTACGTCCCACCAGAATCAAAGCAATAGTCCATGGAAGTTGAGCAAGGGCATCGTTTTGCTGCAAGACAATGCCCGTCCGCATGTGGCGAATCAGACCAATGATCTCATCACATCTTTTCGATGGGAAACTCTAGATCATCCTCCGTACAGCCCCGATCTTGCGCCCAGTGACTACCATCTGTTCCTGCACTTGAAGAAACACCTGGGCGATCAGTCTTCAAGACGATGACGAAGTCAAAACAGTGGTGACGCAGTGGTTATCAAGTCAGGCGGCAGACTTCTATGAGGAGGGTATGCAAAAACTGGTACAACGCTATGAAAAGTGCCTCAATATTGACGGAAATTACGCAGAAAAGTAGATTAAGGCACAGGCTTTCATGTAAAAATAAAATTATTGAGATATCTTCCCACGTCTTTTTTAATTTCAAAATGGTGCTTACTTAAAAAACACGCCTCGTATTTTAGTCGCCGGCCGGACTGGCCAGGCGGCTCTAGGCGCGACAATCTGGAACCGCGTGAATGCTACGGTCGCAGGTTCGAATGCTGCCTCGGGCATGGATGTGTGTGATGTCCTTACGTTAGTTAGGTTTAAGTTGTTCTAAGTTCTGGGGGACTGATGACCACAGCAGTTAAGTCCCATAGTGCTCAAAGCCATTTAAACCATTTTAATTTTATTTTAGTCATACTGTTTTCATGATTCTTGTGATATGGACTCTTCACTTACTTCTACATTCAGTGATCTGTTTATCTCTGCTTTTAAGTTCATCTCAACTTGTTGTGCTGCTAATTAAACCACATAGTCAATAGCCAGCTGCACTTCTTAACATCTCGTTACCACGTGTTATATTCTTCGTCCATTTCCAGCTGTTATTATCCAAGTCTCACTGCCGTAAAGTGCAGGTGATATTGCCATTTTTTGTAGAACTTCATTAAGGTTTCTTGTCTCGCATTTTTATTCAGTTTTCTATATATAACCTATATGACGCCAAATATGACCGAATCTTTCAGGTTTTTTTTGGTATGTCTCTTTTGTTTGTGAAGGAGATAGTATTTTCCAAGAAACTGAATTCTTTCACTCTCATTTTCCAGTACTATGCTTGAGATCAGGCCTTGATCCGACATTTATTTTTTGGTTCGTGATTGTAAAGTAATATATAATTGATAGATGGTTCCTTGGAGGATACTCTCAGTGTCAACTATGACTTTTGTCACTAGGTAATATCGTTAGTTAAAGATGTCCTCGTAAATTTGTATTTCTTTTAGACATTTTGTCTTCATATCAGCAACATGGATATTAAAGAGAATGGAGGACAAGCTGAATACTTGTCGTCAGCCTACATTTGTTACATCTTTAACATTCTGTTTTGCACGAATGGTAATTTTGGAGTCCCGGCGCATTTGTTGGATTACTGTTAGTAAGTGTAAACCTGCTATTCATGAGGGCAGAATAACACTTTCTGTTAGTTAATGCAACGCGTTTCTTTTCACTGTCAGTTTCGGTTGAAAGAAATGCGGAATTTGGTGTGGGACATCGTGGAATATTCCCACTTCAGCCCTGATAGGTAGCGGCTATGTAACTACCCTTCAATAACGGTTGGTTGGTTGATTCAGGGCAGGAGACCAAACAGCGAGGTCATCAGTCCCATCGGATTAGGGAATGGAGCTGGCCGGAGTGGCCGTGCGGTTCTAGGCGCTACAGTCTGGATCCGCGCGACCACTACGGTCGCAGGTTCGAATCCTGCCTCGGGTATGGATGTGTGTGATGTCCTTAGGTTAGTTAGGTTCAAGTAGTTCTAAGTTCTAGGGGACTGATGACCACAGAAGTTAAGTCCCATAGTGCTCAGAGCCATTTGAACCATGGGATGGAAATCGGCGGTGTCCATTCAAAGGAACCATGCAGGCATTTGCCTGAAGTGATTTGGGGAAAACACGGAAAACCTAAATCAGGATGGCCGGACGGGGCTTTAAACCGTCGTCCTCCCGAATGCGAGTCCAGTGTGCTAACGATTGCGCCACCTCGCTCGGTCGCTATAAAGAAGGTGCGTTCAAAGTATGGAGCTGTCACTGAGTTTCTTCTGGAGGAAAACCAGAGCGTCACAGAGAGTCATAGGCGCTTGCAGAACGTCTACGGAGACCAAATAGTATACAAGAGCATCGTGGGCTTCTTTTCGGCCTAACAGAAGAGCTTAAAGAGCAACGATGGACCATCTGTGCGTAATTGCTTGCGCGTTACGAGGCTGATGGTGACAATTTTTTGTCGAACGTCGTCACGGGCGGTGAAACATAGGTTCATCATTTTGAACCGGAAACAAAAATGCAGTCCGTGGAGAGGCACTACCCCACACCTCCTCTGAGGAAAAAGTTCAAAGCCGCCAAATTCATGGAAAGGTCTACTGAGACTCTGAACGAGTTATTCTTTGTAATTTTCTCCTCATGGTGCAACGATCGGCTCTGAACTGTATTGCATTACCCTCAAGAAATAAGAAATTGAAAAAACGATTTCGGCGTCTTCGCGGCAAAAAAAAGATGTAATGAACTTGTTTTCCATGACAAAGCAAGGCCTCACACAAGTCTGCGCATCCGAAAGAACTCAAAAAACTGCGCTGGACTGTTCTTCCTCATCCTGCCAACAGCACAAATCTCGAAAGTTCCAACTTCGATCTGTTTGGACCAATGAAGGATGCACTCCGCTGGACGCAGTATGTGCGTGATGGGGACGTTATTGGTGACGCAAGACGTTGACGCTGACGTCGACCAGTAGAGTGGTGCCATTTCGGCATAAAGGCTTCCCCGGTAAGATGGCCTAAGACCGTCACATTGAACGGAGATTACGCTGAAAAACAGGGTTTTGTAGCCAAAAGAGTGGGGAATAATATGGTATAATGGAATGCTGAAAAAACCAACGAACTTCCAAGAAAAATATGTGTTTCATAAGTTACTGAAAGCCCCTCGTATTTAGAGGCATCAGTTTCATATCAAATGTATCTGGAGTGTAAACATAAAGATGCAAGTCTCGTCAGAATAGCCGCGCTGAGGAAAGCAGCATAAAATAGTGAAAAATGTTTACAGAGACTAGGTAAGAACTTAAGATGATGATGGTGAAAGTACTAGTGCTGTTGATGATGTGTTCAAATGTGTGTGAAATCGTATGGTACTTAACTGCTAAGGTCATCAGTCCCTAAGCTTACACACTACTTAACCTAAATTATCCTAAGGACAAACACACACACACCCAAGCCCGAGGGAGGACTCGAATCTCCGCCGGGATCAGCCGCACAATCCATGCTGTTGATGATGATAGAGAATCAAGTACAGAGTTCAATGCAAACGTCAAGCTAGCTGTGTATTTTGATCAGACCATCCGCAATAATGCCACTGTCGCGAAAAAAAAAAAAAAAGTTACAAGATGCGTTCTCTTCAGAGTTATCAGTTCTGCCGCGCGGAGCGCCAAACTTAGTGTAAGCGCCGGAGGCCGTAGATTACAACAGTAAACTTTAATTGCCGGGATGCTCTCTACGTGCATTAGAATTCAAATGCCACATTTTCAGACGGATTTAAGTGGGGGAGTTTTGTGTTTATGCGGGCGTTCTACCTGGGGGCGGGGCGATTGCCCGCGCGGCGCCAATGTTTATCGCCGGCCACGTCGTTCGTCCGTTCACTTGATCACGCGACTGTACGAGCAGACAGCGGCGATTTTTCCCCGGTCGCCCTTCCGCCCCACACCCGCCCCCCTGCCCCCGGCGCCTGCCCCCGGCTCCTGCCCCCAACAGCCGCCTCCACGGCCGGCGGCCTCACCTCTTTCCTCCCTGCCACACCAGCCCTGAACACGTTTCTGGAAAAAAAAGAGATAAAGAGAGAAAGAGAGGGCGCGCAGCGAACAAAACAAACCGGAGCGAGACTCGCTGTCTCATTCGCGAAATATAACGGCGCGGCCGGAAAGCTCATTACAATAATTAATCGTGATTAATGTTTACGTGTGTTCGGATGAATGCTTGCGTCCCCGCGTCAAACCACTGTCAAAGATTTGTTAATTTTGAAAAATCGGTTATCCCTGTGGGGGGGTAATGCTGAATGAAGATTGGTAGTTGTTGTCGCCGCGCCCGCCGCTGTTCGGTGCGACACGAGAATGTGTTAGTGCTTAAACGGACGGCGTGCGCAAGTTGCGAAATAACCTGATAAATGGCTTCCAAATGCAACTGCTACCGTCGCCCATATTTGTTATTGTCTTTTCAAATTAGAGTTATGAGGGATACATATATAAATATAGCGCGTACCTCCTGTTTTATACAGGCGGGAGGCGGAAAGGCTTTCGAACACGGGCGCGTGCGAGCGACGTACGCCGACGGTGTTGCAGGGGGGGGGGGGGGGGAGGGCTTGGGGGACGGATAGGAACATACACACGCTCATATATATCCGACTAAGTAATTTAGTAGGACACATTACATGCAAACTACACCGAACATTCATTTTTATTTGCACTGATAAAAATGCTTTGTCACGGAACTTAGTACTAATGCGTGTTTCGGTTATCCTTGTTTTCGGTATGGTGCAATATGGGCCACTTGAAGTCCTAAGTGCTCGGCCGTGTTTTATGTGACGCGAAGTGAGAGAGCAGAGAGAGGAGAGAGACAGACTGACAGAGAGGGAGAGAGAAGTAGAACAGAGAGAGTGGTGGAGGAAACGCCGCATTGCGTTATAACACCAGAGTTTCTTCCGGTGTCGTCATTAACAAGTAAAAAGAGTTTGTAGATACCACGAGATGTATTTTTTCTTTATTTATTTCATTCTGTTTATTTATTTATGTATCGCGTTTCGTGGAACCATGTGAAAACCACTCTTGATGAATACACCTTGATCACAAAATTAAACTATGGAAAAGTAATCAAAGTGCAGGAATTCCTCGCAGAATAGGATTAAGCAGTTTTTCAGAAACTACGATTCATCCTAACCAACAAAGATATCCCAAATAACATGACGGCTAAGGTATATAATGATATGTGCATACTGCCAGCTACAACCTACAGCTTGGAAACTTTGACCCTGACTAAGGCAAGTGCCGGTAAACTAAAGTGCACGCAACGAGCCATGGAACGACTTACGCAAGGAGTCAGCCTCCGGAACATGATTCGATCAGAGGATGTTAGGAGGAGTACATAGGTAACAGGTATCTTTGAGAGAATTGCAAGCCTGAAACGGCAATGGGTCGGGCACGTACCTCGACCAAATCGCAGCAGGTGGGCTCCTAGAATTGTATACTGGAACCATGGGACCACAAGAGAGGCACTGGAAGATCACAAAAGAAATAGCTTGATGACGTGAAATTGGTGGCTGGAACGTGACGATACTAGGTGGCTCAATGTTGAAGACTATGGAACATATGGAAGATGGATTGAGATAAGCTAAAAAATAAGTACAGTTTTACAAAGACATTATTTAATACTGTGAAATGCTAGTGCCACACTGTTCATTCGTTTCTCACGGTCAATTACTGTACACACTACACACACATTCTTTCTTAATGTAACAATACGCACACTATCAGCTGATTTCAGAACCATAACTACAAAATCTGTTTTCCGTTTGATCTACCGCAACTTCCGATTTGCTAGCCTGAAAAACGGAGTCAGCATTCCTCTATAACGAGTGAGATGGTGAGTTCATAGTTTTGGGAGTAAGTTTTTGCAGAAAAGAGAAGAACAGAAGGAAAAACTTAGATATACACGTTTTGTTATCATTATTTTTATTTATATTTGTTACATGCCCGACAAAACCAGTACACTGTGTTATCGAAGTAATCCTTCAGCATATAGAATGTATTTTTATCTACCTTTTAAGTAAGTTTGTTTTATTATTCTCTTTAATATCCTTGGACTATTTAATCTACAGTTTTATTCGTTGGTAGGAAATACTGTTTTAAATTTTATATTTATTCTTCCTTGGTAAATGTAATTTTAGTCACGGACAGAGCTGTTTGCGCAGTAGTTATAAATGTTATTTTTGACGTGTACGACTGTTTGGTAAATGTACTCACGTGATGTAATTAAAATCCTCAGTATTCTGACAAGACCTTTCCAATGAGCTCCTCTACTCTTTTTGATTATTATTATTATGGTCCTGTTCAATAGTTGAAAACTGTACGCATATTTTGTATTCTTGTTCCTTAGAAAAGAAAAGTAATTCAATAGCTAAGAACTGAAGGTACGTATGAACAGTGTATAACTAAAATACAGTGGCTCTTACACACTGATGACAGGACTCTAAGGGCAAAACATTCCGACGAATTTTTGCTTACAAATATCTTTGTGCGTTCAGACCACTAAAACTGAGAATCAGTATTCATTCCTGGAAACTTTGTATTCGTTACATCGCCTGTAGAGGTCTCATCTACATTTAATTTAAATGTCATTTTCCCTCTTCAAGCAGAATTTCGTACGATCTATTTTCTTTATGTTCAATGTCACTTTATAACATACTGACGAACTACAAACTTCATTGAGGGTTTCATTTGTGTTCTCCGGAAAGAGTTCGCTTGTGTTTGCGGTAACTACAATATTGCGGCCTTCAGCAAAGAGAATTTTTTCCCCGTGACTATCACTATTGGTATTTGTGTACGTACAGGAATGACCGAATCAGAATTCCGACACAAATAAACAAATTCCTACACGAATTTCATGAACTGACATCGCAAATCAGTCTGATCGCCATTTATAGGGCTCAAAATATTCTTGGTGAGGGCACCATTTCCCCAAAACATATTATAACAGATGAAAGAGCACAAGTTATCAAATTTAAGTAACTATTTCGATATCAAACATAGATATTGCTATTATATTTCTACAACAATCGCTGATGTGAATTATGACTTTCTATTGTAAATAAGAGAGACAGTATTCATCTCCTATCTTTTGTGAGTTCTTCGCTAGCCTTCTCGGTTGCAGCAACTTAGCACGTAAGCATCTCTGTACTTAAGTTTAAGGAGCTGGATAATAATAATTATAATGCATAACTCTGTCTAAGTTTCATTTGAAAAGCACTGTTGCTAACCATTGTCAATAATCGTTACAAGATTTCTATTTTTCAGTGTACTTGAAGTTGGAAGGGTATCAGTTTGGTGACACGTTGATTTGCCTGCCAGTCACGCGCCATTACATGCAGATTTGCACACCTCAGGAAAGTCAAACCTTTCCAGTCTAAATTTACTTCACGAGGTCCAGTCTATGCCATTCTACTTAATGCAAAATTATTTGTTGTATCACGTGTAACATGGTCCGCAGACGCCAAACTGATCTAATCGCCAACAGAGGTTCGGCACCTGATTACCATCACATTCCGTAACAAAATCAAAAATAATTGACCATTCGCAGTAGAAATTGCAGAATTTCGGCGTTACTTGATACAGTTCTGATCTTCATACTTGATTCCTAAGTTGGTCACTGTGACTCATCCTGACTTCCGAACAATCAAGATTCGGAAGAATGTTACATCAGCAATTTCCTCAATTTTAGCTTTACCTTCGTTCTTCTTCTTCCTTTCTTGGTAGGCTATGCCTGCTTCCTTCAGTACCCCTCAGTCTATCCTGAGGTGGTCGTTCCTTTTCTTTCCTTCAATGGCCAATATTTCTTTTACAAGCTGATGATTTATTTCTTATGAGTTTCATAATCTTACGTTCATCCATCCCGTCTATATGTTCGTTCAGTTTGTGCTTTCGCTTATGTACCCCCTCATTAATGGATTCCAGTTTATATCATTTTCTAATGCTCTTACTTCTCTTTCTGTCTCGCAGTGCCTTCCCAGTAACCCTTGGCAAACTTGTGATTTCCGTAACTTTAACGTAGATGGGACCTCTACAGGCGGTGCAACAAATGCAGAATTTTGTTGTTGATGTTTCCGGTCTTGTCTCAGATGTGTATGTAGTGATGGGCCTCATTATTGTTTTGTAAATTCTTACTTTTGCCTATTTTTCCTGTATGCTTGTTTTTCCATATAGCATTATTCAAACAGCCTGCCACTTTGTTTGATTTCACTACTTGTTCTCCAAGTTCCGTTTCGACATTTTCGCTGTTGAACAGATCAGCGCCGAGATATTTAAACGTCATTACTTGCTGAATAGTTTTTCCACCTGTTTCCAGTTCTTATCTAATTAGTTCCACAGATGTGCTTTGTCACGGAACTTAGTAGTAATGCGTGTTTCGGTTATCCTTGGTCTCGGTATGGTGCAATATGGGCCACTTGAAGTCCTAAGTGTTCGAGCGTGTTTTATGTGACGCGAAGTGAGAGAGTAGAGTTTTTTAACTGGGTATGACCATATGTAAGTTTGGGCTGGCACATTAAATATATGCAATAGTTTATGCAGGTTAGCCTCACTGTTTTCCAGCGGAACTGCCTTTCCTTTCATTTTATTCTGGATGAGTTACACGAAGTAAACAGGCCTTCTCCTTTCAGATCCGGAGACACTGGCTATTGTTCGTTGAGAGAAACTAGCACCATCCAGTTTGTGCATCAGGTCTTGAATGTTGTACTTTCAAGGAAGCCTTTCACCTACCTTCAGTTCTAAGAATTAAAAATGGTCGATTCCACGGACTATTTGACCAACGTGGGATAGTGAAATTTCACCTTTAGAATTTTTCCATATCAGAATCTGTATGCATTGCATTTTATTGCATCCAAGAGTTGAGCTGGTCTCTGGTAGTCATGTACTAGTGTCACCAACAAGGGAGTTATTAGATAATCACTTAGTTTATGTAAATTCCCTAACAAAAAAGAGTGAAGCACCCAGTAAAGGGGTAGGAAACGAAATGAAACGTTACTAGTTGAGAGGATATGTGATTACAGTCACAATAAAATCGTGTCAGATGTAAAAAGAACTTAACAGTATGAATCCACTTATCAGTAGTGCGTTTCACCCCTTCTGGGCCGGAATTATGCACTGATTCGATTCAGAAGGGTGTCATGAGGACATTGTACACTCCCCTGAGGCAAGCTGGCCCACAAGTGTTGTGACTGGTCCTTGATATACTGAATATTAAGACGGAGTTGACGTTCGAGCTGGTTCTACACATGTTCTGTATTGGACAATCAGAGTGTCTTGCTGGAGGAAGAAGTACCCCAACAAGACGTAGACACATCCAACCTGTGGACGAGCACTCTCCTGTTGAAAAATGGCTCCACAATATGTAGTACGAGGACACAGGACGTCTGTGACGTGCCGTTGCGCTGTCAGAGTTCCCTCAGACACTATCAGGTGTGACGTAGTCATACCCGATGTTTCCCTACATCATAAAGCCAGGAGCAACACCGCTGTGCCTCTCCAAAACAATGGTCGACGCCACACTCGCCGACGATGGTCATCGAGCGTAGTGCAGAACCGTGACTCATCGATGAACGAAACGAGACGCCATTTATCAACAGTCCATACTTCCCTGTAACGGGACTCCTCCAGGTTCAACCGTTTGTTGTCGTGTTAATGGCAGTCTTCGTATGTGACCGTAAATCCGTAGTCCGGCTGTTATTAGCGTCCGATCAGTTGTAAGAGGTGACGCAGATTGTCGCTGGATTCCATTGCTCGTTGTCGTATGGCCGAAACAGTTTTGACTGGATTACGGTGTACTTGGTGTACAAAAAGGCAACCCTTGGCTATGGTCAGACGTGACTGATCGGAAATTTGACGACGAATACGTCTGCCCTCACGTTGCCCTGCAGTACAGCAGAGGGCCACTTGTCACTTGTGAAGGCCTCACAAATTTAGGTTTTGCACGATTAGACCATCCATCCAAATCGAGACCCACACTTGGGCCCTTTTTAAACTATGTCGTACGCTGATAACGCTGTCACAGACAAGTATGCTACATCTCCGCGTCCTCGACAGTGATCACTCATCATCTGACGCTATTCGCGGCCCTTATATACCCTACAAAGTTTGGTAAGGTATATTAAACACGAACTACATTGTTGTATCCGTCATAGAGAGCTGCATCTCTAATAATTTACGGACCTACCGATGGCGTGAACATGTACGATGTTGCAGTGACATCTGACTGTTCTGAGTGCTTCATTTCTTTTTCAAGCAGGCTGATACGTAAACAAAATACGTTCCACGGAAATCATTCTTGAACATGAATCAGTGAGCTAATATTTTCGTAATGAGCACTCAAAGTACAAAGTAGAAGCCAGGTTGACCAAAAAACTAAAACTAAAACTAAACTCCTCCCGAACAGGCCATGAAGGCCCAACGGTACTGACAGGCCGCCAGGACATCCTCAGCCCACAGGCGTCACTGGATGCGGATATGGAGGGCACGTGGTGAGCACACCGCTCTGCCGGCCGTATGTCAGTTTCCGAGACCGGAAGTAGCTTCTCAATTTACCTCAGAAGGGCTGAGTGCACCCCACTTGCCAACAACGCTCGGAAGGCCGGATGGTCACCCATCCAAGTGCTAGCCCAGCCTGACAGCGCGTAACTTCGGTGATATAACGGAAACCGGTGTTACCACTACTGCAACACCGTTCAGGTTGACCAAGAACTACAGGAACTGATAAATGATAGCGAGTACCAAAGCAAGTGGTAACGGGGAACCTAAATGCGAAAGTAGAAGGGGAACTAAAGAATATTCTTCAGTGAGATATTTCGTACATAAAGGAGAGACAAATGAGTACCGAGTATCGCCATAGCGCTGCCATAGAGTGGTTCCTTTCAAAAGTAATGACCACACGCAAAGTAAGACATTCATCCCACTGGGAGATGGGACGAACAATTTCTGTTTCGTACAACGAGGTCGTCCGCTGACGGATTTCCAACCGCACTTCCTCGGCCGACTGAAATCCAAGTCTAGGCATGTCTTTCTTCAGCTCGCAAAAGATGTGAAACTCACATAATGAAAGCTCCACTATTCACAGAGGATGTGTTTCCCTACGAAATCGCTGCAGAAGTGCAGCGTAGCCTTTGCCCGACTCGCAGCGTACGGGCGGCCGCTGCCATGTGACTTACCGGAACTTGTGGGAACAGCTTTGGATTTCGTAGTCGGGGTAGAAGGGGGATGTTTCCACTGTTGGCTTTGCCGTTTACCGTAGGGCTCGAAACAGTGCACACCATGACGTCACGATGTCTTACTTCTTCGACGTCGTGGTCGCCCTTCTCGACGAATTCGTTGGGCGTTGAACCACAATCAATACGCAGCGCTATGAAGACACTCTACAGAAACTGCAGCGCACCATAAAGACAAAACGCCCACAAATGCTGTCGCACGGTATCCTGTTGCACGATAACGCCCTCCCCACACTGGCAAAAGGACGAAGGCTACGTTCCAGCGATTTTGTTGAGAAACGCTGCAACATCCTCTGCACGGCCCGAATCTTTCACCATTTATGTTTCACATCTTTGGCGACTGGAAGAAAGTCACGCACGGACGACGATTTGAGTCGGTCGAGGAAGCACAAGGGTAGGTGCTTTTGTGGATCTGTCAGCGGCCGACCGCGTTCTACGAGAGAGGAACTGGTCATCTCGTCTCCCTGAAGAGTAAATGTCTTAACGCGTGGTGATTACTTTAGAATGGGGACCATTCGGGTCCTGTTATGGCACGTGTTCGGTTTCCTTTTGACTCTCCCTCATCGTTCCAGAGGCCACGTGTGAGTAAAATGCCGAAAATGGCAACATGTTTTATCGTAACCATTCAAGCTAAACACAATGAAATAAATGGAACGTTTCATAATGAAGTCCATCTGCTGTTTTTACAAAACACATTTCGAAACAGAGATCCATCATCAGGACTTTAGTTGTTATCGGAGGTCCTCCGTTGCGATGTCATCACTACAGGAACTCTGTGGTAGTTACAGTTCGTTCTTAATCGAGACTTACAGTGTTTTACATAATTTCAGAATAATATATGCAGATTTGTGTTGCACGTCATCACAATGACGTAACTTCTACTTGTTGTTTATTTGTTATCTGAACACGCATTCTTTTCAAAGCTAAAATTACAAGTTTCAAAGAACATCAAAAATTGTGTTGCTATTTCAATGATAAATTGTTAATAAACAACTTACATGCTCTGCAGCCAAACTTGATACTTGAACAAATTTTTTACTTAGGTATATGATAAGAAAAATGTAATAATAATGTCTATTCCTGCCAATGATTGAAATTAAACATTAATGTTTGGTCTTCATAAATTCTGACAGAAGAATACAAATAGAAAATGGACCGAACGGGACTAATTTTAAAGCGATTATATTCAATCAGTCATTAAATAAATTGTAAAGGATGAGAAGATCTTAAATTGCTTTCGAATTACATGTGTTCATAAAATTCATAAAGTGGAGAGTAGAAATAGATTCAGAATTATAATAAATATCGTCATTTTCGAAGAAGACAAAAAATAAGATAATGAGAATTTATGTAAAAGTAGGTTGGTATTCGTGTTTAATTATGCAGCAAGTTCAGCATTTTGGAAAATGATACTATAAAGAAATAGGCAAAATGGTTGATTATTTAATAAAAGTGCTTTTACAGACATCTAAAGGTTTTTCCCGATACCAAGAAAGCCTAATTATTTTTAAGAGCTTCTCCACTCTTCAGCAGTTGCCTTGTATTCCCATTCGCCAGCTTTCACGAACATGGCAGTCCTCCTCTTTCAGATCTCTCTTCCTCTTCATGACAATCATTCCCGCTCTCCATGTTAATCTTGGTGTCCATGCTTCCTCCATCCTGGCTGTGACCGTTGCAGGATTTCTTGTGGTCAACGTAATTGCTCCATTCGCCGTACATGGACATACCATTGAAGAACTGGATAATGTTTGCATGATTAGTTTTCCATGTACTAAGAAACAAAAGGAAAAATAATCGAATAGAACAAGATTGCTATTAAACAGAAGGCGAGAGAGTTTCAAGAAAATTATCATACAATGTTTATAGAAGATGCTGAATGAAGCAAAACTGTTTGTAAACATCGTAGAGATGATATGAGAAGGTACAGATAAAATTTGGGTATCAGAAACAACCTAAAACGAGAAGTTTGTGAAGGAAATAATACAGACGATACGCTGGTACCTAATACATGTAGTGAGTTTAAACTGTACCAGCGTTTTAATAGAAATGGTTGAAGCTAAAGCAAAAATAATGAGAAGAAAAATTGGCTAATTACTTACAGAATGTTTGGGAGAAGAAAATAATTCCACACAACTGGAACAGAGCTAGACTTCTGGCATAAAGAGGTTCTCTGATGTTTTGAAGGTGTTTTTTGTACCATGCCTTGGTTCCACCCATTCAGGTTACCACGAACATAAACCAGAATGTCAATTCAGGATTCTAATTGACCAAGCGTTGCTCTTTCATCTACATCTTCGTGATCATTATGTTCTGCACACACCATCTTCCAAGATTACAATGGCCGTGTTCACAGGACTGCACGCATACGTTCCTACTTTGATGAACAGTGGAACATCGTACCATGCCTAGACTGGTCCACCAAACCACCCGATCTCCGTATTGTACAAAATGTATCTCGGACTATTTGGGACAGCGGATGGAACGTAGCAGTGAACATCCTCGAGTTTTGGTACCTCTGCGGAATGTAATCCTTACTCTGTGGCATCAGTTCGGTATGGTATACATGAAGAAACTTACGAACTGAGTTCATTATCAATACCACAGGCGTGTCATGCGTTACTAGAGTGTTGTCTCCTAAGCACCACTGCTTTTTTAAGTCTGGTTTTAGTGTTACGTCGTCTGCGGATACAGATATGTGAAACAGGCGATGCGTAACAGGAAGAAGCAGTAAGTCACATTCACTCGAAGAATTAACTGTGAGAAAGCTTCCAACATAACGAATGCAGTGCGTGGCGGATAATGACCAAAATCAAAGGGTATTTTGCAGTAGCATTTAATAATTTTAGAAATAAAAAAAGAAGAAACATCAAATGGCTTTTATTTGGCAGTTTCTTGTTGAACAAGACGCGGATCCATTAATTCACGCAAAAAAATTAATAGCTGTGAAAGCAGAGTCTAGAAGCTAGGTGGACAAACTGGACAAAAAAAGAAAAATGCTTGCAAAGAGGCCAGAACTCTCGTAAAGACATTAAATAATTTTAACCAATAACGGTGCTATAATTGTATTTTATTCAGCTGTTCTTGCGACTATGATGTGGTTTCGACACTATAAACATTTTCAAGCTATGTCCTCAGCACATCGTTACCGCCGGTGTGTCTAAATTTATAACATGTTAATACGTCGATAAAATTTTATTAATCTGCAGGTGCTGAGCAGTATTTTTGACATTGACAGCTTCTGCAGATAAATAAAACTGCATTAACTTATTAACATATAACAAATTTCGACAGCACAGAGATAACGATGCCGTAAGGACATAGCTTGAAAATGCGCATGGTATCGAAATGAGCTCATAGCCATAAAAAGTACATCTCCACACATTGGTCTTTGACACTGCGAAAACTTATCCAGTTGAAGAACGAATTTCTGAAACAGTTACCCACGGTATTTAAGTTGACACAATCAGATATGTGAAATTTTTTTGGGGGGAAACTTTTAGTTAAATGGTGTCTACAGAGGAGATGGATGCATACATATTCTGCTTACATTCTATAGTCGCTCTTCATAACGGAAAAGTGTTCAGCAGTGTACAGTGACCTAAAATAAGACTACGTGGAAAATTGTGTGCATTGTGACATTTGGTAGGTGTAGAAATTTTCTCCTTATTGATTCTGTCGATAGTGCTCAATTTGTAGATAAGGAAGTAAATGGAAGAAACAGTGCTGTTTTTACAGACTGTCATACTTCCACACTGAAATTTACGTTTTTAGTGTTTCTGCAGCAATCCTAGTTTACTGGGACATCACTCATGTTAAAAATAACTTCACAAACCTTTGAGAGTTATCTCTATAGTATGAAAAAACATTCGAATGTTCAATTTGGAAACAGAAACGGTAAAATAAGAGGTAATGTTATGTACTAAAGGGTTTTTGAATAGCATAATTGATCAATAGCTGTTTGTAATATTGAGTTGAAAATTTGCAATTGTCGAATTGAGTATCGTTCACTTATTTTGAATCACATCGGCTACGGCGACAAATAGAAAACAGTGCTGAAAAGGAAGTCGGATCGTGGTAAGCACCGAAACACAACTGTCTATGGCAGCAGGTTACGGAAACAGATATGAGCGACTCCTTTCATTGCTGTGAAACGTTTCACAATGGACTGACACAAAAACAAAGTTTCTATTATTGTGGCAAATATTATCTTGTTCATTGTCAAAGGAAAACACTTTGGTAGTTAGCTGGAAGCATATTTCCGCTTCATTTTTCTCACGGATGGTTGACGTTAAGCATAAGCATTGCCTTTCAAACAGGGAGAACCAGAAAATTATTTTGTATCTACTCAGAGCGCGCGTATGAAAACAAAACCACTACTTTTCTAAGAATGTCTAAAATTTAAAATTAATTGATTTTTTACCTTTTAGATGCTTTCAGAAAATGCGGGACGTCAATAGAAATGCTCCAAATCTGGACGAATTTATCTTTATACAGTCTTCTCCAACAGCTGTTGAAACCGTATGTCATTGAATTCTTAATGGCACAGTGCTACGAAAGCTGAGGAACAGTGTAACAGGCAGTGAAAACCTATTGTCCGCTCTTTTTGTCTAACCAGGTCTTTATTCGATGTAGTGATGTCCACTACGTTTGTTTTCTCTCTCTCTCTCTCTCTCTCTCTCTCTCTCTCTCTCTCTCTCTTTTCCTCATGGTCCCTCTCTCTCTCTCTATCTCTCTCTCTCTCTCTCTCTCTCTCTCTCTTACAGACACACACACACACACACACACATTTTGCTCCCTACTTTCAAATCTATAGAGTGAAACGTTTCGTGAAACAAAGGCACTGCTTAACTGCCGAGTTTCTGTTTGAGCGCTTCTTTAACAATTGCGAGAAATCTATGCAGAACAGCAGTCTCTTGCGCCTCTAACTTGTGAATTGTGTGTTTGTAAATGGAATCATTAATAAAAGAACGAATGATGGTATAATGTTTCCTTACTTTAAACTACGTACGATGAGAATTCAACATTAATTATTTTCATTGCATGGGTAAGAACATCATAAGATGAATACTTTGTAGGAGGCCAAATAAATGTTTGATTTTATTTTAGATGAGTGCCAGGCTCCCTACAAGTTTACAAGTTCACGAAGTAAAGTCAAGGCCAGAATTCACATATCTGCCCCAAATGGTATCACTGAAAATATCTGACCTCTCGCAAATTTGAATTACTGAAATACTCAAACTCAAATTAAATAAGGATTTGAAATGATTTCGTAGCCTCTGCTATGAACGAAAATTGTAAAATAACATAATATATAAATCTGCCGCGTAATGGCGGCCAATTGTTGCCAGTCGGAGATAGTGGCTTTTAGGCGTCGTAGCAGCTGAAAAATACTAATTAATCTCTCTCTTCAAGTGAAACATTAATATGAGGTGCCTTCATTATCTTGAAATAATAAGATGAGCTATTTTATACATGTATTTAAAGCAATAATTTACATACACATCTTAACATCGTCTAGAAGAGAAAACAATAATATCTGCAAGCGTTAAGCGCTACACACAATCTCGATATAACAAAGGATGCAGAAGAAGAACGATTTGTTTTGTCCCTCTTACATATAGTTACACAAAGGTATCGATATTTTATTTCAATATATATTTTTACTGCGATATTAATTATCGGCGATAAGGTCTTTTTCTCATCAGAGCATTTACATTACAGATTTTTGTAAATATTAATTGTACTGTTCTCCACAAATGTCTTTTAAGTCTTGTTTGTTTTATTTTATTCACGTTTTTTGTATGCATTGCACACGTTCTGTCCGTAAAAATGACCTAAGGGACACTACAATGGAAAACGTTATTTGACTGATTCCTGAAATTAAGGCAGCATGTACCACATTCTCTAGGGAAAAAATACAATTTCAGACAAAGTACTTTTTTTCAGATGGAGAGAAATTTAAGTATGCATGTTTAGTTTGGTACAGTATAAATATTGCCAAAGTGTGTGATTAACATGAACAGAAATGAATCACACAAGAGCTGCGTCACTCTGTTAACCTTTAGTTACATTAGTGATGAAACATATTACTATTTTGTTTAAAATTTCGTTCCTATTACAGCGTTACCTCTCCGTTTCTATGTAATCTTACTATTGGCTGTGCTTTTGCATCATGTAGGTGCGGATAACTATCGACCATTATTTCTGTATGTACGTTCTAGTAGGAGTCGAAATCGACGCCACGAAGTTATAAACGTTACATTTGTTATTTGTCGTCACAAATTGTTTTTAATTGTTTTAGACAGAATAGTGCGACCTGTGGACTATGAACAACTTTTGGAGTTATTGTTAGCTGGTGAAGATTTCTGACTCATTGAATACAGCAGATTCGTTTCAATATGCAGCCGAGTTTGGTGACAATAAACAGAAATATCTGATCACGAAACTAATAGAGAAATAGAGGACAATAAAGAGACATAAGAAAAGAACGTTCACGAAGAAAACCAAGGAAACGTAAGTCTTGCTGTATTTATGGGAAAAAAGTTATAAGTAAGAGTGGCAGAAAACGAATACCATAAATTTTTCTAGGGACTGGCAGATGGACAAAGTCTTTGAAAAATTTTAGAGAATGATAGCAGGTTCGACGAATCTGCAGTGCAACTTCAAGCGGGACTGCGTCAGCCAAAAGCGTCAAAGGTGTCACGCCTTCAACACACAAAAACTTGTTCTGTGTGTCAAAACTATGCAGATGCCAACCATTGACAGAAAGGTATATCTTGACTGTGATTGGCGAAAATAAGTGCTTAGATTCGTTCATATATCTACCGTCATTTTTACTGAAAGCTTTTATCTTCAATAGTTTACTTGACTGATTATTATTTGCCCTAAAACCATGTTTCATAAAGTTGTCGAAATAAATTTTCTTAGTTTTTAAAATAAGTCGAAAAACTCTGTGTAAGAGACTGATGAAACAAGCTGGGATATTTTGACTTCCCCCCTTGTTTTTTCATCAGCCTCCTTAAATTCATTTTTTCATTTCTAATTACCATTAAAGTATCCGAGTATAATCCGCATTTTCATAAAGGTAAAGGTTGGTCCTTTGTTTTGAAGAATATAACACTAGATCTAATTTTGTGCTTATTTTAAGTGTGTAATTCATTTTCTAATTTATTTCGACTACTCGTAGTTAGTATCTTTCGTTATTGGGTGAAATCAGTAGTGCATCGAAAGCAAATTCTATTGTTAACGTATACATAAATATAAATTATGTACTAATTATAAACATTTGGAAGTCGATATACTAGTAATCTTAAAGTATCTATTTAGCTCTGTTCGAAAACTTGTTAGCAAAACCAGCCCTTAATTAATTCCCAAGTAATTTTCAATTTTGTCAACAGTTTGTTTGTGTAAGTATATTTGTTAATGTCATGATTTATACAAATAATTCGGCCTAACTCTTGTAGTAGAAGAAATTGTTAAAAACAACCAATTTTTCGACGTATTCAGTTAATTTAATGAGTTAAGTTTAATTGTAATTTCTGTAAATTAAACATCGAACAATGTGTAATTTCAGCGCCTATTACTGTGAGGATGAATAAGGGCCCAATTTTTGGTCCCTAGTCAGTCATTCCACGGCCAAGTTCCAGACGAGAAACCTGTGTTGATTAGAACAACAACAAAGCTTCAACTTAACTGTGAAATAAGTGTTACACAATTAGCCCGTGTGTTAAAAAAATGTTCCATAAGTGTCTTTTTATTCTTCAAGAACTTTGAACTTTGTGGTTAAGCTTTTATTGCTCGTAGATGTTCAACAGAAAACTGTTGTAGCAGTATGTGGATGTTCGCCTGCAGCCTATTAATGATGCTTATCGAAAGTTAATCAATAGTACACTGGCCAGATTAAATGTGTGTATGAGGGGGTTGTGAAAAATGAAAGTAAACAACTGTGAAACACAAATGTGCACCTGTCGGCTACATCATTTACAGTAGAAAGTACTGCCTTTCCACCCCCTATTTTTTCAGCCAGTACGTCGTCACCGAGGACAACAAACGAAGAAATAAAAAGAAGGCGAACCGCCACAAGATCAGTGATAATGTGAGAGCCTTGATAGTTGAATACATCATGTTTCCTTTTTTAATGAAGATCGATTTTTCATAAATAGAAGACTTTCTTTTATTGATTCTTTAACAACGGTTTTGAGAAACATAGAAGGAAGGAAGTTACAGATGGTTTTTGTTTTGAGGTCTAAAAGTGTCACAAGAAGTTACTATCTTCAGTCTAAATAGAGAGTGTAGTTAACGGTTAATGGTGATCCTTAAGAATTCCGTTCGAAGTGAACGCCGTTCCTTACTCAAAGATACATGGCCGCCGACAGAGTTCATAAAATGTCGCACTTTTCACCAGTTTTATTTGTACGTAAATTTCTTCCGTCATAGGTTGTAATTTCATAATTTCTGTCATTGCATTTACACACACCATCTGAATGATTTGGCAATGTATGAAAAAACGACTGAGCCAACTCATCACGAATAAATTCATCTTTGACAACACCAGGTACATCTATGAAGTGTTTATAAACATGTGTGTGCAAATGTACATCCTGAATGAAGTGACATGTGATAAAACGACGGAGAAAAGAATGTTTTCCGGGACTAAAACGTTGAAAATACTTTTCTTGGGTTATGTGGTAAGTTTACACTGTTAATTTTCCAATATTTTGCACATATTTTCCGCGTTCCACTTACAAAATTCATAACCTAACATTAAACCTTTTCGTGACAGGAATACGCATTTCACCTCATTCAGGAGAAGAAATAAAACGTATTAAAACAAAGTACACCTGATGATGGACCCACAGGGTCCAAAATGCATCATGTAGTTAATAAAACACGAAAAAGTTGTGACTGAAGGCGTTGTTTAATTCATACCTCCAATGTTTTGAATACGGTCACGTTTCAAACTGCAAAATGTTGATAAAATTAAATTTGAACTTGCCCAGCCAGACATTGAAAGCAGTATACTCATACGGGTATTACAAGCAAACCAATACACAAAAGCAAGACAACGAATGGACACACTGTGAAAGAAGAGAAAATATTCGCCAGTATCCCATACCTGGGCCCCATATCAGAAAAAATCGCCAACCTTTTCAGAAAAACAAATGTAACAGTTGCATTCTCAACCAATAATAAGTTAGGAAACCTACTCATCCATAATGTAAAATCAAATACACGAACATACAGTAACAGTGGAGTGTACAAAGTATCATGCCCAGTTATCCTGCCTACTATGTACAGAAAACAGGCAGAAACTTCAAGACCCGTTTTCAAGAACATGTAAATGCTTTCAGGGTCAAGAATTTCGAAAAATCAGTCACTGCACAACATATGTTGGAAACTAAACATGTCATCAACAGTGTAGGAAAAAATTTGGTAATAGTACATAACCAACCCAATGGTAAGATCCTAAGTCTGTTAGTACAACTGGAGATATACCTCCACAAAATCAAAAAACCAAAATCTATGTTAAATGGACAAACAGATTTCCCAAGCTGTAGTTATTTCAGTAATTTTAAAGACCTATTCTAAAGTTATTCCTTGCATATGTCAACTGTTTATAGTTATATCTTTAGCACTACGAATAAATTCATCTTTGACAACACCAGGTACATCTATGAAGTGTTTATAAACATGTGTGTGGAAATGTACATCCTGAATGAAGTGACATGTGATAAAACGACGGAGAAAAGAATGTTTGTAGGTACTAAAACATTGAAAATGCTTTCCTTGGAGTATGTGGTAAGTTTAAACTGTTCATTTAGCACTATTTTGCACATATTTTCCGTGTTCGACTTACGAAATTCATAACCTAACATTAAACCTTTTCGTGACAGAAATATGCATTTCACCTCATTCATGAGAAGAAATAAAACATGTATCAAAACAAAGTACACCTTACGATGGACCCACAGGGTCCGAAATGCATCGTGTTGTTACTAAAACACGAAGAAGTTGTGACTGAAGGAGTTGTTTAATTCATACTTCCAACTCACTCATATTCCACGTCGCTCTGTTGCAACGTCATTTTAGATTTCTCTTATTCTATTTCATTAATGTATACAGAAATAAGGAAACGTGATGCATATCATATATATGTATTCACGTTAAATTTTTCTGCTTCTTCCTCTTCTTCTTCTTCTTTTCTTCCTACACTACAGTTTGTTTTCTTCAGTATGCCTGACTGTACCTTGAGATTACCTTGCAATGTTTTCCTTGAACGTCTATATTTATTAACAGTTGGTGATTTATTTATAACAGGTTTCACAGTATTCTGTTCAACCATGTAGTCTACATGTTCGTTCCATTCACACTTTGTCTTCTGTACCTACTCATTTATGGAGTCAAGTTTACGTTCTTTTCTAATTCATTATCTTTTCTCTCAGTGTCTTACCTGCAATCCGCTGCAGAAATCTCATATTTGTGGTTTCCGAAATTCTCCTAATTTTTGATGTTTGGGTCTTGCCTCAGTTGCGTATGTCATAATTAGACTTATTATTATTCTTGTGTATTTCTGCCTTTGCATCTTTACCTCCCTGTTTGTTTCTCCAAATTGTGTTATTTAAACGCCCTACCACTTTGTTTGTTGAATGTGTATGATATATTCAGGTTTTGGATGTTGCATTAAATACACGTCAAAGTTTCTACAGGTTATTTTCATTATTTTCTAGCAGAACTGCATCGTCAGAATAACAAATGGTTTCCATTCTTCATTCCCCATTCTTTACCATCTCGTCCACGACTATATCAAAAGGTATGGGGTCAGAGTGTCGCCTTATCTGTACACTATTAACTGTTATGCAGCATTAACCAGGACTCAGTTTTTGTTCTGATGTAGTATGGAAGAAGTATCATTAATTCTTTTTATTTAGTTGGTAGAAACGCCCCGATTGTAGGATATGTTTACCACTTGTGTAAACTGATTCTATAGAAAGCCTCCTGTGAGTGAACAAAACAAAGATAAGTAGGGTTGTTGTACTAGTGGACTTCTCTGCAATCTGTCAAAGAATTAATCTGTGAACGACATAACCGATCTAAAACCTTATTGTTCCTCAAAGAGGGTTAGGAGTATAATGTCTTTCATTTTGTATGCTATTATTTTTGCTATGAGTTTAAGAGCTGAAATGAACAGATTTATTCCTCTGTAATAGGAAGGGTCTTTCTAATCCCATTTTTTCTACATAACAATGGTGATACAAGTTCTCTATTAATTTAGAATTTTATTACAACACTGTTCAGTTAGTGGATACCCTCCTTATAGTAGTACTTCATCGGGAATTGTTTCTTTCCCCGGAGATCTGTTTTTTATCAAAGTTGCAGCTTCTAACAGTTGCGCGATCGTTTACTTGTCTGCTGATCTCTGAAATCATTCCCTTTTCGGGTATTTTTTTTATCGTTAAACAACTCTGTTAGATACTCAACCAATGATTCGTGATTTCCGTCGTTGAGTTTTAAAATCTAATTTAATTCTTTCCTCTGTTATATCATTCTCCAAATCTGTTCCTGCAGCTGGTAGAAGTCATGTTCTGTATTTTTAGAAAAAGTTTCTCAGTATTCCTTCTTAAATCGATTCTTTAGTGACTTTAGCGCATTATAAGTTCTTTTATAACCTTCATAAGACTTTTTTGTTTTGAGTGTTTTTTATTTCAAATACTCACATCTCTTCTTTTACATATTTCTTTAATCTCTTTGCGAAACCAGAGTATTCTGCTCATTTGCCTGTCAAGAATTATAACTCGCACACCTAATGTTTCTTGAGCTGCTGCTTCAGTATTTTCATTGTTCATCTCCCAACCCAGGTCTACGTGGTACTGTAATAAATGATGTTCTCTTTCATTTTCTCTGATAATCGTTTCTGTTATAAACGATTTTGTATAGTCATTCCACAGTGACTCATATTAAAAGTTTCTTTTTTTAAAGAGAGGCTCTTTATATTTCTTGTTTCTTCTTGACTTTTGCTATGAGGAGGCCGTATTCATTCCCGGCGTTGGAAGAGCTTAGAGAGCTGACATCTATTACTGATTGGAGGTCGGTTTCCTGTTTGTAACAAAGTATTTTGTTGTAGATTTATAATCTACTGTGTTCTGAAAAGTGCTATTTCACGTTATAGAAGGTATTATTTATTCTCAATTACTTGCCTGGGCATAAGCCGATCATAACCTCACCATTATCATTTAGAAAGTCTTCTTTATATCTTTGTTTAGCTCGTGGGATGACACTATTTCCAATACGAGCATTGAAACCTTCCATCATCATTTGAAGGTCTTGGACTAATGATTACTGGTAGTTACTCATCGAAGGCCTGTCTTTCTGTTCCATGTTTACAATCCTCTAGACTCTATGAAGAGGTGATGTTCAAATTGTAGTGAGCCAGTTTTTAGTTTTAGTAATACTATTCTTTCAGACCCCCCCATGAACCATGGACTATGCCGTTGGTGGGGAGGCTTGCGTGCCTCAGCGATACAGATGGCCGTACCGTAGGTGCAACCACAAAGGAGGGGTATCTGTTGAGAGGCCAGACAAACATGTGGTTCCTGAAGAGGGGCAGCAGCCTTTTCACTATTTGCAGGAGCAAAAGTCTGAATGATTGACTAAGCTGGCCTTGTAATACTAATCAAAACGGCCTTGCTGTGCTAGTACTCCGAACGGCTGAAAGCAAAGCGAAACTACAGTCGTAATTTTTCCAGAGAGCATGCAGCTTTACTGTATGGTTAAATGATGATGACGTCCTCTTGGGTAAAATATTCCAGAGCTAAAATAGTCCCCCATTCGGATCTCCGGCGAGAACTACTCAAGAGGACGTCGTTATCAGGAGAAAGAAAACTGGCGTTCTACGGATCGGAGATTGGAATGTCAGATCCCTCAGTCAGACACGTAGGTTAGAAAAATTTAAAAAGAGAAATTGATAAGTTAAAGTGAGATATAGTGGGAATTAGCGAAGTTCGGTGGCAGGAGGAACAAGGCTTTTGGTCAAGTGAATACAGGGTTATAAATACAAAATTAAATGGGGGTAATGCAGGAGTAGGTTTAATAATGAATAAAAAAATAGGAGTGCGGGTATGCTACTATAAACAGCATGGTGAACGCATTACTGTG
Organism: Schistocerca serialis cubense; assembly: GCF_023864345.2. Lineage (NCBI taxonomy): Eukaryota > Metazoa > Arthropoda > Insecta > Orthoptera > Acrididae > Schistocerca > Schistocerca serialis. Next base: position 573,334,465 of record NC_064641.1, on the reverse strand, counting down.
GCCGAGACAGACCCGAAGCCCATGCCTACTACAGTAGTACAAGTTTATATGCCAACTAGTTCTGCAGATGATGAAGAAATTGATGAAATGTATGATGAGACAAAAGAAATTATTCAAGTAGTGAAAGGAGACGAAAATTTAATAGTCGTGGGTGACTGGAATTCGAGAGTAGGAAAAGGGAAAGAAGGAAACATAGTAGGTGAATATGGATTGGGGGTAAGAAATGAAAGAGGAACCCGCCTGGTAGAATTTTGTACAGTGCATAACACTTGGTTCAAGAATCATAGAAGAAGGTTGTACACATGGAAGCATCCTGGAGATAATAGTAGGTATCAGATAGATTATATAATGGTAAGACAGAGATTTAGGAACCAGGTATTAAATTGTAAGACATTTCCAGGGGCAGATGTGGACTCTGACCACAATCTATTGGTTATGAACTGTAGATTGAAACTGAAGGAACTGCAAAAACGTGAGAATTTAAGGAATTGGGACCTGGATAAAGTGACTAAACCAGAGGTTGTACAGAGTTTTAGGGAGAGGATAAGGGAACAATTGTCAAGAATGGGGGAAAGAAATACAGTATAAGAAGAATGGGTAGCTCTGAGGGATGAAGTAGTGAAGGCAGCAGAGGATCAAGTAGGTAAAAAGACGAGGGCTAGTAGAAATCCTTGGGTAACAGAAGAAATATTGAATTTAACTGATGAAAGGAGAAAATATAAAAATGCTGTAAATGAAGCAGGCAAAAAGGAATACAAACTTCTCAAAAATGATATCGACAGGAAGTGCAAAAATGGCCAAGCAGGGACGGCTAGATGACAAATGTAATGATGTAGAAGTTTATCTCACTAGGGGTAAGATAGATACTGCCTACAGGAAAATTAAAGAGACCTTTGGAGAAAAGAGAACCACTATCATGAATATCAAGAGCTCAGATGGAAACCCAGTTCTAAGCAAAGAGGGGAAAGCAGAGAAGTGGAAGGAGTATACAGAGGGTCTATACAAGGGCGATGTACTTGAATACAATATTATGGAAATGGAAGAGGATGTAGATGAAGATGAAGATGAAATAGGAGATACGATACTGCGTGAAGAGTTTGACAGAGCACTGAAAGACCTGAGTCGAAACAAGGCCCCGGGATTGGACAACATTCCATTAGAACTACTGACGGCCTTAGGAGAGCCAGTCCTGACAAAACTCTACCATCTGGTGAGCAAGATGTATGAGACAGGCGAAATGCCCTCAGACTTCAAGAGGAATATAATAATGCCAATCCCAAAGAAAGCAGGTGTTGACAGATGTGAAAATTACCGAACTATCAGTTTAATAAGTCACAGCTGCAAAATACTAACGCGAATTCTTTACAGACGAATGGAAAAACTGGTAGAAGCCGACCTCGGGGAAGATCAGTTTGGATTCCGTAGCAATTATGAACACGTGAGGCAATACTGACTCTACGACTTATCTTACAAGAAAGATTAAGGAAAGGCAAACCTACATTTCTAGCATTTGTTGACTTAGAGAAAGCTTCTTACAATGTTGACTCGAATACTCACTTTCAAATTCTGAACAAGGCAGGGGTAAAATACAGGGAGCGAAAGGCTATTTACAATTTGTACAGAAACCAGATGGCAGTTATAAGAGTCGAGGGGCACGAAAGGGAAGCAGTGGTTGGGAACGTAGTGAGACAGGGTTGTAGCCTCTCCCTGATGTTATTCAATCTGTATATTGAGCAAGCAGTAAAGGAAACAAAAGAAAAATTCGGAGTAGGTATTAAAATCCATGGAGAAGAAAAAAAACTTTTGAGGTTCGCCGATGACATTGTAATTCTGTCAGAGACAGCAATGGACTTGGAAGAGCAGTTGAACGGAATGGACAGTGTCTTGAAAGGAGGATATAAGATGAACATCAACAAAAGCAAAACGAGGATAATGGGATGTGGTCGAATTAAGTCAGGTGATGCTGAGGGAATCAGATTAGGAAATGAGACACTTAAAGCAGTAAAGGCGTTTTGCTATTTGGCGAGCAAAATAACTGATGATGGTCAAAGTAGAGAGGATATAAAATGTAGACTGGCAATGGCAAGGAAAGCGTTTCTGAAGAAGAGAAATTTGTTAACAGCGAGTATGGATTTAAGTGTCAGGAAGTCGTTTCTGATGGTATTTGTTTGGAGTTTAGCCATGTACGGAAGCGAAACATGGACGATAAATAGTTTGGACAAGAAGAAAATAGAAGCTTTCGAAATGTGGTGCTACAGAAGAATGCTGAAGATTAGATGGATAGATCACATAACTAATGAGAAGGTATTGAATAGAATTGGGGAGAAGAGAAGTTTGTGGCACAACTTGACAAGAAGAAGGGACCGGTTGGTAGGATATGTTCTGAGGCATCAAGGGCTCACAAATTTTGCGTTGGAGGGTAGCGTGGAAGGTAAAAATCATAGAGGGAGACCAAGAGATGAATACACTGAGCAGATTCAGAAGGATGTAGGTTGCAGTAAGTACTGGGAGATGAAGAAACTTGCACAGGATAGAGTAGCATGGAGAGCTGAATCAAATCAGTCTGAGGAGTGAAGACCACCACAACAACAACATTATTTCAGAAACGTATTGGCAGTCTACAGTTACATACACGTACTTGTTGTGGGTTAAGTATTCCTACTCATACTTTAGTTCTTGTCTCCTCCTCCACTCCACTATCAACGAGTAAGCACTGATATATTCCTTCTGATATTTGCCTGTCTTTTCTGCATCTTGGATAGCTTTTTTTTGATGTCATGAAGTTTCAAATCTTCCATAACTCTTGGTCTTTGTTATTAAAGGACTGCGTACGCCATGTTCCATATTTTAATTTTTTCCGTGTCTTAGACTTTTTTTTACCCTTTGTGATCATATCCGTAATTCGTTCTTTCTGAGGAAAAGTATGGTGATATGAGCAGTGAAGTTACACCCCCAAGTAGGTCGCTGGCCTGGATGTTCGTGGGTTTGTTTCACTATTTTCTTTCCCTAGGCTGGCTCCTCTCACCCCGCCTTAGAAGCCTAACACCAAGCAGCCGTTACTTTGGAGTGCCGACATCTTCCAGCGTTTGGTGGTCCTGCTCTATTACACCTAATGATGCAAGGCAGCAGAAAGTGCTGATTTTTTCTTCATGGTTTTCTTCCATTGGCTTTTGGCGATCCAGCACCTTATTGTATAAGACAGAAGCTTTGAAGGTCTATTAATTTCAATATTTCTTTATATAATTGCCTACACGTTTCCATATTAATCTGTTCTTAGAATTCTGTGTGTGCTAAACTGAATATCTCACTCCGCTGTAAAATGTCTTTGACATTACTAGTTTCTACAACGGTATTGCTACAATCAAGTAAGGAAATGACGATGTGATCAGGTTAAAAAATAAGGTGATAACATTGGCTTGACTTTTCATTTTTAGGCCACGACACAGGGTTGGAACAGTTTCTGATTTTATGAGCGAAAATCCATTGGAATTGAGGAGTGTGCCAAAATCAGTCCATCAAGATATAGACTTATTTTTAAAAAGGCTGACGTATAAATATACCTTAATTTTAATGTCTATTACTTCCTTTCACTGCAGTAAGTATTCCGAGTATTATTGTACCGAAGATTAATAATTTAATATTCTACAATAAAGGAAAAGTATGTATCTAAGTTCGCTTCAATAAACCATACAAATAACACTGTAGTAATCAAATACGAATTCTTGTTGATGATTAAAGTAAACACACTTCCAACAGAAAGGTCTCCCGTCGAATCACCCCTAAGTGACTTGCTGGCCAAGATCTTCATTAACCTTCTTGAAAACAAAATCTTTGAAGACACAATAAAAACAAAGTAATTTATTGGTATTACTGTGTTGATAACATAGTTCGCTCGATAGACAGAACTCAAAAAACAACAGTGCCCATCCAGACATCCAGTTCGTACTAAAAATCGAAACGGACAAAAAATACGCTTCCCAGACACTCTCCGTACTCAGAAAATGTGCAACATCCAGTAAAATATTACACAATGGATCTAACCATCCCACAACACAAAAGCAAACCAGCGTCAAAACACCTTCCATACATAGTGAAAAAAATATATGTAGACAAAAGTAGAACTAAACGTAATCAGACAGTCTGCTATAGAAAATATGTAAAAAGTAAATACAGTAGACAATTTCAGCCAAAACATGCAAACATTGCTGAAACCTAAAATACACCAGTAATGATCACACAGCAGAGAACTCACAAACCACACAACATGAAGAAACCACAAACAACATGAAAATGTGCCACATACTGACATGTGACAACAAAAAAAGAATAGGAAACATGAGGAAACACGAATAGCACGTGACGTCAAATTGAGCAGTGCACTACAGAAATCATCAAAAACACCCAAAACCATCATAAATAAATTCAGCAAAGCTTTTATATACCATTTAACCTGCTATGATTGTGATTAAGATGTTATACTTTGGACAAACATGTAAAAAATTCAAATATGATACCCTGAATATATAAGAACATGGAAATGTAACAGCACACACTTCATATTTGCAGATCACATCACTGAAAACAACCACGGCTTAGTGGCATAGAAACAGACCTCCATATCTTAAAGCACAGTAACTAGCTGTACGACTTCTTAGCAACAGAAGAAAATTATCATAGCCAAGTAGTTGACATACAGCGCAAAAGGAGTTATCAAAGATGAAACAGTATTCTGCAGTAAAACATTATTCAACACTGCAAACGAACTATCAAACTTAGCAGCTGCCAGTCGAAAACAAAATAGTTAACAAAATAACATCGTGAATTCACCAATGAGCAGGAGAAAATGTAAGTAAATGCTGTTAAAAATACGCAACACAGTCGATACATAGGAAACCACACCAAACAGTTTTCCAAACCAAAGCCTTGTGAAATTTTTACGATGTCTACAGGTATTACATATAACGAAAACATATTTAGCAGGCCAAACAAAACCAGGTCTAGCTGAGTGCGAGTGAAGTACAGCAATGGCAAGACTCAATAATGGGAATATGTTACTATTTTAGTGAGATATATTCTTTGAAGGTTATATTCTAAACGAAAGTTCAATTCAGTCGTTGTCCTAATATCCTTGTATTGCAGATGACTTGATATATTAATTTAAAATTGTGGCTGGTTTCTATTAGCCACCACACCGCACACATAATGTGGAAACAGGTAAAATATTTCTGTGATATTAACAACGAGAAAGTCTACGCTAACGCATTCTTAATCTACAGAAAATCTTTGCCTGTATATTTAAGAAACGATGAAAAAGTAAAGATACCTCAACTGTGATGGCACATGGTTGGGCATTAAACCATACAATCTCTGTGTTGCAAGAAGGTGAACGATCCTTAATTCATCATTACAGACTACTTACTGCTATTTCTCTTCTCGAAGACAACTTCTGTCTTACTAATCCGCATTTAACCTAATTTACACTTCACAAACTCTAAATTTCCTTTTATAACAGGATTATCTAATTTCCATTGATATTTCAGACTTTCCTTAATTCTTTTACTACCTCTGGAATTCATTTTAATTTTTTAAATTTATTGTCATCGTGTTTACCAATCAGTTGTAACTGTTCCTATGTACCTGCAATTAACTTGGAAAGAAAATCCGTTTGTTCTTTAACTTTTGTAATAACCTGCCTTACAACTGGTGATTTTTATCTCCGTAAATGAAGAATAATGATTACTTGTATAGTTACATTGAGATTTAGTCATATTGAGATCTGTACTCTCTTCATATCTGCTAGAGCAGTGGGCACCAAACTGCCGCCCGTTGCTTTCATGCAGACAAGAACAAGTATTCATGGGCTCACTGTTCCCATCTGTATTTTATAATAATATTCATCTAGCAACAAACAGCCGAATCCAGAACGCCAACAAACGTTAAGGGCTGCTTCAGAGTGTAGTTTTCCTGTTCAGTAACAAACAAAAAGACTTACAGAGACAGTAATATTTTAAGATATGGTTTATTTTAATTGACGATGATGAACTCGCCTGAGAGCTGAATACTCGTAATGTTCAGCGCTCTTACCTCAGGCTCAGAGAGGTAAATAGCTCGCGGCCATTGAGAGGTTAAAGGAAGTGACACACGGAATGTTTTATTGTTTCTCTTCGATTACTGACAACTCACGGGCGTACCCGGCTTTTCCCGACCCGCTGCTACGGTATAAGTTTTAACACGGAAGTGAAAATGAATTCCCATCACGGAGGTAGTCATTTTCAAACGCGGTACATAAAGTGACGGAAAGAAAATCGCGGCACAAAGAAGAAGATGTGCGACATAAACGAAAGTTGGTAGGCGTGTTTCTACATCTGAAAGATGACTTCTGTTCAAATTTTGCGCTAGTCGCATAACAATGGCACTAGTAGCGCCACTGTGATGAAGCAAATTAGGTTTGCTTAAAGCAATAACGCTATAACGGTCGTGAGCGTTATTTTCCTTTGAGATTGGACATTGTGAGTTGATATTACTCAAGAATACCTTTAAGGCGACAAAAAAAAAGTGGTTCAAATAGCTCTGAGCACTATGGGACTTAACATCTGAGGTCATCAGTCCTGTAGAACTTAGAACTACTTAAACGTTACTAACCTAAGGACAATACACTCATCCACGCCCGAAGAAGGATTCGAACCTGCGACCGTAGCAGTCGCGCGGTTCCGGACTGAGGCGCCTAGAACCGCTCGGCCACCGCGGCGGCGGCGGCAAAGAAGCCATCATCAACACCTCATTGATTTTCAACGAGGTCGTGAATAGGGCTGCGAAAGGCTGAATGTTCCTTCTGCGGTATTGCAGAAACACTTGGCAGAAATGTAGCCACTGTTTATGATTGATGGCAACGGTGGTCACAAAAGCATACGGTCTCAAGAAGACGAGGTTCCGCATGGTCACGTGGCACTACCGAGAGGGAAGACTATCGTATCCGGCGTGGGGCTCTGGTTCATCGTACTGCATCTGCAGCAGCAATTTGAGCACCTGTTGGCACCACAATGGCAATGTTACAAATCGGTTATTTCAAGGACATCTCCTATTCAGATTTCCTATAGTATGCGTTCCACTGACCCCAAACCAGCATCATTTTCGAATTCAGTAGTGTCAATGGAGAGCACATTGGAAGGCATAGTGGAGGTCTGTTGTCCTCTCTGACGAAAGCTGGTTCTGCCTCGCTACCAGTGAGGGCTGGATCTTGGTTAGGAGGAGCAGAGGTGAGGACCTGCATCCAACCTGTCTGCTTGCTAGACACACTGGATTTACACCTGGAGTTATGGACTAGGGTGCGATTTCGCATGAAAGCGGGAGCTCTGCCGTGGTTATCCCATGTACCTCCACTGCAAATTTGTACGTCAATCTAGTGATTCGACCTGTGGTGCTGCCATCCATGAACAGCATTACCGGGGGTGTTTTACAACGTACCATTGTTGTAACACAAGATGCTTTACAGAGTGTCAGCATGTTGCCTCGGCCTGCTCGATCATCAGATCTGTCTCCATTCAAGCATATATGGGACATCATCAGCTCCAGCGTCATCCACAAACCGTCCCTTTACTGACCTACCGAGTGCAACAGGCATAGAACTCCATTGCACAAACTAACATCCGGCACCTGTACGACACGATGCATGCATGTTTACATCCTTGCATTCGACATTCTGGCGGTTATACTGGTTGTTAACGTATTAGCATTTCACATTTTCAATGGTTTACCTCGCGCTCACATTAACCTGTGACGCAGCAAAGTTAACGACTTAAGTACCTCACCTATACAATTGTAACACAGATTTTCATTACTGTAAATTAATTATTTTTTGGTGTCCCATTTTTTTCCGTCAATGTATTTGTGTTAACGAATATGACATTAATTTAACGTTGTTGTATTACAACGTAAGCTCGAATCCTGCCTCCGATATGGATGTGTGTGATGTCCTTAGGTTAGTTAGGTTTAATTAGTTCTAAGTTCTAGGCGACTGATGACCTCAGAAGTTAAGTCGCATAGTGCTCAGAGCCATTTGAACCAACCATACTACAACGTAATGGGTAGAATAAAAATGATAATCAAAACATTGAGTAAACGTTTCTGACAGTGTCTCATATTGCATAACGCATTCAGACACAGGTAACTTAGTGTTATTAATCAATTAATGATCTGCCCACACAGAACAACGGACAAAAAGTGTTCCGAATGCGAGTCGACGGCAAACTTATCGCTCCCTAACAGTAGTTAGTCTATTTGCGTCTCATAACATTCTAAGGCAAATCTACGTTTCTAGCATTTGTAGAGTTAGAGAAAGCTTTTGACAATGTTGACTGGAATACACTCTTTCAAATTCTGAAGGTGGCAGGGGTAAAATACAGTGAGCGAATGGCTATTTGTAATTTGTACAGAAACCAGATGGCATGAAAGGGAAGCAGTGGTTTGGGAAGGGAGTGAGACAGGGTTGTAGCCTCTCCCCGATGTTATTCAATCTGTATATTGAGCAAGCAGTAAAGGAAACAAAAGAAAAATTCGAAGTAGGTATTAAAATCCATGGAGAAGAAATAAAAACTTTGAGGTTCGCCGATGACATTGTAATTGAGGGGCATGAAAGGGAAGCAGTGGTTTGGGAAGGGAGTGAGACAGGGTTGTAGCCTCTCCCCGATGTTATTCAATCTGTATATTGAGCAAGCAGTAAAGGAAACAAAAGAAAAATTCGAAGTAGGTATTAAAATCCATGGAGAAGAAATAAAAACGTTGAGGTTCACCGATGACATTGTAATTCTGTCAGAGACAGCAAAGGTTCTGGAAGAGCAGTTGAACGGAAGGGAAGATACAAGATGCACATCAACAAAAGCAAAACGAGTATAATGGAATGTAGTCGAATTACGTCGGGTGATGCTGAGGGAATTAATTAGGAAATGAGACGATTAAAGTAGCAAGTGAGTTTTGCTATTTGGGGAGCAAAATAACTGATGATGGCGGAAGTAGAGAGGATATAAAATGTAGACTATCAATGGCAAAAATGTTAACATTGAGTATAGATATAAATGTCAGGAAGTCGTTTCTGAAAGTATTTGTATGGAGTGTAGCCATGTACGGAAGTCAAACATGGACAAGAAGAGAATAGAAGCTTTCGGAATGTGGTGCTACAGAAGAATGCTGAAGATTAGTTGGGTAAATCACATAACTAATGAGGAGTTATTGAATAGAATTGGGGAGAAGAGAAATTTGTGGCACCACTTGACTAGAGGAAGGGATCGGTTGGTAGGACATGTTCTGAGGCATCAAGGGATCGCTAATTTTGCATTGGAGGGTAGCGTGGAAGTTAAAAATCATAGAGGGAGACCAAGAGATGAATACACTAAGCAGATTCAGAAGGATGTAGGTTGCAGTAGGTACTGAGAGATGAAGAAGCTTGCACAGGGTAGAGGAGCACGGAGAGCTGCATCAAACCAGTCTACGGACTGAAGACCACCACAACAACAAGATTCTAATTTATGTAAATTACCAATTAATAATGAAATCTTGAACAAAACATTTGACGACTATTTTACCAGAGGATAGGAAGCCACTGGCGAAGTAGTATTTGAAGAAACCAAGAGAAGGCAACACACACTCTGTTGCTATATATTGCACCAAGACACAGCATGTCACTTTAGTGTTTTAGTGTGATAAGTCGCAGCAAGAAAGCGTCTTGCAGAGGAAGCAGCGTGAGTCTTTCAGATACTAATGAAATGAAATGAGCGTTTGGCGTCAATGGCTGGGAGGCACCTTACAGGGCAGGTCCGGCCGCCTTGGTGCAGGTCTTATCACATTCGACGTCACATTGGGCGACCTGCGCGCCGGATGGGGATGAAATGAGGATGAAGACAATACATCACCCAGTCCCTGAGCGGAGCAAATCCCCGACCCAGCCGGAAATCGAACCCGGGCCCCTTAGGAAGGCAGTCCGTTACACTGACCGTTCAGCTATTGGGACGGACAGATAAAGCATGTGACTAGGCTGGGAAACCCACCTGCGGGGAGCGGGGCCGCTGGTGTAAGTCATTTTGGTTGACGCAACTTAAGCCAATTACGTGTAGGCGAGAATGAAATAACGATGAAGTCAACACGACACCTAGTTTCCGAGTGGAGAAAATCTCCGACCCGGCCTGGAATCGACCCCAGACTCCACGCATGGCATTGGACGGCTCTGATCTCTCAGCTATCGAGGTGGAATGTTGTTTGGATGAAAAAAAAAATGTATTGTGAAACCGATACGGAAGTCGATTATATTGAGCGTAAATCCCCGAGCAATCGCAATGTTGCAGATGTGGATTGTCGTAACAAGTCACCCTCACTGTGCCAGTTGCCTTGTCAAAGAGGGCGGAGGAGCGAATGGAGGTTCGGAGCTCTCTCTTGCCCTTGAGGTGGAAAACTGCCCCAAAAGGAGAAAGAATAAGCTATGACCAACGGTTTGAGGATGCAGAAGACAGCGGAAACCATTGAATTATAATGTTTATAAGAAATGCGTAGAGACGAAAAAGGTAACTGCAAGAAAACCGTGGATTTCAGAAGAATATTTCAGTTGATCGATGAAAGAAGGAGGCACAAAAATTTTCAGGGAAATTCAGGAATACAGAAATACATGTTACATAGGAATGAAATAAAGGGGACGTGCAGGGAAGCTAAGCCGAAATGGCTGCATGGAAAATGTGAAGAAATCGAAAAGAAAATAACTGTCGGAAGAAATGACTATGTGACGACGTCGAAAAAGAAATAATTGTCGGAAGGACTGACTCAGCTTATATAAACTCAAAATAAACTTCAGTGAAATGAAAAGCGAGGGTGGTAACTGAAGTGGACTGACAAGGCAGCCAGTCCACAGTGACGGGTAGCCGATAGAAAGGCACGCGTACACACTCACGCCGACGGGCGTCAATTCTGGAACAGGATAACTATTGAATGGTAGCAAGAAAAGTACGTAGCTGCTTTATACTTAACTTTATTATTTGATGACTACAGCATTCTTCTTGAGACATTTATACTATAACTCTCAAAGTAGGTAAGGCTAATGGCGCCTTGCTAGGTCGTAGCCATGGACTTAGCAGAAGGCTATTCTAACTGGCTCTCGGCAAATGAGGAAGGCTTCGTCCGTATGGTCGCTAGCAATCTCCTCGTACAACTGGGGCGAGTGCTATATCGTCTCTCGAGACCTGCCTTGTGGTGGCGCTAGGTCTGCGATCACACAGTGGCGACACGCGGGTCCGACATGTACTAAATGGACCGCGGCCGATTTAAGCTACCACCTAGCAAGTGTGGTGTCTGGCGGTGACACCACATTCCTCCCCCGCAAATCGGCGAACGGTCGTGAGATAAGGCTTCCGCCCGCCGTGGGGAGGACCCCATGTTGACGTATGCGACGAGGTGGGGAACCTAACAACAGGCGAGGCTGTGCCACCCGCACCCGGCCATTCGGTCCGAGGGGAGCTAGGAAACGCCTGAAAAGCTAGTCCAGGGTGCACGTCAACATGCGGTGTATGCGCCCGTAAAGAAACATGAGGGGCCGAAGTGTCGAACTCCATTGCGTCGGGGTAGCCGACGCGCGATGACGTCATGTGGTCCGGAGCGGTCGGGAGTCCCATGGCGGAGGACAGCTGGTCACGGGAAGCGATCGGCGGCGCGTGACCCTGGGAGGCGCTTGGCGGCTGCAGCGAAGCGTCTAATGCGGGCGGCGCCGGCGGGAGAACAGGCGGCGGCGGCGGCGGCGGCGGCGGCTGCGGCTGCGGCTGCGGCGGCGCGTCGCCATGAGGCAAATGGGAAGGCATCGTCGGTAACACCTGGGGATGAGGCGAGCCAGTAGATGGGTCCCCAGGGCGCTGACCGGACGGCACCGTCGCTGAAAGCAGACGGGGAGCGGCAGAACCCGTGCGACGACAGAGGCGCAGCTGATTGAGATGCCGACGCACCTCACCAGAGGCCCCCAAAACCAAATACATCGCGCGGCCGAGGCAGCGAAGAATGCGCCCTGCGAGCCAACGCCGTGAACCGCGATAGTTGCGATAAAATACAACGTCGCCTGGAGCAAAAGCAGGAGTCTGCCGCTGCACAGGAACCTGATGCGGCGGATGCAGCAAAGACATCAAGGTGCGATGAGGACGACCGTGGAGCAACTCAGCCGGCGAGCGACCGTCTCGGGGCTGAGAGCGATACGAAGACAAAAAGAGCAACAATGCGTCCTCCCGAGAATGCGACTCTTTCAATTTCAACATCTGTGACTTGAAAGTCCGGACCAATCGTTCAGCGGCCGTTTGACTGAGGCGAAAACGGCGCGGATGTCAGATGTTGAATACCATTGGCCTGGCAGAATGACTGAAATTCTGCGGACATGAATTGTGGGCCATTGTCGGAAACAATAGTCTGCGGAAGACCTTCAATGCAAAAGATAGCAGACAACGCTTGGATGGTGGCGGAGGACGTCGTGGAAGACATCCGGACAACAAAAGGAAAATTACTGAAGGCATCGACCAGAACCAACCATCGAGCATTCCAGAATGGACCAGCAAAATCAATGTGCAAGCGTTGCCAAGGGGAAGTGGCTTTTGGCCATGCAAAGACTTTCCGCGGCGGTGCAGATTGTTGTTCGGCACACGCCATGCAAGAAGAACACATATTCGTAATCGCAGCATCGATTCCGAACAAAGTACAGTGCTGACGAGCAAGTTGTTTCGTTCGCACTATACCCCAATGTCCTTGGTGAAGAAGCCGTAAAACAGAGGACTGTAACGAACCTGGGACCACGACCCTGGACTGATCATTATCAGAACGCAACCACAAAACACCACGTCGAACAAAAAGTCTCTCCTTGTGAGCAAAAAATCGGCGAACCAACGGATCCTCGATCCGAGACTTTGACAAAGGTCATTGCGTAGCAAAAAAACGCAAAACAGTAGCAAGGACAGGGTCAGCAGCTGTGGCTGTAGCTACACGACGAAAATCAATCGGAAACGATTCGACCACTTCATCGGTTTCCGAATCAATGAACATGCAAGCAAGTTCGGAAGAATCGAATGCTTTATCCTCAGCAACAGGCAAACGGGACAACGCATCGGCGTTTCCGTGCTTAGCAGTGGACCGATACAAGATATCGTAGCGGTACTGCGAGAGGAAAATAGACCAGCGAATGAACTTCTGCGCTGTACGTGGAGGTACAGGCTTGGTCGGATGAAAAAGCGATGTCAAAGGTTTGTGGTCTGTGATGATGGTGAAGTGACGACCATACAAGAAATCATGGAACTTAGTAACACCAAACACGAGAGCCAAAGCTTCTTTCTCTATCTGTGAATAATTTCTTTGCGCAGACGAGAGCAATTTGGACGCAAAGGCAATAGGGCGATCATGGGAGCCAACTTTGTGCGCAAGCACAGCACCGATCCCGAAATCCGATGCATCTACCATCAACAAAAGGGGTTTCTGGGGATCGAATGGCGTAAGGCACGTATTAGAAAGCAACGCCGATTTCAACTGGCGAAAGGCGCGTTCGCATTCCGTCGTCCAGAGAAACGGAACACCTGTACGGCGTAAGCGATGAAGCGGAGCTGAAATGAAAGAGGCATTGCGCACATTCACTCACACCTTGTGATGCTAAATCGTTTAATGTTCTTGCGACCTCAGCACGCAATGCGTGGGGAACATTGCGCGCTCTGAAAAATGTCGGTCGCGCACTTACTTTCAGTTCCAAATGTGCTTCATAGTTTTTAGCGCAACCTAATCCGGGTGCAAAAATGTCTGCAAATTCGTCACATAAGCGAGAAACACTGTCTGAAGGCACAGTCTGATTCACTGAGAGGACCTGATTTACAATAGACATGCTAAACAACTGAAATAAATCTAAGCCAAACAAGTTCACTGCCGTAGAAGAACGAAGAACGTAAAATGACACCAGTTTTGTTTGTCCATTGTATGTGGCAAGAAGGCTGCACTGTCCTAACACAGGTATTGTCTGTCCTGAATATGTGGTTAGCTTAACATTTGCGGAACGCAACGGAGGTTTGCCCAGTTGTTTGTACGTGTCGTGATTGAGCAATGAAACTGCAGCTCCGGTATCGAGCTGGAATGGTATCACTTTGCCTTCAAAGTCTAAGTCCACAAAAAGTTTATTGTTCTGCTGACGACAAGAGCGACTGTTTTGTGCAATTTGAATAGACACTGGTACAGAATCACTTGCTAATTGACGTGATTTCCGGCGACGTCGACGCACAGTTTTTGTGGGACGAACACAGGCACTGTTAGAGAAAGTGTCACTGGACGAAGTGGAATTAACGACATGAATGTCCATGGGCGAAGGTCCACGAGCCTGAGTGTCCTTGGTTCGATTCCGGCGCGAAGCAAAGGGCCTGGAATGATTGTGATTGTCTGAACGGAGCTTTTTCTGGCAAACACTTTGAACAAGTCCTTTCTTATTGCAGAAAAAGCAAATAGCTTGGCGTGACGGGCAATGTTCACGCGAATGTCTAGTAGCACACCGCGGGCATGATTTCACTGCATTTGTGTGCTGGCGCGGCACACCTGGCTTAGCGCGCGGCTGCAGCTGTGCGGACGTATGCGAGGACAGTTGACCGGGCCGCGCAGCTCGAGAGCGCCCGGCGGGTCGGTTAATGTTACACACAGCTGGCGAAGTTTCAAAAGATTCCTGAGCACAGTCAAGTGTGTCCTGTCTATCCAATATGTCTATCACTTGTTGAAGGGAGGGATTAACTAGTTTCAATATTTGCTCCCGTATGCGAACATCAGAAACGTTCTGTGCAATTGCATCACGCACCATTGTATCTGAATAAGAAAGACCACAGTCACAGTCAAAGGCACAGTCCCTAGTAAGTCCTTGCAATGTTGCTACCCACTCCCTATTAGTTTGACCGCCCGTACGTTTTGTACGAAAAAACGTATACCGTTTTGCAACCACATTAACTGTTTCTTTGAAATAGACATCTAATGCAGACAAAATTTCCTCGTAGGACAGAGTTGCTACGTCTCGTCGGGGAAACAATTTCACTATCACACGGTAGGTGGACACACCGACACAAGAAAGCAAAAACGGCTGCCGCTCATTACCTTGAATTCTGTAGGCGGCGAAGTGGAAGGCGAACTGTCGGGACCATTCCTGCCACGTCTCCTGGTTCGGGTCGTAGTGCCTAAAAGGCGGTGCAACGGCAGGTTGTGGCTGCGGTAGCGGTGAAGAGGCGGCGGCTGCATCGGTGTGCAGCGCACGTTGACCCTGGACGAGCTGTCCAAGGGCATCCAATAACGCCTGCGTCTGCTGATTCTGCAAGCGATAAAATTCGGACAGTACATCTGGCGAAGCCATGACACAAATAAATTAGGGCAAAGCAAAACACAAGATCCTTTGTAGACTCGTCGCCAATGAAGTGGACTGACAAAGCAGCCAGTCCACAGTGACGGGTAGCCGATAGAAAGGCACGCGTACACACTCACGCCGACGGGCGTCAATTCTGGAACAGGATAACTATTGAATGGTAGCAAGAAAAGTACGTAGCTGCTTTATACTTAACTTTATTATTTGATGACTACAGCATTCTTCTTGAGACATTTATACTATAACTCTCAAAGTAGGTAAGGCTAATGGCGCCTTGCTAGGTCGTAGCCATGGACTTAGCAGAAGGCTATTCTAACTGGCTCTCAGCAAATGAGAGGAAGGCTTCGTCCGTATGGTCGCTAGCAATCTCCTCGTACAACTGGGGCGAGTGCTATATCGTCTCTCGAGACCTGCCTTGTGGTGGCGCTAGGTCTGCGATCACACAGTGGCGACACGCGGGTCCGACATGTACTAAATGGACCGCGGCCGATTTAAGCTACCACCTAGCAAGTGTGGTGTCTGGCGGTGACACCACAGTAACTTAAAGAGTACAAAGGGAATTCCACTGCTAAATGCAGAAGAGAGCGGAGATTTGGAAAGAGGACACTGAAGGCTTCAATGAGGAGAGGAATTGCCTGGGACGTTGGTTTGGTTGATTTGGGGGGGGGGGGGGGGGAGGCCGAACAGTGAGCTCATCGGTCTCATCGGATTAGGGAAGAATGGGGAAGGAAGTCGGCCGTGCCCTGTCAGAGGAACCATTTCGGCATTTAAAATAGATTTGGAGGACTTAAAATTAAATAAGGCAAAAAGCATAGATAACATTCCATTGGAATTTCTAAAATCATTGGGAGATGGCAACAAAACATTATCAACGTTGGTATGTAGAATATGTGAGACTGGCGATTTACCATCATATTTTTGTAAAAACATCAGCCACACCATCCCGAAGATTGCAAGAGCCGAGAAGCGCGAGAAATACCGCACAATCAGCTTAACAGTTGATGCATCCACGCGACTGACAACACTAATTTACAGAAGAATGGGAAAGAAAATTGAGGATCTGTTAGATGACGATCAGTATGACTTTTTTTTTGGTCATCAGTCTACTGACTGGTTTGATGCGGCCCGCCACGAATTCCTTTTCTGTGCTAACCTCTTCATCTCAGAGTAGCACTTGCAACCTACGTCCTCAATTATTTGCTTGACGTATTCCAATCTCTGTCTTCCTCTACAGTTTTTGCCCTCTACAGCTCCCTCTAGTACCATGGAAGTCATTCCCTCATGTCTTAGCAGATGTCCTATCATCCTGTCCCTTCTCCTTATCAGTGTTTTCCACATATTCCTTTCCTCTCCGATTCTGCGTAGAACCTCTTCATTCCTTACCTTATCAGTCCACCTAATTTTCAACATTCGTCTATAGCACCACATCTCAAATGCTTCGATTATCTTCTGTTCCGGTTTTCCCACAGTCCATGTTTCACTACCATACAATGATGTACTCCAGACGTGCATCCTCAGAAATTTCTTCCTCAAATTAAGGCCGGTATTTGATATTAGTAGACTTCTCTTGACCAGAAATGACTTTTTTGCCATAGCGAGTCTGCTTTAGATGTCCTCCTTGCTCCGTCCGTCATTGTTTATTTTACTGCCTAGGTAGCAGAATTCCTTAACTTCATTGACTTCGTGACCATCAATCCTCGCTGTTCTCATTTCTACTACTTCTCATTACCTTCGTCTTTCTCCGATTTACTCTCAAACCATACTGTGTACTCATTAGACTGTTCATTCCGTTCAGCAGATCATTTAATTCTTCTTCACTTTGACTCAGGATAGCAATGTCATCAGCGAATCGTATCATTGATATCCTTTCACCTTGTATTTTAATTCCACTCCTGAACCTTTCTTTTATTTCCATCATTGCTTCCTCGATGTACAGATTGAAGAGTATGGGCGAAAGGCTACAGCCTTGTCTTACACCCTTCTTAATACGAGCTCTTCGTTCTTGATCGTCCACTCTTATTATTCCCTCTTGATAGTTGTACATATTGTATATGACCCGTCTCTCCCTGTAGCTTACCCCTACTTTTTTCAGAATCTCGAACAGCTTGCACCATTTTATATTGTCGAACGCTTTTTCCAGGTCGACAAATCCTATGAAAGTGTCTTGATTTTTCTTTAGCCTTGCTTCCATTATTAGCCGTAACGTCAGAATTGCCTCTCTCGTCCCTTTACTTTTCCTGAAGCCAAACTGATCGTCACCTAGCGCATTCTCAATTTTCTTTTCCATTCTTCTGTATATTATTCTTGTTGTAAGCAGCTTCGATGCACGAGCTGTTAAGTTGATTGTGCGATACTTCTCGCACTTGTCAGCTCTTGCCGTCTTCGGAATTGTGTGGATGATGCTTTTCCGAAAGTCAGATGGTATATCGCCAGACTCATATATTCTACACACCAACGTGAATAATCGTTTTGTTGCCACTTCCCCCAATGATTTTAGAAAATCTGGTGGAATGTTATCTATCCCTTCTGCCTTATTTGACCGTAAGTCCTCCAAAGCTCTTTTAAATTCCGATTCTAATACTGGATCCCATATCTCTTCTAAATCGACTCTTGTTTCTTCTTCTATCACATCAGACAAATCTTCACCCTCATAGAGGCTTTCAGTGTATTCTTTCCACCTATCTGCTCTCTCCTCTGCATTTAACAGTGGAATGCACGTTGCACTCTTAATGTTACCACCGTTGCTTTTAATGTCACCAAAGGTTGTTTTGACTTTCCTGTATGCTGAGTCTGTCGTTCCCATAATCATATCTTTTTCGATGTCTTCACATTTTTCCTGCAGCCATTTCGTCTTGGCTTCCCTGCACTTCCTATTTATTTCATTCCTCAGCGACCTGTATTTCTGTATTTCTGATTTTCCCGGAACATGTTTGTACTTCCTCCTTTCATCAAT
Source organism: Schistocerca serialis cubense (assembly GCF_023864345.2). Classification (NCBI taxonomy): domain Eukaryota; kingdom Metazoa; phylum Arthropoda; class Insecta; order Orthoptera; family Acrididae; genus Schistocerca; species Schistocerca serialis. Next base: position 573,316,136 of record NC_064641.1, on the reverse strand, counting down.
CAACAAGTATTTCTTCTGCTACCCATGGTTTCTTCGCAGATACCTTCTTTGTACCTATGTTTTCCTCCCCAACTTCTGTGATGGCCCTTTTTAGAGATGTCCATTCCTCTTCAACTGTATTGCCTACTGCGCTATTCCTTATTGCTGTATCTATAGCGTTAGAGAACTTCAAACATATTTTGTCATTCCTTAGTACTTCCGTATCCCACTTCTTTGCGTATTGATTCTTCCTGACTAATGTCTTGAACTTCAGCCTAATCTTCATCACTACTATATTGTGATCTGAGTACGCCTTACAATCCAGCATCTGATTCTGGAATCTCTGTCTGACCATGATGTAATCTAATTGAAATCTTCCCGTATCTCCTGGCCTTTTCCAAGTATACCTCCTCCTCTTGTGATTCTTGAACAGGGTATTCGCTATTACTAGCTGAAACTTGTCACAGAACTCAATTAGTCTTTCTCCTCTTTCATTCCTTGTCCCAAGCCCATATTCTCCTGTAACCTTTTCTTCTACTCCTTCCCCTACAACTGCATTCCAGTCGCCCATGACTATTAGATTTTCGTCCCCCTTCACATACTGCATTACCCTTTCAATATCCTCATACACTTTCTCTATCTGTTCATCTTCAGCTTGCGACGTCGGCATGTATACCGGAACCATCCTTGTCGGTGTTGGTCTGCTGTCGATTCTGATTAGAACAACCCGGTCACTGAACTGTTCACAGTAACACACCCTCTGCCCTACCTTCCTATTCATAACGAATCCTACACATGTTATACCATTTTCTGCTGCTGTTGATATTACCCGATACTCATCTGACCAGAAATCCTTGTCTTCCTTCCACTTCACTTCACTGACCCCTACTATATCTAGATTGAGCCTTTGCATTTCCATTTTCAGATTTTCTAGTTTCCCTACCACGTTCAAGCTGCTGACATTCCACGCCCCGACTCGTAGAACGTTATCCTTTCGTTGATTATTCAATCTTTTTCTCATGGTAACCTCCCCCTTGGCAGTCCCCTCCCGTAGATCCGAATGGGGGGACTATTCCGGAATCTTCTGCCAATGGAAAGATCATCATGACACTTATTCAATTACAGGACACATGTCCTGTGGATACACGTTACGTGTCTTTAATGCAGTGGTTTCCATTGCCTTCTGCATCCTCATGTCGTTGATCATTGCTGATTCTTCCGCCTTCAGGGGCAATTTCCCACCCCTAGGACAAGAGAGTGCCCTGAACCTCTATCCGCTCCTCCGCCCTCTTTGACAAGGCCGTTGGCAGAATGAGGCTGACTTCTTATGCCGGAAGTCTTCGGCCGCCAATGCTGATTATTTATCAAAATTTAGGCAGTGGCGGGGATCGTAGACGTTTTTGATTATGAATCAAAGACGCTACCCCTAGACCACGGGTACAACCCCAGTATGACTTAAGAACAGTTGAAGGCATTAGCGGGGCAGTTCTGACATTGTAGCTGATAATGGAAGCAAGACTAAATAAAAATCAAGACGCCTTCATAGAGTTCTTGACCCTGGAAAAGCGTTCGACAATTTCAGATGGTGCAAGATATTCGAAAACCTGAAATAGCGGTTGGCTATAGGGAAAGACGAATAATACACAATATGTACAAGAACCAAGAGGGAGCAATAAGGGTGGAAGAGCAAGGATGAAGTGCTCACACTAAAAAGGGAATGAGATAGGGATGTAAGCTTTCGCTCCTACTGTTCAATGTATACGTCGAAGAAGCAATGACGGAAATAAAAGAAAGATTCAAGAGTGGAAATAAATTTCAAGATGAAAGGATATCAATGTTAAGATCCGCTGATGGCATTGCTAGCCTCAGCGAAAGTGAAGAATAATGACGGGATGTGCTGAATGGCATGAAGAGTCGATTGAATACAGGATAAGGATTGACAATAAATCGAAGAAATACGAAAATAATGAGAAGTAGAAAAAATTAGAACAGCGAGAAACTTAAATTTAAAATTATGGATCACCAAATAGATGAAGTCAAATAAGTCTGCTGCCTATACAGTAAAATAACTCATGACGGACGGAGCAAGGAGCGCGTAAAAAATAGACTGGCACTGGAAGAAGGGCCTTCCCGGCTAAGAGAAATCTATTAGTATCAGCCATGGGCCTTAATTTAAGGAATACATTTCTGATAATCTGCGTTTGGAGCACAGCTTTGTATGGCACTGAAACATGGACTGCGGGGAAACGGGAACAGAAGAGAATCGAAGAATTTTAGATGTGGTGTTACAGAAGAATGTTGACAGTTAGGTGGACTGACAAGGTAAGAAACGAGGAGGTTCTGCGCAGAATCGGCGAGGAAAGGAATATGTGGAAAACACTGACAGGGAGGAGGACATCTGTTAAGACATCAGGGTGGCATTAGAGGGAGCTGTAGAGGCCAAAAACTGTAGAGGAAGACAGAGATTGGAATACATCCAACGAGTAATTTAGAATGTAGGATGCAGGTGCTAGTCTGAGATGAAGATGCTGGCACAGGAGAGAAATTAGTGGTGGGCAGCGTCAGACCAGTCAGAACACTGATGACTCAAAGAAAGCATCATTAGAGGTAAGCATCAACAACCATGTGGCTAGTCATGAGAGGGCAGGAAATGTAGAATTGTCAAATGACGGTAATTATTAATGGAACCATTTCTGAGATATTTATGTCGAGTCCATTAATCAGAAAGGATTGTTACACTTGTTTTGGGAACCACTAGGTGCGTGCTATAATAGTTACTGTGGTTTGCCATTATAGAGCTGCTAAATGGCTGTGTTGTTCAGTAATTTTTGCATTTTTTTCTTTTGCAAGCAGGAAGACTTAACTCTTGTTGTTAGAGAATGGTCATTTACCCTCCTAAGGATGGAAGGCATTGATGGCTACAGAGTCGAATAAGAGGGCTAAATGTAAACGCCAACTCAGCCGGGTGTATACTAAAACAAAGCTGTTAACTAGAAACAAGGAACGTTATAAAAATGATCATCATTTTAAGCAACTATACCAATTAGGTTCCTTTCAGAATATGCTGATGCATTAGCTCCATATCAGTCATATACAACCATTCGCTGGACGAAAGATCCGCACCCACAGACTGGGAAGTTGCACAGGTCACATCAATATTCAAGAAAGGTAGTAGGAGTAATCCACTAAATTACAGGCCCATATCGTTAACGTCGATATGCAGCAGGATTTTGGAACATATATTGTGTTCGAACATCATGAATTACGTCGAAGAAAACGGTCTATTGACACACAGTCAACATGGGTTTAGAAAACGTCATTCCTGTGAAACACAACTAGCTCTTTATTCACAAGAAGTGTTGAGTGCTATTTCAGATCGATTCCGTATCCCTGGTTTTCCGAAAGGCTTTCCACACTGTACCACACAAGCGGATCGTAGTGAAATTGCGTGCTTATGGAATACCGTCTCAGTTATGTGACTGCATTTGTGATTTCCTATCAAAGAGGTCACAGTTCGTTGTAATTGACGGAAAGTCACCGAGTAAAACAGCAGTGATTTCTGGTGTCCCCAAGATAGTGTTATAGGCCCTTTCCTGTTCCTTATCAATACAAACGATTCTGGAGGCAATCTGAGGAGCCGTCTTCGGTTGTTTTCAGATGACGCTGTCGTTCATCGACTAGTGAAGTCATCAGAAGATCAAAACAAACTGAAAAACGATTTAGAAGAAATATCGGAATGGTGCGAAAAGTGGCAGTTGACCCTAAATAACGAAAAGTGTGAGGTCATCCACATGAGTGCTAAAAGTAACTCGTTAAGCTTCCTGGCAGATTAAAACTGTGTGCCCGACCGAGACTCGAACTCGGGACCTTTGCCTTTCGCGGGCAAGTGCTCTACCATCTCAGCTACCGAAGCACGACTCACGCCCGGTACTTACAGCTTTACTTCTGCCAGTATCTCGTCTCCTACCTTCCAAACTTTACAGAAGCTCTCCTGCGAATCTTGCAGAACTAGCACTCCTGAAAGAAAGGATATAGCGGAGACATGGCTTAGCCACGGCCTGGGGGATGTTTCCAGAATGAGATTTTCACTCTGCGGCGGAGTGTGTGCTGATATGAAACTTCCTGGCAGATTAAAACTGTGTGCCCGACTGAGACTCGAACTCGGGACCTTTATCGACAGGACACGTAGAAAATGTAACAAATCTACTAAGGAGACTGCCTACACTACGCTTGTGCGTCCTCTTTTAGAACACTGCTGCGCGGTGTGGTATCCTTACCAGACAGGACTGACAGAGTACATCGAAAAAGTTCAAAGAAACGCAGCATGTTTTGTATTATCGCGAAATATGGGAGAGAGTGGCACAGAAATGATACAGGATTTGGGCTGGAAATCATTAAAAGAAAGCGTTTTTCGTTGCTTACTTCTCACGTAATTCCAATCATCAACTTTCTCCTCCGAATGCGAAAATATTTCGTTGACACCGCCTACATAGGAGGAACGATCACCACGATAAAATAAGGGAAATCAGAGCTCGTACGGAAAGATATAGGTGTTCATTCTTTCCGCGCGCTATACGAGATTGGAGTAATAGAGAATTGTGAAGGCGTTTCGATGAACCCTCTGCCAGGCACTTGAATGTGATTTGCAGAGTATCCATGTAGATGTAGATCTAGAATCATTAATATTATTCTTTAGGAGAGCCAGCACAGAATAATATTGTATTAAGATTATTATTGTTGTGTGCAAGTTCATACACAACAGTAAGGTGGTATGGTTTGCAGAAGGGTTCGGAAACTGTTGTCGGCGAAAAGTTTAACTGGAGCAGAAATGATTAGTGAACGAGTAACACAGCAAACAGAAGATCTGCTTAACTAGTATTTCTGTGTTTACTAATGTGTGTGAAATCTTTTGGGACTTAACTGCTAAGGTCATCAGTCCCTAAGCTTACGAACTACTTAACCTAAATTATACTAAGGACACACATACCCATGCCCGAGGAAGGACTCGAACCTTCGCCGCGACCAGCCGCACAGTCCATGACTGCAGCGCCCCCAGACCGCTCGGCTAATCCCGCGCGGCGCCGGCCAGAGTGGCCGTGCGGTTCTAGGCGCTACAGTCTGGAACCGCGAGACCGCTACGGTCGCAGGTTCGAATCCTGTCTCGGGCATGGATGTGTGTGATGTCCTTAGGTTAGTCAGGTTTAAGTAGTTCGAAGTTCTAGGGGACTGATGACCTCAGTAGTTAAGTCCCATAGTGCTCAGAGCCATTTGAACCATTTTTTTTTTTTTAATCCCGCGCAGCAAATAATATTTCTCCAAACGCACCAAGACTCATTACAAACGACGCAACAAGAACTAGCGGCCAGCTCATACAATAGCAATTAGGCTGAGACTCGCTGTCCTGAGCATGAATGTAAGTATCATAGCGTCGGTCAGCCGCGCGGTCTAGCGCGCGGCTTTCCGGATTTGGAAGGAGCGCCTGGTCCCCGACACGAATCCCCTCGGCGGACTTGTGTCGAGGTCCGGTGAGCCGGCCAGTCTGTGGATGGTTTTTATGAGGTTTTCCATCTGCCTCGGTGAATGCGGAGTGGTTCCCCTTATTCCGCCTCAGCTACACTATGTCGGCGATTGCTGCGCAAACAATTCTCCGTGTACGCGTACACCACCATTACTCTACCACGCAAACATAGGGGTTACACTCGTCTGGTGTTCGCTGGGAGGTCCACCGTGGACAGAACCGCACAATAACCATGAAAGAGTGGTTCGGTGTGGGGCGGCGGAGGGGTGAAGTGGACGGCGGTAGTCGTCGTGGGGTTGTGGTCCACTGCGGCTGCGGCGGGGACGAAGCCTCTCCGTCGTTTTTAGGCCCCCGGTTCGCATAGAATACAATACAATACCATCGTAGCGAAGTGGTTCCAAGGGCGAGTGGTCTGCGCTGGTGCCGCTGGCCTTTCTATATCGCGGCGGCAGGGGGCGCTCGAGGTACCAAGCTGCTGGAAGAGGCCCAGTGGATCTGCCGGATCCTGCCCGACTGCTATCGGCGTTAGAAGGAAAATTGCAATTCCATTGTCAACTTAACCCTCACAGGGTTGAATTGATACGTGCACAATTATTAACAATACCATTTTTTTCACACACGTGTTGGAACATGGACGTCAATTTTATTTTTAAAGGTCTTTCCAAGAGATCCAGAAAGTGTAGAGGATGGGATAGCTTGCCATTGGGAACTCCAATGATGGGCTGGTGATTTTGCCCGTAAGGGAAATAGCACACAGGTCGGAATAGAAGGCAGCGTCCACTCTGGTTGCATGGCGGGGGGTTCGTCCGATAAGTGAAGGAGCTTCTGCCGGCAGCGACTGAGCGTACTGGGACCACACGGCTCATGTCGGCACGAATGACACCTGGAACCTGGGTTCCAATGTCGTCTTCGGCTCCTACATGTAGCTGGCTGAACTAACGAAGACAGTAGCCTCGTTAGCGGATTGAAAGTAGAACTTTCGTTTTGTAGCGTCGATCCCGGAACCGGACGTGGTCCTCTGGATTAAACCAGAGGCTCAAACGATCCTGTGACTATCTTGCATGCTGACTTCTCGACCTCCACTGTCATGTGGAGATATAGAAGATCCGTTCTTAATAGATCAGGCGAGCACCACCCGCAAGAAACGGCTATATGGGTAGTGTACTACGTGCGAGGGGCACATGAGTATTTTTTAAGATCGAGAAATTCCTCCACGTGTCGGATAAGATATGTTCTGATTTGAGATGGGGAATAATACTATGAACATTAGTTAAAGAGAACAGCAGTAGTCAGAGAAGATTCGAAAAATGTTCATATAGTATTAGTTAATTCCAGAAGCCTCTGGGGGAAGGTCTTGGAAACAGTCTCGCATGGTAAAAATGACCATATAGCACTAGGGACAGAAAGATGGCTGAAACCAGATGTCAACAGCAACGAAATTCTGAACTCCATCTGAAACGTACACTGCGATGGGACACCTCCTAATATCGTACCTGACCTACTTTTGCCCTGTATAGTGCAGCAACTCGACGTGACATGGACTCAGCTGCTCGTCGGAAGGCACCTGCATAAACATTGAGCCATGCTGCCTCTATAGCCGTCCCTAATTGCGAAAGGGTTGCCGGTGTAGGATGTTGCGCACGAACTGACCTCTCGATTATCTCCATAAATGTTCTGTGGGGCATGTCGGACGAACTGGGTGGACGGACTGTTCAGAATGTTCTTCAAACCAGTAGCGAACAATTGTAGACCAGTGACATGGCGTATTGTAATTTATACAATTACATCTTTGTTTGGGAACATGAAGTCCATGAATGGCTGCAAATGGTCTCCAAGTAGTCGAACATAAACATTACCAGCCAATGATCGATTCAGTTGGACAAGAGGACCCAGTCCATTCCATGTACAAACAGGCGATACCATTATAGAGCCGACATCAGCTAGCACAGTGCCTTGTTGACAAATTGGATCTGCACCACAGTCGAACCATACCAAAAGGTCTTATCAACTAAAATTGGGACTCATCTGATCAGGCCACGGTTTTCCAGTCTAGGGTCCAACTGAAATGGCCACGATCCCAGAAGAGTCGATGTCGTACTTTTATCAGAGGCACTCGCGTCTTTCTCTGCTGCCATAGCCCGTTAACGCCAAATAACGCCGCACCGTCATAACGGATCGTTAGTCGTACGTCCTACATTGATTTCTGCGGTTATTTCACATGGTGCTGTTTGTCTGTTAGCTCTGACAAATCTACGCTAGCGCCGCTGGTCTCTGTCGTTAACTGAAGGCCGTCGACCACTGCGTTGTCCATGGTTAGAGGTAACGCCTGAAGTTTGATACTGTCGGCACTTTTTTGACAGTGTGGATGTCGGAATATTGAATTCCGTATTTCCGAAATGGAATGTCCCACGAGTCTAGGTCCAACTATCATTCCTCGTTTAAAGACTGTTACTCCCCGCCTTGCGGCCATAATCACGTCAGAAGCCTTTACACATAAGCACCCAAATACTCGTACAAATTACAGCTCCGCAAATGCACTGCTCTTCTATACTTTTGGACGTGATACTACCGCCATCTGTATATGTGCATATCGCTATCCTACGACTTTGGCCACCTCTGTTATAACGCAAAAATAAATTGAGCGCTGGTGGTGGAAGAGTGATAATAGCAACAAGAATATTTCGCGTAAATTTCCTGCTCATATTATAGTTTCGTGTGCAGATTTTAATTTAGCAGCTATAGCCTGCGGGACTTACTTGATTAGGACGGGTGGTAGGGAGAGAGAATCTAGTGAAATTGCTCTCTTATCTAAAAGTTGACTTGAGCAGTTAATCAGAGAACCGAGTCGTGAAGATAACATCTTAGAACTGTTGATGTCAAACAGACCCGAACTTTCCAATTCAGCGTGGAACACGGAATCTGTAATCACAAGGCCGTTACAGCATTACTAAATACTGCTACAAACAGTAATTCAAAGATAGGTACGAAGATCTTTCTGAGTAGCAAGAGCGACAAGGGACAGGTTTTAGATTACCTGGCAGAACAATATGAAAATTTCATTTCCACCACTGACAAAGTTCTTCTGGATGAAATTCAAGAGCATCGCACAATAGGCTTTAGATAAGTATGCGCAGAGCAAGATTGTGAGGGTTGGAAAAGACACAGCCGCGCGGGATTAGCGGAACGGTTTGAGGCGCTGCAGTCCTGGACTGTGCGCCTGGTCCCGGCGGAGGTTCGAGTCCTCCCTTGGGCATGGATGTGTGTGTTTGTCCTTAGGATAATTTAGGTTAAGTAGTGTGTAAGCTTAGGGACTGATGACCTTAGCAGTTAAGGCCCATAAGATTTCACATACATTTGAACATTTTTTTGAAAAGACACACCGTGGTTCGACAACAGAGTTCTAAGGTTGCCACGAAAGTAAAGAGAGCTTCACTGCAAATTTGCAAGTAGTGGAAGTCTCATAGACAAATAAAAGCTGAACAATACCAAAATTAGTTAAAGGAGAGCTATGCGTGAAGCGTTAACGAATTCAAAAATAAAATCCTATCTACGTTGTCGCCGTAAACTCATAAGAAGTTTTGGTCTTATATTAAATTAGTAAACCTATCGATGCCATCTATGTATTCGCAGTAGGTTACATTTGTTTATGTTTAAGTCCAGCTGCCACTCCCTGCACCAAAAGTCTATTCTCTGCACGTCTTCCGGCATTTCGCTAAAATTTTCTATCGTCGCGTCTTCTCTGTATACAACAACATCAGCCGTGAAAAGCCTCATGGACCTTCCGACGTTATCAACAAGGCAATTCCTATATATTGTGAAAATTTATGCTCCTATAATACTCCCTTGGGACACGCCTGAAGTTACTTTTAAGTCTGAAGACGTCTCTCTGTTCAGAGTAACATAGTGTGTACTGATTACTAGAAACTCTTCACACCAGTCACACAGTCGATCTGATAGTCTGTACGCTCGTATTTTGTTCACTTGGCGGCAGTGCGGAACTATGGCAAACGCTTTCCGGAAGTCAAGGAACACGGCATGTACCTGAGCGTCCCTATCTACGTCAGGTGGACGGACAGGTGGACTACACACGGAGTCGTTCTTCCCGCGAACCATACGCGACTCGACCAGAAAAGTGGACAAATGACGGTGGTACGCAAAGTACCCCCGCCACACACCATAAAGTGGCTTGTGGAGTATAAATGTAAATACAGATGTAGCTGATGTGGCCATGACTAGCGGTAGCAATAAAATACAGGATCTAGTGTGTGTTTTTGTTATAAAAAATAATTATGTTTTCTGGCACCGCAGTAGCAGATTTTGATGAAGACAAATTCTGTGATTTAACAAGATAGTATTGTGGGGAAATTATGAAGAAAAATACATTTAAATGGGAATCAGTGCAGTTATTGTGGTCATTTGATTGGTGTGCCACCTAGAAGGTAACGTCACTCGTCAGTGAGGCGTGTGCAGACGACGAAATTGAAGGTTCCTCTAGATGAAATAATGTCATGCTTCAATAAAAGAAAGTATGACTGCAGGTGAGAGGCAGAAATCTGAAGACGGCGAAATCGGTTATTTGACCGCAGCATTCCTCTTCGCCGTCACAGAACCGGGGTGAAGTGTCACTGGCCCATCGATGGTGGAAGACAGCTCCATTGAAAATGACCCTTTGCTGCATTGAGAGTGCCCATAGGTTTCTACACTTGTGGCATAGTGTACTTCAGTGTACTACATTTTAATGGGATGCATTATCTAGCCTTCCAAAGGAAGGTAAGTTACAGTGATGTACATTCTCAAGACTCTAATCTAGTTAGTTACTTAAGGTATCTGACGATGACAATGGATGCTGGAAGCCTGTTCATAACGAACTATTAAATAAATATTATTGTGGAACATTAGTACTGTGTAATGAAGTTTTTAATTATTTTATCATATCATTTTATCTGACACAGAACACGTTTTGTCATCAGTATTATTGTATGTATATGACTGTACTTATGATTCAGAAGTTTTACTGGAGGTTTTAATCTTTTGAAAATTTTACCACGTTTCTGTTCTTGGATTTCTGTAAGGGCGGTAAAGACCTTGATATCTAGCATCCTATTTCCTATAATAATCAGCACCATTGTCGTGTCGTATTTCCTGTAGCCATCCATACCATTATCAATAACTACAGGAACCTGCGCCTCTAAGGCAAGTACTACTTGATTAGTTACACGTTGCTCTTCGGAGAATTTCATTGAAGTGTAATGAAACCAATCTCTATGAAGCATGTTCCGCATTGACGGTGCCAATTTCGACGTTGAATGAATTAAACTTCATAGTGGTGAATCACTCAAACACACAATAGAAAAAGAATAGAAAACTGCTGTAAGAATTTTTTCTCTCAAATTTCTTGTCAGACATACAAGAGAATTAACTTACTACATTTGATTATTCAAGACTTGTTACTTCAGTGCAAGGAAAAAAGATCAGTGTATAATATGTCAATATCTTCCATTACTGTTAACACTTTTTCTGCTTTAGAGAAGAGCAGTACAATGTTATCGATTCAGTAAGTTCCAGTCTTAAGTTTCCCATGTGGAAGCTTCGTCTACGATTGACAAGAGTAGTACTCATGATATGCTGTGTCCTTCCAAGTATCCTGTCTCAGTTCTCAACTTCCCACTGTTATCATGAAGACCGATACAAGCTGTAACCGCGAGGAGTGACCGCGTGGTTTGAGGCGTCATGTCACGGACTGCGCGACTACTCCCGCCGGAAATTCGAGTCCTCCCTCTGGCATGGGTGTGTGTGTTGTCCTTAGGACAAGTTAGTTTAAGTTAGATTAAGTAGTGTGTAAGTCTAGGGACCGATGACCTAAACAGTTCGGTACCTTAGAAATTCACACACTTCTGAAAATATAAGCTGCAGCATCTCTGTGCCACAATTCGGTATACCGTCTTCAGCCGTTGTGATGCTCGTGGAGTTAGGTGTCGCTTTCTTTTAAGACGGTGCTACCTGTTCCTTGAGCAATGGTGTCTTTCTGGTAGGAGCAACAATGATTAGGCCGTGGACAGCTCTGTTAGTCTGGGCCGAATAGCGACAATGACGCAGAGGAGGACGGGAGTGCTGTCGGTCTGCTTGTAGACTGGCGTACAGAGTGCATCTGAGGTGTTCCTGGCCCAGACAATGTATTCGGTCCATCGCCTTTGAATTTCTAGGGTTGCTGTATAGAGTCACTGATACCAGCTGTCATTCACTCAGTGCGGCTACACATTGATGGAAAAAAAAGTCACAACACCAAGAAGGAGTTGTGTAACATAAGCGGATCCTGGTAGGCCCCTGAATCATGATGTCTGTTCAAATTTCCCTGCAGTCGCGTTAGAGTAGCTCTACTAGTCCCACTATGAGGATGCAAATCAGGTTTGCTTTACATACATGCTGCAGCGGTCGCTAGCGTTAGTTACCTTTGATACTGGAGGTGGTGACTTAATGTCAGTCAACAATGCCTTAGGGGCGGCAAAGACTCCTTTATCAACGCCAGAATTTGAACAAGGTCGTGTAACAGGGCTACAAAAACTGGATGTTCCTTCTGCGATACTGCAGAAAGACTTCGCAGGAATGTAGCCACTGAACATGACTGCTGACAGCAGTGGTCACGAGAATGTACGGTCGTAAGAAGACCGGATTCCGGACGGCCAAGAGGCACAACCGAGAAGATCGACAATCGAGTTCGGTGTGGGGTTCTGGAGAATCATACTTCACCTGCAGTAGCAATTGGAGCAGCTGTTAGCACTACGGTGACGCAGCGGACTGCTACCTCAAGGACAGCTCTGGGCCAGATATCCTAGAGCGTGCATACCACTAACCCCAAACCACCGCCTTTTACGACTTCAGTGGTGTCAAGCGAGAGCTCTTTCGAGGGGGTGTTGAGGTCTGTTGTGTTTTCTTATGAAAATCCAGTTCTGCTTCGATGCCAGTGACGGCCAGCTGAGGGCTTGCAACTAACCTTCTGCACGCTAGACACACTGGACCAATAGCCGGACTTGTGGACTGGATTGTGATTTCGTATGACATCTAGAGCACCGTCGTGGCTATCCCACGGACCTTGACTGAAGAACTGAACATCAGCTTGGTCATTCGACCTCTTGTACTGCCAATCATGGACAGTATTCCAGAGGGTGTTTTACAACAGGATAATGCTCGCCCACACATCGCAGTTGTAACCCAACATGCTCTATGGAGTATCGATATGTTGACTCAGCCTGTTCGATCAGCAGATCTGACTCCAATGGAGTACGCGTGGGATATTATTTGACTACAATCTCAGCGTCATCCACAAACAGCATTAACCGTCCATGTATTGACATACCGAGTGCAACAGCTATGGAACTCATTCCCACAAACTGACATCCGGCACCTGTACAACACCATGCACGCACGTTTGCATGCTTGCATTCAAGATTCTGGTGCATATACCGGTTATTAATGTACCAGCATATCACATTTTCATAGGCTTATCTTGCGCTTACATCAGCCTGTTAGCTTACATTGTTAATCACTCACACGTGCTACCTAGACAAATGTATTCCCGAAATTTCATTGCTCTACATTAATTATTTTTTGGAGCTGTGATTTTTTTTCAGCCAGTGTAACTAATTTTGACATTTCTTACATCTTAGTTTGTGGTGTTTCCTGAAGATGTTTCTGGTGCCTTTCAGTTTAAGCGGTAACCTAAAAAACTGATCATAATATTTTGGAGACACTACTGTGTAAGTTCAGTATCCCATTGTCCGTAAGGTCATTAATACACAGCATGAGTGCCAAAGGTGCCATCACACTTCCCTGGGACACATTCGAAATTACTTCTACATTTGACGATACCTCTCCATTCAAGACAACATGCTCCATCTTTTCTACGAAATAGTCCTCAATCCAGTCACTTGATATCCCATAGGACCGTACTTTTAATAATGAGGTACTGAGTAAAATGCTTTTAGAAGATCAAGAAATATTGCAGCTACTTGACTAGCTTGATCGAAAGTATTCAGTATGTCATGCGATAAAACTGACAGTTGGGTTCCACATGACCTAAGTTTTCAGAATCCATACTGGATGCCATGGAGGCAATAATTCTGTTTGAGGTACATCATCAGGTTTGAGCTCAGAACATGTTCTACAATTCTACAACAAATTTCTATGAAGGTAGTTTCGTGAATCACTTCTGCTACAGTTTTTGTAGATGGGTGTGACCTGTGCTTTCTTCCAGCTACTGGCCACGGTTTTTTGTTCGAGGGATCTGCGGTAGGTTACAGTTAACAGAGTGGCTAAATGATAGGGATTCCTTCAGACTGTGGGATTTTGTTCAGTTTTAATGATTTCAGCTGTTTTTCAATGCCACTGACGCTAATGCCTGTTTCACTCAGCTTTTCAGTGGAAAGAGGATTAAACTTTGGCAGTTGTCCTGGGTTTTCCTTTGTAAAGGAATTTGTAGAAACAGAATTAAGCATTTCAGCTTCTGACTTGCTACTCTCAGTTTCAGTTCCTGTCTTTTCGATCAGTGTCTGGTGGTCGCTAACTGCCTTTGAATACGACCAGAATTTCATTGGGTCCTCTGAGAGATCATTTGATAAAATTCTACTACGGTAGTCACTGAAGACTTAAAACATTTCTCTCTTGGCAACCAAACGTGTTTCGTTCAGCCTCTCTCTACCTATAGTTCTATGCTTTGTTTTGCACCTGTTATACAGTAGTCTTCGTTTCTTTGGAAATTTCATTACGGTGACTATATGCCATAGTCTCTCCCATTGTGAACTGTTCTACTGGATAATATCTATCCAGTACATGGTCAACTGCTCTTTTATACTTGATCAACTGATACTCTTCAGTCTCCATTTCTATGATAAATGTTTCAAGTTCCTTATTGAGATGTGGTCCTACTTTTTTTTTTATCTAGTTTGATGGATAATATGGGTCTTTCTACTTGTAGTTGCTATTTGTGCTTTAATAATCTTGGTTGTCACAACCACATCAGAGCCACCGATACCAGATTAGATGAAGACAACCTCAAAGTGGTCAGGTGTGTTTGTTGCTGTTAGATCTAATGCATTTCCATCGTGAGTGCTGTTCTAAGTAGTTTACAGGGAAGGAATTAAGTAATGTTTCAATTGAATGTCTTGTCACGCCCACCACTCACAAAACTGTACTTTTTGCTCCTGATTATTATATTATTAAATTCTCCATGATGACTACAGTATGAGTGGGAAACTTATGTGCAAATGAACTGACGTTTCCTCAAAGTTTTCAGTTGCACCTAGAGGTGAGTCTTGTGGTCGATGGAAGCGTCCTGTTGCAGTTTTCTGCCCACCGCTGATACTGAGTCTTGCCCAAACAATCTCGGATGTAGCTTCAGTTTCGATGTTGCTGGATTTGTGTTTCTTGTCTACTGTAGCAAATACACCATCTCCCTCTCTCATAACCCTGTCCTTACGATGTACACCTAAATTTCCCCAAAAACTCTTTAGTGTTGTCAGCTTCACATTTTAACCGCTATCTGTACCTAGTATTATGCGAGCTTCATTGCATTTCAGGAGCGATTTAAAACTCTGGCACTTTGTTACGAATGCTTCAGCCATTAACTACTAGGATTTTAATACTCTCGTCTGTGGGATACGTCCCTTTGGATGTTACTCTAATACTGTACTTCCATGTCTCCTACCGCTATAATTATCAGGACTGGATGGAGAGTCACCTAATCTAAAAAACAAAAAATTGTGTGCATCCCACACAGGCTGGGTAACAGCCTACGATGTGTGGTAATTAATATTTTAAGAAACGCGACGGAAGTATTCAAGAACCCGTCATGCATAAACCACGTGTTTCCTGTTACTTGTACCGATATATGTTGTAGGCATTACAAAAAACTGTTCTGAATTAATTTCTTCTAGACATCAGCTGAAAGACGTGGTTTCAGAACATGGGGACCTAAAAGCACATATAATTGTAGCCGCCTCCTGCTTCTGGGTGTTTCAACGATATGTGTGCTTCAAGTGAATAACTTTAATACGGCGTGATTATATTGTTTGGTCTTTCTATGTTTTAAAATCTGGTTGTAAGCCTCGGCACGCAATCCAAATGAATCGCCCCAAGAGAAGCTCAGTCACGTCACAATTCAAGTGCCCATATCCTAAGCGGTGATAATTAAGGAACAAACACCGTAGAAACTATCGGGAGCTCGTGAAGAAATTTCCTTTAAAAATTCCAAAACAAAGAATTTTAGGATATTTTGACCGGATGTCAAAGGAAGGACGTCCAGTAACTTTTAATGTTAAAAATAAGCCAGGAATGGTTATAAAACACAGAGGGTTGGTTATATTTGTGTCTAACGAATTTACTATTGGTAATCAACAAACCGAAACCGTCGAACATAACTCAACTTCTGATTCAGCGCACACTGGGTGACGAAATTCATGGGATATCTCCTAAAATCGTGACTGACCTCATTTTTCCCGCTGTAATGCAGCATCTCGACGTGACATGGACTCAAAACAGTCATCAGAAGTCTTCTGCAGAAATATTGAGCCATGCTACTACTATAGTCGTCCACAATTGGGAAAATATTGTTGCTACAGGATTTTGTGCTCTAACTGACCTCTGGGTTACGTCTCATAAATGTTCGATGGAATTCATGTCGGGCGATATGGGTGGCCTCATCATTCAGTCGAACTGTCCAGAATGTTCCTAAAAGAAATCGCGAACAATTGTGGCCCGGTGACAAATCACATTGTGATCCACAAAAATTCCATCGTTGTTTCGGAAAATGAAGACAATGAATGGCTGTAGATGGTCTCCAAGTAGCCGAACATAAAAATTTCCGGTCAATGATTAGTTCCATTTGCCCAGAGGCCCCCAGTCCATTCCATGTAAACACAGCCCACACAGCTGTGGAGCCACCACCAGCTTGCACAGTGCCTTTTTGACAACTTGGGTATATGGCTTCGTGGGGTCTGCGCCACACTCGAACTATACCTTGAGATCTTACCAGCTGAAATCGAGACATACCTGATTAGGCCACGGTTTTCTAGTCGCCTAGGGTCCAACCGATATGATCACAAGCCCATTAGAGTTGCTGCAGGCGATATCATGCTGTTTGTAAAGCCTCTAGGGTATCGGTCTTCTGCTGCCATAGTCGATTAACGCCAAATTTCGCCCCACTATCCTAACGGATAAGTTCGTCTTACGCCCAACATTGATTGGGGCCAAATTTGGCGTTAATGGGCTATGGCAGCAGAAGACTGACACCAGTAGCTTTACAAACAGCACATTTCCTGCAGCACCTCTCATTGTGATGTACTGTCGCATAATTATTACAGACTTCTTTGGAATTCTGAACATCTTCATGTCAATTATAGTTGTAGAGCAGCCAGTCTGTTTTATTTGCAATGTGCAGCCTCCATAAGTTACTAAAAGTAGACATTTTTCCAAAAATACACTATTTGACAAAAAAAGTAAAGCACTGGAAAGAAATGATCGGGCGTCAATGTAACTTCGTAGACGTACACGTCATCCGCGGGCGTGTAAAGGATGAGACATGCAGTTCTCTGTGAGACGTAGCATGGCTATCAGTGTGAACTATTGTTCCTATTTATAGTTGCTCCTTGGCCTGATGGGGTACATAAGGACGTGAACAGCTTCAGTTGTTGAGTGAACACTGGGAAAACCGTGGACATTCCGCGTACTCATGTCAGACAAAGTGATCTGCACCTGACAAGAGTCTGAAATTGGCCTCACTGTGATTCTCCACTTGGCCGTTTGATCGAATCGAACTCTATCCAGAACCGTGAGATATTCGAATGTGACGGTGGTCCGATGTTGGACTGAATGCGAACGTAAGAGGAGACATTCTCGTCATCGAGCTTCTGGTCGACCACGTCTGAGCACCACAAGGGCGAATGGTCGTGTTGTGCAAAACGCACAATGCAACACCTTCGTATGTGCTCCTGCCATTCCAGGGCAAGTAAGAGATTACCAGCAACATTCTGTGTTCAGCAATGAATCGAGGTTCTGCGCTACCCGGAGATCTTTATCTGCGAGTAGGGCGGCTTCTTGGGGAAGTGTCCCATTACAACACTGTTTTGAGAAGCACAGCGATACTGCCCCTCACCTCATGCTGTGGGGAGCCATGATGTATGAGTTAAGGTGACGGCTGGTGGTAATTGAGGGGCATATGGTTTTCTAGTCCCTAAAGCAACATCACACACTCTGTCAACCCGTACTTTTTCATTTCATTTCCATCTCTCTTTATGCGTTCTTCGTGTTTTTTGTAAGGCGGTTTAAATTAAAATTAGCTCCGCGTATGTCGCCCAAGTCACAGACCTTACTGCGCATATGCACAAATGGATCTACACATATACGAGGCTTTGGTATCTCCTTGTGTAGGAAATTCAGCACTAGCACCAATTTCCAATATAAGGGGCCATCAGAAAGTTTCTGTTCGAAGGCCTAACTCCAGTGTCGGTATGACAATCAGGCAAAATCGTCCTGACCATTGACACAATCATCCCAACAACAGACCAGGTTCTAAATACCCGTTTGGTAAAACAGTGTGCTATTGCTTGAAGAAGTGCGTAACTACCCGCTGCACATCCTTGACCGACAGGAATCGTCGACCCTCCAAACACCTTTTTTAAAATAAAGAACAGGTGCTAAAGTGTCTCCCATTTGAGTCTACTTAACTTTTGTTTGACGCCGTTCGCGATATGCGGACGTACCATATCATGACGCAGCAACACTTCTTGTCGCAGATTTCCCGGACGTTTCGCCCTAACTGCAAGCCGTAATTTCTCCAGCATGCGCAGTACTATGCTCCAGTGATCGGTCGCTATAATCAAAGAACAGGGAGAGGATCGCGACCAGAATGGTACTTAGTGCAAAATTCCACAACTGTGGTTTTCGACAGACATGCTGCCCTACACACAGTCTTCAGTCTCCGATGCCCGTCTAACGGTGTTTATCTTTCGGCAGCCAAGGAATCAATAACAGCACGTTGGTCCTGTTTGGAAGCATTGGTAATAATGTGAACCATAGTTCACACTTCCGCATTTATCGCACACACATTGGACAGAAACGAATGCCATACTAATCCTGTAAGACGTGTATATTTCTATTGTCTATTGTCAAACCACAATTTATGAAAGATGTTTATATTTTATTAATAGGATGAAGTAGGAATAATTAATATTTGTCATGTTGGAAATAATTGTGGTAGCAGGGAATGTCTGCACCAAAGTATTGTTGGCAAGAGAGACCGCACATTGATATAATTTTAAAAAGGGCGGGAGAGACAGCGTATGGATACATTTTAAGAAAAGAGCGGGAAAGACCATGCATTGATACATTTTGTAATGGTAGCAGGGATTGTTTGCACCAGAAAGCATTGTTGGCGGGAGAGACCGCACTTTAGCGTTCGTAGGAAGTCAGTAGTTAGCGAGATGTGAAGCGAGTCGGTAGCAGGTCTGGAGCGAGAGGTTGAGAGGAGCGGTGTGCCTGCCAGCCACTAGCTATGATTTACAAGAGATTATAAACGGATGTATAGAGACATCAGCTAACTATTATCATAAGAGGAACTAACATTATTGAATTAATTTTTTGAGAAACTTAAGACTACTGAAGGTATGTTTGCGCATTCCTCGTTGAAAGATTATTGTAAAAAGTAAGTCCCATTCGAACATTTGTAAAATCATTTCAGTCAGAATATAATTAATTTTTGCCAGAAATGTTGCATTACTGATTATAATCCATCTCAAAAACCATCAACGTAAAACTTTGCAAAATTTTATTGTTGTCAAGAAAAAGTTTAACTATGACTTACGTAACTTCAGCCAAATTAATTAAAGAATAACGTCAGCTTTGCTATTAAAGAATACCGTCAGCTTTGGTAACAAATACAGCCACTTATAATGACAGCCCACCAGCAGGTAATAGAGTATAGTAAACCAGAGTAAGTATATTCATGTCGCAGTTCGATGTAGCAGTCAGAAGGCGATCCAGTAACAGTAAAAAAGGTAAGGAACAGTTTTGGGTTATTGCAGATAACGACTGAGGGCCACGACGACAACACATTCTATGTTTCGTCGAAATAATCAGAAAATCACTTTTAATAAGCAGCAATTAAATTTGTATGCGAAGACTGAGAAAGAGAATTAATTTCAAAAGAGGTAGAAATCCTAAGGGAAGGTTTCATAGGTTATTGTAGAAGGGAAGGTTGCGTAACAAAAGAGATATAGAGGAGTCGGGAAGGTTTCAATCTCTTGCCTACATGTCGGTGCCTTTTTGCCCCCAACGGGATAGCGTTAGGTTGCATATACTCTGGAACAATGGTCTCAGACTCACGGTTCTGATAAAACTTTCGGGGAGGATTACCTTGATTGTAAGGCAAAGGGTGGAAATGTAAATCCTCCCACATATTCCCAATTGGGACTCGCTCTGCTCCACTATTAGGTCGCCTGATATTTGGCTGAAAAACCCTTGACTTTCCTTCGGGTCGTTGCTCCAACAGCTTGTTCTATCTAGAGTTCTGAATTTTACTTCCGGTTAATAAAACACAAGCTATGTTTCCAGTCCGTATGGGGTGACAATGCATTTTAAAGTGGGAATCATTTTTTCTGTGGTAAATTTTATTTCTGTCGCTCTAAAACGCAATGAATACAGAAAAGTTTCTGTGATGTTTCGAACGTAGGAATAAGGTACCGGCAGTGGGTTGTGAAGCTTTCCTGGGTAGCTCAGTCCATGAAAACGCTACCCACGAAGGGCTAGGGTCCCGGTTGGGTATTGATTCGTGTGTACATGTTTAATCTGTTACAAAGTTTCAGAATGATGCGCATTCAGTTGTAGAGTGAAAGACTCTTTCTAAAAATATCCACTAGACAGTGGTGAAGCCATTTGTGCAGAGTATCCGTTCTAGCAGAAGCGCTACTATGATGAGGTGTGTACCATGGCGCCGCAGATGGCAGGCGCCGACGACACCATTCCCAACATATACATCGTGCAGGTTGCAGCAAGCTCAGCCGCTTAAAGTTCAGACGACGCGAGACTTCACAACCCTGGAACTCAGCAGCCAGGCGAGTAGAGGACGTCAATAGGGCTCTGGCCATGTCACCTGGTGTCGTGCATGGCTACGGCAGAGGTTGTTGGAAAATTGCAACTCTTTATCCGCCATGCCACATGCCAAACATAAGCCCACACATACCCATCCGTGTGGGTGCTATTTATACCGGCGCGCGAGCTCCAGAGAGCAGTTCCATCGCAGCCAGCGACCTGAAGATCACCACTACGCTGCACCAAGGACTGGCCACTTGACATATGGACAGCATGTCTCTTCCTCAGCAAGGACTAAGGGATCAGCGGCATGCTTGTTGAGATCTTGTTTTATTGTGCTGTTGTTCTTCTAGCCGACAAGATAGGGCCAGCCTGGAAGTTTCTGTCCTTTTAGGACTTGGATATTTCATTACAATTGGTTCTCAGTGCTTCTTCAGCGAAGTACATCACAACAGTTGTTAAGTGTTTATTCTGCTTGACTGAATCTTGGGTTTGGACTCTGGTTTTAGATCTGAACTGTGAAACTTATTTTTCCTTTGTTAGGACTTCAAAACTCTGCTCATTAAAGAGCGTGTGATTATAGAATAGTAATTCACTGTTTTTAACGTGAAAGTCTTAAAACTCCACGAATGAAAGATTGTGTTGAGTGAAGTGTGTGTAACTCTTTCAAGTAGTAGGGAACTTATTGATTTACTTCCTGATTCTGGAAGTTTAAGTACACTACTGGCTATTAAAATTGCTACACCAAGAAGAAATGCAGATGATAAACGGTATTCATTAGACAAATATATTATACTAGAACTGACATGTGATTACATTTTCACGCAATTTGGGTGCATAGACCCTGAGAAATCAGTACCCAGAACAACCACCTTTGGCCGTAATAATGGCCTTGATATGCCTGGGCATTGAGTCAAACAGAGCTTAGTTGGCGTGTACAGGTACAGCTACCCATGCAGCTTCAACACGATACCACAGTTCATCAAGAGTAGTGACTGTCGTATTGTGACGAGCCAGTTGCTCGGCCACCATTGACCAGACGTTTTCAGTTGGTGAGAGATCTGGAGAATGTGCTGGCCAGGGCAGCAGTCGAACATTTTCTGTATCCAGAAAGGCCCGTACAGGACCTGCAACATGCGGTCGTGCATTATCTTGCTGAAATGTAGGGTTTCGCAGCGATCGAATGAAGGGAACAGCCACGGGTCGTAACACATCTGAAATGTAACGTCCACTGTTCAAAGTGCCGTCATGCGAACAAGAGGTGACCGAGACGTGTAACCAATGGCTCCCCATATCATCACGCCGGGTGATACGCCAGTATGGCGATGACGAATACACGCTTCGAATGTGCGTTCACCGCGATGTCGCCAAACATGGATGCGACCATCATGATGCTGTAAACATAACCTGGATTCATCCGAAAAAATGACGTTTTGCCATTCGTGCACCCAGATTCGTCGTTGAGTACACCATCGCAGGCGCTCCTGCCTGTGATGCAGCGTCAAGGGTAACTGCAGCCATGGTCTCGGAGCTGATAGTCCATGCTGCTGCAAACGTCGTTGCCGGCCGGAGTGGCCAAGCGGTTCTAGACGCTACATTCTGAAACCGCGCGACCGCTACGATCGCAGGTTCGAATCCTGCCTCGGGCATGGATGTGTGTGATGTCCTTAGGTTAGTTAAGTTTAAGTAGTTCTAGGGCACTGATGACCTCAGAAGTTTTGTCCCATAGTGCTGAGAGCCATTTGAGGCTTTTTTTTTTCCAACCGTCGTTGAACTGTTCGTGGAGATGGTTGTTGTCTTGCAAACGTACCCATCTGTTGACTCAGGGATCGAGACGTAGCTGCACGATCCGTTACAGCCATGCGGATAAGATGCCTGTCACCTCTATTGCTAGTGATACGAGGCCGTTGGGATCCAGCACAGCGTTCCGTATTACCCTCCTGAACCCATCGATTCCATTTTCTGCTAACAGTCGTTGGATCCCGACCAACGCAAGCAGAAATGTCGTGATACGATAAACCGCAATCGCGATAGGCTACAATCCGACCTTTATCAAAGTCGAAAACGTGATGGTACCTTACACGAGGTATCACAACAACGTTTCACCAGGCGACGCCGGTCAGCTGCTGTTTGTGTATGGGAAATCGGTTGGAAACTTTCGTCATGTCAGCACGTTGTAGGTGACGCCAACGGCGCCAACCTTGTGTGAATGCTCTGAAAAGGTAATCATTTGCATATCACTGCATCTTCTTCCTGTCGGTTAAATTTCGCGTCTGTAGCATATCATCTTTGTGGTGTAGCTATTTTAATCGCCAGTAGTGTAGCTTCATTTATTTTCGATTCACTTACTGAAGGGCTAACATCTACTTCGTTTCACTTGTTGGAAAACCATCCTTTCTTTTTTTTTCATTGTGAATAAAATTTTTATGGGAGCTGTGCAATAAACATTCGTTTGTTCCCTATATCTGGTTTACCCGTGCTTGCCAGCGGCGGACATATCAGAATCCAGGAGAACTTCAGTGATGTTTGGAAACAAGCAGGGAGGTACTGTTGGATGTGAAATTATAAGGGTGGGAAGTAAATCGTGCGGGGATAGCTTCGCAGCTAAGAGCACTGACACCAGAATGCAAGATTCTGGATCTGGACACAGTTTTAATCTGCCAGAAAGTTTTAGTACAATACACAAACATTCTTTCCAGATCTTACACGTACCCAACAGTGATAATTCGCGCCAGATAGAATCATTTATTCGATGTAAACAATGTATACGCAATCACAGACAGCTGTTTTTATCTTCACATCTGAGTCATGAACATGCACCATGAAACTGATGCCATTCTTAGATTTAGTATCGTATCGTTCCTTTGCATTTTTTCGTGATGGTACGTTCCAGCAAAAAATGTGGCGTCTAAAGGAGAAAGTCTGCCAGTTTAAGGATTGAGTTAGTACGGGTGAATAATGTGTAATCTGGTGAATTTTAAAAGCCTGTTGCATTCATTCCTCATCCACATATATTTTCTATCACTAGCCTTCACCACCCCCCATGAACCATGGACCTTGCCGTTGGTGGGGAGGCTTGCGTGCCTCAGCGATACAGATGGCCGTACCGTAGGTGCAACCACAATGGAGGGGTATCTGTTGAGAGGCCATACAAACATGTGGTTCCTGAAGAGGGGCAGCAGCCTTTTCAGTAGTTGCAGGGGCAACGGTCTGGATGATTGACTGATCTGGCCTTGTAACATTAACCAAAACGGCCTTGCTGTGCTGGTACTGCGAACGGCTGAAAGCAAGGGGAAACTACAGCCGTAATTTTTCCCGAGGACATGCAGCTTTACGAGCTGCATCAAACCAGTCTCAGGACTGAAGACCACAACAACAACAACAACAGCCTTCACCAGTGCCAGTTATTATCAAGTGCCAACTCGTTCTCAAATTACAGTGACAATGCACGAATGGTAACTCATTACAGTCCTACTAGTAAGTTTTACCTGGGATTTATTTTTTTGTCCATCCCTTCCTCCCCCCCACTCTCTCTCTCTGTCAGTCACCTACTCCCCCTCTCTGTCTGTCAATATCATCAACTCCCCTCTCTGTCCATCTCCTCCAGACTCCCTCTCTGTCTCTCCATCCCCTCCTTCCCATCTCGCTGTCGGTTTTTTTCTCCCTCTGTCTTCATATATCTTCTCCTCCCCTCTACCTCCTCCTCACCCCCACTTGCCCATCTCTTCCTCCACCTTCTCTCTGTCCATCTCCTCCTCCACCCTCTCTCTGTCAATCTCCTCCTCCTTCTCTCTACCTCCTCTTCCCTTCTCTCAGTCCATCTCCTCCTCTTTCCTGTCTCTGACCATCTCTTCCTCCCCATCTTTCCATCTCCTCCCTTCTTCTGTCGTATTCCTCCTCCCCTTTCTCTGTACACCTCCTCCTCGCTCCTTCCTCTGTCCATCTATTCCTCCCTCCTCTCTCAGTCCACCTCCTCCTCTTCTACTTCTGTCCATTTCTCCCTCCTTTCTCTCTGTCCATCTCCTCCTCCGACTATCTTTGTTCGCTTTCTCCTCCCCCCTTCTTTCTCCACGTTTTGACTACCACTGCAGTAGGAGATTTCTGGTTCTTACCTCAACAATGTTTCTTTCCAGACAGTAAGTAACATTTGTGCCAAGTTTGAATGAAGTCGATCTAGGGATTTAGCAGGAGTTTTCTATCCGTGTCTTTGGCCGCTTACGTGCATGTCTCATATGTTTGACTCATGCACACATTTTTGCACATATTTCATCAGTATCTCTAGCGAATTTCGCTCTGCAATATCGTTTTCACACAGCTCATTGTTTATGACGTCGTATGTCGAAAAGTGGCATATTTTTCCAGGTATATAAAATGGTACATTTGGATACTGTCTGTGAAGTGTGTTACGAGAAGTGTTAGCAGTAAAAAAGTAATCAATTGAAACCTCATGCATAATAAGCTGGTTTTATTGTATGAACTGCGATAAAATTTCTTTCCTTTTATCAATTTGCGGAGACGTCAGCGAGAAAAAGTCTCATAAAGTTTTGAAATCGTGTGTAAAGTTAGTTTCTAGTCATTAAGTGCTCTCATTCTCAAATAATGACTATTTAAGCATATTGAGCTACGCTTATTTTGACCCCCATCCCGTTGAGAGGTAGGTGGTTCTTATCCTCACAGTGTTTCTTTACAGATAGTAAGTGATATGTGTGCCAAATTTGACTGAAA
This sequence comes from Schistocerca serialis cubense, assembly GCF_023864345.2. Taxonomy (NCBI): domain Eukaryota; kingdom Metazoa; phylum Arthropoda; class Insecta; order Orthoptera; family Acrididae; genus Schistocerca; species Schistocerca serialis. The sequence goes on along the minus strand of NC_064641.1, from coordinate 573,290,836 downwards.
CAAATCTAGTTGTTTTGGAGGAGATGTTATACAGACATACATAAATACACACGTACATATACATACTTTTATAGTATGTGTGGATATGACAGAACATTCCTTCATACTTTTAACACGTTTCCAAATGCTTCCACATTACAGTTCTCCAATCTTAATTCTACACACTTTTCAGTTTTATATACCGTATTTTTTGGAAAAAGTTTCAATTTCTCGATTCCCGTGATTCTAGATAAGAAGATCTTCAACAATAAATTGGTTTTCCTCTGTGGTTGTATGTACGTCCCGTCTAGAGGCACATACGGGCAATGAAAGTTCTCCAAGTTAGGCATTTTTTAATGTGCCTATTCCGCATTTTGGGCTCGAGTTTATATCATACGAGGTGATGGAGTTGTTAGCATACAGGTCTTACATTCAGGAGGAGTGAGTCACTGATCGTCTTCTGCCACTCCCGATTTAAATTTCCAGCGGATTCGATAAATCTAGAAAATTAAATAAGGGAAAGGTTCCTTTGGAAAATTGGTTTGTTTTGAAAATCAGCCCTACGCAATCACAATTAATTTATCTTTTATATTTACATTTACCCAGACATGTTTCGAGAGCTATGTGTCATCTTCTGTGGGTAAAATTTTTCTCTATTAAAATTACGTCGCTAAATGAACTGCATTATTATACACCGGTTTTTGTGCCCTTTTTCGTCGGTTTTGTTTTGACAGCTGTCATCTGCAAAATTTTTTCGGCCTGTTGCGTCTCTCTGGTTGATGTCTCGATCAACTGCTACTCAATTTCCATACAGTTTTTCAAAAAATTTTCGTTCTCTATTTCACCTGACAAGTACTTTCACAAAATGTGGCTAAACGTAATCTGAGCAAACACTTACGACTCCATACTCAGCGGAAGTAATGCCGATGATGTCGTTCTCTGCCTTTTCCCAGTTAGAGCTTCTAATCCGTGTCTACTGATTTTACCATGTGGATGTAGAACACTAACTTACTTACCTTTTTCGAGTCAACGAATTCGCCATCAGTTGCCTGCCTAATCTTTTTTATGAGCATAATTCAATTCATAGTATCACGTGACCACTGAAACAGGACAGATATCGTCTCGTCGATGTCACGGTCCTCGTCACTGTTTAACGTATTTATCTACAATTTGCTATGAATAAACGTCAATGGTGCTTCCAAAAATGATAAGACCTCCGTAATAACAGAACTTGGTTTAAATGAATGTCTCTAGCAAAAAAATTCGGTTGAAAAATGCGGATTTTGTAGAGGGCCATTGTGGAATATTCTTGCTTCTGCCCCTATAGTTCCATGACGTTTTGATAGGTGCTAGCGCTACACTTAGTCTTCAAAATGGCGTCTGTAAAGGAGGTGAATTCAAAACAGAGAGCTGTCATTTCGATTCTTGGGCGGAAAACCAGAGCATCGCAGATATTCACAGGCACTTGCTGAATGTCTACGGAGGTCTGGCAGTGAATAAAAGCACGGTGAGTCGTTGGGCGGTGTGTCCGTCACCATCGCAACAAAGTCGCGCAAACCTGTTCGATCTCCCGCGTGCCTTTCGGCAGCACGCAACTATTGTGCTACCCCGCGAAACAAAAGAACTTCTACATGTTCATCGGCACAAAAATTCAAACGAACATCCTCTTCTCCATGACAACGCAAAACCACACCCAAGTCTGCGGGTCCGAGAAGAGCTCACAAGACTTCGCTGAACTGTTCCTCCTCATCCACCCTAGAGCCCGGATCCGCAGCTTCCGACTTCCATCCGTTTGGCTCGATGAAGCATGCACTCTGTGGGGAGCAGTATGTGGACGACTGGGAGGTTAAATGGCTCTGAGCACTATGGGACTTAACTGCTACGGGCATCAGTCCCCTAGAACTTAGAACTACTTAAACCTAACTAACCTAAGGACAGCACACAACACCCAGCCATCACGAGGCAGAGAAAATCCCTGACCCCGCCGGGAATCGAACCCGGGAACCCGGGCATGGGAAGCGAGAACGCTACCGCACGACCACGAGATGCGGGCGACTGGGAGGTTATTGATGCAGCAAGACGTTGGTTTCATCGCCGGCAAGCGACGTGGCACCATGTGGGCCTACAGGCCGTCCAAGTAAGTCGCACTAAACGGAGGTTACGTTGAAAAATAGGCTTTGGGAATTAACGTATTGGAATCCTGAATCAAACCAACATACTTTCAGAAAAAGGTGCTCCGTTGCTTATCGAACGTCCCTCATATATCGCTCACAGCCTCATTTCCCTCCCCCCCCCCCCCCCCCAAAAGAAAGAGTACCGTACGCTTCTCATTATGAAAAAAAAAGTTTCTGTGAAAACACTAATAATTTGCTAACATCTTAATTTTGTGTTTATCTATCAGGAATTGTCTGCAGTTACCAGCACATTCATTTATTAAAACTCGAATCCTAATTTATATTTTCTTTTGCATGCTGTTAATGCAGTAGTACTGATTAACTGAAGCTGTGTCTTAGGGCGTTTTAATATGTTTTTGTCTTTCTTGATTTACCACCTCGATATTCCAACTTCGTCAATTTTTTTATTAGTCACTTCTTCCCGTCTTTATTTTATTTTTCTTCTTTACCTTTTTCTTCGCATTTCGTAACTCCCCTGTCTTCTGCCATCTAGTAATGGAAGCGTTCAGTTCTCTTCCAATAATTTCGGGCGGTCTCTTCGGCCGCCAATGGCGTTCCTCATTTGCGCGGATTATCGGAACGAGTAGTGCGGCGCTGAGCCAGTACTGGCAAACGCCAGCCTGACCGGGCGGCAGCTGTTGCGACGGGAAACGACCGAAAACAGCGGAGAAGCGGACCAAGGGTGGAGGTGGGGGGGAGGGGCAGGGAAGGGGGCAGACGTTGCCGGCGCTGCGAGGTTTGAAGGGGTTCGCGTATTAATAGCTGTGCTGCCGACCGTTAATTCCGGATCAATACATTAATTTTTAAAATGCACCGCGCACTGCTACGTCGCCCAGTTGAAAGAGCAATATTAAAATGGAATGATAAAAAGAATTAATTAAATTAAAGGCTTAAACTGGTAACACAAAAAAATGTGTGCAACATGAAAGAGAGGACATTTGGGCATTGGGAGCGATCGCGCCGAGGGTTCTGCAGCGGACGACATTCAAGACCGGTCGGCCGGGCATTCCGATAATGAATTCGGCGCCACTTGCCGCACGCCAGCCGGCCAGCCCACCCCCGCTCCGCCCTCGCTCCACCCCCGCCGCGGACTCATAATGAACACTCGAGCGGCGGCGGCAGCGGCGGCGGTGGCGGCGCATAATTCTCGTGCGCCAGTCTTGTGTTTGGCTCTGGTGGGCAGGGCAGCCCTCGTGATTAGCACAACGCCGCCGCCGTCCGCTTTTTGGCTTTGCCTTTTGAAGCAGCCGAGGAGGAGGAGGATTAGAGGCAAGTGGTCAGGTTGATAATAATTTACGGGCTCTGGCCCATTGGGTCTATTCTTGAAGACATTCATTTCGATGGTACCACGACCCAGGGGCGGAGGAACACACCACAACTTCAGCTAAATAAACCACTCCCGGCCGATGACCATAAGACAGACACAGCACGAAATAAAAGGCTAGGAGACGAACCATTCAGAGAATATATTTAATCTAAAACTTTACATACACATTTGCACGGGAGGAGGTCGCATTGGCAGTTGACAGTCTGAAGGAAAAGAAATCTCTGGGCCAAAACAACATCCAGATAGAAATATTACAACCGGCAGCACCACCAATAATGCCTTACCTATACAGGAAGTCTCAAACATTTTGGATCAAATGGAAACAGCTGGTAGTGGCTCCACAAACGATTGTATTGAGATAGGATACTAATGGACGGAAACACATACACAGCATAGGTTGTATAACGACGAAGTAGCTCACAGTAATTGTTCAAAGCGACGACCGCCAGTCTTAACTCACGTATTGCAACGGAGCATCCACTTCTGCCGCGCTCTCGCAAAGATCCCGTTTGTCTGTTGTACAGTGGGAGAGGCAGCGGGTGACTACAGTGCATCAGCCCACTTCGATATTAATATCGGTGAGCACCTAAAAAATACGTACCCTCATCAATGTATTCAAATGGTAGATCCTGTCACACGGCCGGCGCGATCTTCGGATATTACCTCTGGACGTTTTCCTCTGGCATTAAGTCAAGACCTTGGGGTATGAAAGTCTCGAGAAACGGACGAAACCTTGTTTGCTAGGGTCCAAGCTACCTGTCTCCTGATGCAATAAACACCAGTGACCTTCGAGATAGTGCAGTACATCTTCAAGCGCCGATGCCATGCTTTCATTCATACTGGCGGTCGACAGTGCAATTACTATGGGCTACGTTGTTGCTATGCACTGTACGCTGTGTACGTCCATAACACAATTTATATGCATTTCTATCCACTGGTTCCTAATCTCATATATCTGTTGCGGACCCACTATCACCCGATGTGACTCAAAAGGTTTCAGACACCCTATGTAATGACGCTCTGCTGCTGAGTGTGGTGTCTGAGTCCTTAAGTCTCACAACTATTTTTTATATCTCCGAGTAGCCTCTACACCCTACGTCCTCAATTATTTGCAGGATGTATTCAAACCTCTGTCTTGCCATACAGTTGTTACCCTCTATAGTTCCCTGTGGTACCACAAAAGTTATTCGCTGATGTGATACCTGTCTTATCATCCTGTCCCTTCTTATCGGTAGTGTTTTCCATATCTTCCTTTCTTTGCCGATTCTGTGGAGAAACTCCTCATTCTTTATCCTGTCCGTCCGCTTAATTTTTAACATTCTTCTGTGGCGCTTCATCTCAGACTCCTGGATTCTCTTCTGGTCTTGTTTTACCACTGTCCATGATTCACAATTATACAATGCTGTGCTCCAAACGTACATTCTCAGAAATTTCTTCCTCCAATTAAGCCTGTGTTTGATACCAGTAGATTTATCTTCTCCAGGAATGCCGTCTTTGCCCATAATAGTCTGCTTTTTATGTCCTCATTCCTTCGTCCGTAATCGGTAATTTTTCTACAAAGGTAATAGAATTCACTAATTCGTCTAATTCGTGATCACCAATTTTGGTGTTAAGTTTTTGGCTGTTCTCGTTTCTGTTACGTCTAAATACCTTTGTCTTCTTCTGCTTTATTCTTAGTCCATATTCTGCATTCATTAGACTGTTCACTCCAGTCAACAGATCTTGTAATTCTTCTTCACTTTCACTGACGACAGCATTGTCATCAGCTAATCTAATCATTGATATCCTTTTACCCTAAATTTTAGTCCCACTCTTGAATCTTTCTTTTATCACCATCATTCTTCCTTCAATGTATATACTGGACACCCATATGGCTCATGAACTCCCTAATTAATGTGCACGAATGGCTACTGTATACCTGCCTGCAGGAGCATAATGAACCCTTCGGCCTTGGCTCCCATCAGTATGGGTACAGCGTAGGAAAATCAATAGATTATACAGTAAATATAGTCTTTATCACAGGCACACTCAACGTAAGTACGTTATCGATGTCTTAATCGACATTACATGCGCCTTCGGCAATCTTTGATGGCCTGCACTGTTTTTCCGACGCCGTGATCTTCAGGTACCCGAAACCCTCTATAATAGCTCTCTCGATCACTGTACAAACAGAATCGCAGAGAAAGTAGTCAAAAACATTACAAACGGATGACGCCAAGGCTCTATTTGCGGACGCATCTTTTGGGATATTGTAATGAAGCCCCTCTTCCGTCTCATAGAGGAAGACTCAGGCACCGAGGGGCTCTGACGTATGCCGATGACCTGTTAGTAGAGGCTTCTGCAGGCAACCGGTTTTCACTGGAGAGCATAGCCAGTAGCATCCCGAACACTATGCAGTACACATAACAGCATACGTATAATTGAAAGGAGCTAAACCTGGTTCTGCAATGACATAGGTTTTTAGCACATAGCGTTAGAATAAGAATATACACATGGTAAAACACACAAAGAGATACAAACACAACGTACACAACACACATTAATAGCAATCCTAGAGTCCTACGGCCAGAATAAATCTTATTAGATGGCGAGCCCTAGGAATCCGAATGCAGCCTGCTGGACGGCAAGAGTTCATCGGAGACAAAAATATCGTTATGGGTGCACCATGGAAGTGTGATAGTACCTCTCTTATTATCTACTGCCGGCCGGGGTGGCCGAGCGGTTCTAGGCGCTACAGTCTGCCACCGTGCGACCGCTACGGTCGCAGGTTCGAATCCTGCCTTGGGCATGGCTGTGTGTTATGTCCTTAGGTTAGTTAGGTTTAAGTAGATCTAAGTTCTAGGGGATTGGTGACTTCAGAAATTAAGTCCCATAGTGCTCAGAGCCATTTTATTATCTACTTACATAAACAACTCGATGGATAGGATAAGTAACAATGTTAGACTGCTCGATTATGACGCTATAGTGTATGGAAAACGTCGTCGTTGAGAGACAGTAGAAGGATACAGGACGACTAGCATAGAATTTCTATTTAGTGTAATGAATGGCAGATTACTATAAATGTGGGAAAATATAAGTTAATGCAGGCAAGTAGGAAATCAATCCTCAAATGTTCCACTACATTATTAAAGGTATGGCTCATTAAATATTTATCTGGTACATCGCAAAACGATATAAAATGGAACGAGTACGTATAGTCGGATGGGAGAATTCAAGGAACATGTAGATCGTCTATGAAGGAGACAGCGTGCAGATCATTTGTGTGATGCATTTGTAGGTACTGCTCGAGTGGAGTGTTTAGGATCCCAAACTGATCTGATGAAAGAAAGACATGGAGACAATTCACATAGGTACTGCTGGATTTGTTAACGGTAGTTTCGATCAACGTGCGAGTCTAATGGAAATGTTGCTCAAAATGAAAGGAGAATCACTTAAATGTAAAAGTCGCAGGGTATTGTGGGCTGGGAAGTGGAGTGGGTTCAGCTGCCTGTCTAATAAGAAGTGTCTCCTAGCTCACTGGCGCCTTTCCTTGCAGATGTGTGAGATTTATTTCACATATGGATCTTTAGAGTCTAGAAGAGTGTAAGTGATGCATATATAGTGTAGTGTTATATTTGTCTCTTATGATGATGACAATGATGATGGTGGGAAAAGGGAGAGAATGAAACCCGGTGCGCAAAGAGAGCGAGAGAGAGAGAGAGAGAGAGAGAGAGAGAGAGAGAGAGAGAGAGGGAGGGAGGGGGAGAGAGAGTTATGTATAAAATCAGCAGTGGATTTGTGTAAGAGAAGTGCTACTTAAGATTGTAAGGCTCCTTTCCCGCAACTATTCGGGATGAAGGTAACCTTTTCCTTCTACTAAATGTTTGCCGAGCCACATTAGGGTTCAGTAAAGAGAAAGTTAGTCAGCGATCAATAGCGAACATGTCAGATGCTGAAAAATATTCCGTTACGTTTATTTATATGTGACTGTGACAACCGTACCTGAGAATGGATAGAATTTAGAGACCTCTGAAGGAAGTATCATAAATATACACTTTTTATACTACTACTGCTACTACTGCTACCACGTTAACTACGTGATAAGAGACATATTACGAGAGTTCATCCCGGAAACAGTAAAGGGCTGTTTCTTTTCCTGGATGCTGAAATATACAGCAGATCTAGCGTTCGGATAGGATATGCAGTGCACTGGAAACTGATACACGGCGATGTCTCCATGCGGAGTCGCACCACCATCGGCACAAGGAGAACGCAGTGCTGGGTAAGCTGCCAACAAGATCTCACCGGACTAGTACCGCTGATAAATACCACCAGAAGGCAAACGAGCTCCAGGCACCATCTGGTGCTAATAGACGTAGCAATAAGAACGCACAAGGTGCTGTGAGGTACAGTCAAGATAAAACAAAGGAACGGAAAAATCTCTTCGTGTTGCTCGCTCACCTTCTGGCATATACGTCAGGGGTAGTGTAGGTTGGTTGCTGCGCCGCGTGGATATTAAATCAGTTTTCTAGACCGACCGCAAGATCCGAGAATTGCTGAGGACTATGAGGAATGGTGTAGGTGCTCTCCATATTGCACAGCTCTACGACCTTGACTGTAAACGTGACGATGTCTACGATGGTGGAAGCGAGAGAACAATTTGCAACCGCGTGTCGCTGTAAGAAGTGTGTTCCACGGGTGCCACATAACAAATCAGCTGTAGCTGAACGCCACGAGATCCGTGGCAGATCTATCAATTATCACGAACCTCGTTTGTTTGCCGGTGCAGCATAACTTAACAGAGCCTATCGAAGCAATTAAACGTCCTAATAAACAGAGAGGATGGCTAGTAGTTAACGACGGCCTGCCGCGTGTGTTCACCAGCTAACAGCTCCTCAAGACCAGGGTTAACCAGCATAAACAAGCGGCCACAAGAGAACCGCCGTGCAGCCCGACGTCTCGCTGTAAGGAAACACTACCAAAACACTACCACTGGGTGCGGGCTGCCGAGTCACTGTTGCCTACGAATCCCCTGCCAGAGTGGCACACTCAGTAGCCTGTTATATTGCCATCCCACCATAGGTGTGTTCACCTCGAACTGTCCAATGACACCTCTGAATGAGATGTTGGTACTCACATTACTACGATAGAAGAAGGTGTGTTTCGAGAAGACCTTCTCCATACTGTAGCAGTTTAGTCGCTGCAAGATTTTCTGGTACTTTAGAACGATGTGACTCAAGAGCCAAAATGATTTTATATCAAACACAAGACGTCGTTCTTCCACTGTGTGTCCTTGCCTCTTTCGATGAAGGACACGCTGAGTAATCCAACTACTTGGTCTCAGGAATGTAGTGATAACCTATCACTCATCCATGGACGTCAACCATTCACATATTCGTCGTCAGACTAAGGACGTTTTAGCGCACTTGCACGTCGTTTCCGTCCATGTGTCAGTAAGCACAGTAACCACAACGTCGAGGCGTTTGACAAGCACATAAACGATGTTTGTAACCGATACACTGTCGACTGAGTGGAAGTGCACAGTTTTTTACTCTGAAAAAGGGTAGCTGGACTCCCTGCCTGGTTTTCCCACTTTCGAACCACCTACGGCACCTAACCACAATGTCTGTCTCCATACATGGGTAACATATCGTTTTCAATCAAATATGGCATAGGAATAGCAAGTATCATGAGTACAACACTGTGGGTTGTATAACCTCCTAGCTCCAATATAATCGAAAATAAGGGCGAGAACGTATTTTCTTCATCCCCTGGAGTCTAGGCTGCCAAGCATGACAGGCATGTTGTTTCGAAAAAGTATCTCATTTGCGGGGCAGCCAACATGTCTTACAAGCATGTTGTGGGACTACTGTTGCGCTGCTTAGGACTGAACAACGGGAAAGAGAAAGTGGTTTGATAAGAGGAAGATGCATAAGGCAGATGGAAGGTGTAGAGGAGTAATGGGCAGGTGGAAAACGAAGAGGGAGAGGCGGAGATGGAAACAAAACATGGGGAGGAGAATATGGTCAGAGACAGCGGGGAGGAAAATACAGTGAGAGTGAGGGGGCAAAGGAAATGGACAAAGAAAGGGCCATGAAGAGACGAAGAGACAGTGAGACTGTGGAGGAGGAGATAGATGGATTTGGAAGTACGAAATGGACAGACAAAGACAGGACGAGGTAGACACAGAAAGGGGAAGGAGGCGATGTGATCAATATAAGTGTCAAATGCATACATGGACTATTCTGTAGGGAAAAGGTTATCATATTTACGTATACGTATATATCTTACTCCACTCCTAATGCTATCTGTGTGGTCGTCACAGTGGAAGGTGGTGGTAGTTGTGCCTGGCTTCGAACTTAATTAGAACATATCTGCATGTTTGTGTGTGTGTGTGTGTGTGTGTGTGCATGTGTGTGTACATGTGTGGTTGTCCTGGTGTATTTCTCTCTCTTTCTAACTTGTAGAAGTCTTGAGTGTCCAGCTCTGTCATATCGTAATTACTCAATGAAACCTCGGCAAGCAAGCTTGCTGCCATCTTCGAGTGGTCCCAGACGACTGCTACCTGGCCCCTTTCGTCGTGCTATATACGTTGCCCATTACAATATCCATTACTCCATTTTTTAATGTTATCTGTGTCCGCCCCAGTAGCTGAGTGGTCAGCGTGACGGATTGCCGTCCTCTGGGCCCGGGTTCGATTCCCGGCTGGGTCGGAGATTTTCTCCGCTCAGGGACTGGGTGTTGTGTTGTGTTCATCATCATTTCATCCCCATCCGGCGTGCAGGTCGCCCAATGTGGCGCCGAATGTAATAAGACCTGCGCTATGGCGGCCGGACCTGCCCCGCGAGGGGCCTCCCGGCCAATGACGCCAAACGCTCATTTCCATTTCCAATGTTATCTGTGTGGTTGCCACAGTAGCTGGTTTCGGTAGTTGTGCTCATCTCCGAACTTAATTAGACCATCTTGGACCCTAATATCAAAGGCTTCCCAGTAGGAGGAAGATTGCTCAACTATTTTGGTATTGTTTTATTCCATACTATGGCCAGTTTTTATCCAAATGTCGACCACAGCTGATTAGGTGGTCTCGCATTAATCAGTGTGTCGTCTGTGTTCATGGCTCCTCTATCCTGACACGTGTACAGGTTTCCCAATGAATGTTCTGCTGAAAAGAGCGGGGATAAGGTATACAATTGGTTTGCGAAGGCCCATATTATCGTTCACTGTACCTAGTTGTGTCACGGTTTTAGGGGATGGGCGAAATATATTGAAGTGAGAACAAGCAAGATGAGTCTCGTCAGAATGGTGTCGAATTTCTTGCTTGAGTTCCATGAAGTTCTTCAGTGGTACACTGGTGAAGTACGTCGAAACTCAACAACAGGTCATTATCAGTGAGGCAAAAGTTTTGTAGATGTTGTGCAAAATGAATGGAATTGCGGATTTGATGTCCGCATTACCCCAGAAATGGACTTAAGAGGGCTGTGGCGACAATGCTGGTCCTTGGGAAACGATCAAATTCATCCCGACTCCTACATAACTGCCGATTGTGGACACCATAAGTAGTTTACAGCAGGCCACCTACGTTCTATAGGCCAATGAGGACAAAGAAATACACTGTGAAACATGCCACGCGTTAACCAGGGCCTGGAGCGGCCGTCAGCGAGTTACGCGACGATCCTGAGTTGGTCGTACTGCCCACTGACAACGGGAACGCCAGGATATGCTTCTGCGCTCACAACATAAACAGAAAACATGTGGACTTCTCGATGACGCAGATTATAGAAAGAAAGAAGGAGATCCGACAAGTCGCCCCCAGAAAAAAACCGTCAACCTTTTTCGCAGCACCGTTGATGGGAAAACTATTAAAAAACTTCTACCACGAGTTGCTACACCAATACGACTGTATAGGTTGCGAAAGGTCCGCAATGAGAGTTTTCAACTGTGGCCCATAGCTAGCAGTATTGGAGCGGAAACATATGACTTGGCCAAACATCTGACTGCCCTTCTGAATCAATCTATGAGGAAATCCGAACATAAAATCCGCAGTTATATTCATTTAATGCAACAGCTAGAAGAACTATGCTCCATTACAGTCTTCCGATGCTGAGTTCCGACGTAGAGTCGCTCTTCATCTGGTTCCACTGCAGGACTCCATGGAACTGAAGCAAGAAACTCGACACCAATCTGACGAGACTCATCCAGCTAATTCTTTCTTTCAACATACTTCCTGTTCCATGGAAACTATTATGAACAGAGGGGCGTCGTCGTCTTGAGAGGTTCCCTGTGTCCATTTGTTGGGAATTTGTTGACAGCGGATTTCCAGGAAGAAGCCCAACCAAAACCAATTCTTTTGTATCATTACGTGGATGTGACGTTTGTCGTTTGGCCATTACGTCGATTCCGCACTCCAATGTGCAGTTTATGGAGGAGGTGGAACAGGATGGCGCCATCCTATTTCTTGATATTCTATTAAAACAGAAGCCAGAAGGCAAGCTGGAACACAGTGTGTACAGGAAATCTACAAACACTGATGTGTTTCTGTGTGCCTTCAATAGTCACCACAGTTCCCAGTGTGAAGTGTTTTATGCAGATTTGTTCACAAAGCGCGATAGAGATGCCACACAACTGAGCTGAAGCAACTCGAGGCGACATTCCGAAGAAACGGGCACAGCAGCAAGCAGATAAGGCGTGCGTTTAGACCGATTGTACATAGATATCAGGAAATAAAGGACGAGCACAAATGACCAGCGTGCATCCGATTTGTCGGCAATATTTCCAGGAAAATCGGCAGTACCTTGGAGTCAGATAATGTTTACCAATGTTTATTTTGCCCATCCCCTAAAATCTTGGCAGAACTAGGCTCAGTGAAGGATGATCTGGGCCTTTGCAAACCAATGGTTTACCATAAACCCTGTCAGTTCGGCGGACCATTCATTGTAGGAACTGTATAACTGTCTGGAGTGAGGTGCCGTGAACAGAGTCGCCACACTGATTAACGCGAGACCACAAAATCAGTCGTGCCCGCCATATTAACAGCTACTGGTCTATAAGCCTGCTGTCAGCGGTGTCGAAATTCTTCGAGTGTCTGTATTTGAGTCGGCTACCCCAACACGTCATAGTAGCCCAAATAGGCCCGAAGAACAGTTTGAGTTCAGAAGAAGACACCCCACGATCCAGCAGCTGCTGTGTCTCGTCGAAGAGGCAAAGGAGGCCATTGAGAGGCGAGAAAATTTCGGAACAGTCTCCCGTGCCTTCGATGGTGTGTGGCACGGCGGCCTCCTGTACGGACTACTCGCGGAGAGGGTACCAGCGCCTCACGTCAGACTGCTGCCTCGCCGAGTGCAAATTCCATGTTGAGCATAAGGGAGCGCGTCAGGGCTACTGCTCTGTTCGCTCTACACTTCCGATCTACCAAAGACGCACCGAGTCGCTGAGGTCCTACATGCTCACGATGCAGGAACACCACGTTCCAGTTTCCTACAACACTGCCTAAAAAGCACAATAGTTGTACTCGGAGACGGGGCGAAAACGCGGCGCCTGTCCTTCAATGTAGGTGATCGTCACATGCAGACGGCCATTCCCTGCAGCTGTGCCACCTGTAACATACTGTGGGCGATGCTGTTGTTCCATGGGAAAGCACCGCACATTACCTGGGCGTCACGGTGGACTGGAGGTTAAGGTGAATGCTCGATCTCAGCGAGCTATGCTGGAAAGCAACGGGTAGAGTGAGGATCCGATACCCGTTGGTCAACCCGAAGTCAACAACACCAGAACGACTTGGCATCACACTCTACCTCACACTGCTGCACTCCGTACTTGAGTAGCTGCAGAAGCCTGAGGGAACACCGACGGTGATCATAACAAAAAAAACTACAAAGAGTGCAGAACTGAGCACTGAAGAACACGCTCCACCTTTCGTGACACTTTCCCAACGCTGAGGACTACGAGCTCGCTTGGGTACTGAGGCTATGAGAGAGGTGCCGACAATCCGACTGGACATTCTACGGGAAAAATTCGTAGCCCAGCAACAGATGACTAATATCTACACTAGGTAAACGAGAACGCTTACCGAGGTACACCTGTTGGGCAGACATGCTGAACACACAGCGATAACAGCATATATGCCAATAAATAAATAAATAACATAGTGAATCTTACAGAGTCGTGAAGCACCAGTCGGTATTTTCTGTGTGTGTGACATGGGTAAATAAAAATAATTCTACATAATCATCAAGTACGAAGCAGTACTCACTGAATATATAGCACACTACGTTTGCATATGAAATTCCCAGTTGTTGAACTGAAGTGTACCGTAAATTTTTATTAGGTAAAAGAGAAGACGCTATAAAAAGAGTATTTGCTATATTTTGTATCTGTGTATGTAGATACAGTATGTCATCAGAAGTATCGGGCACCTCCTGAAACATACGTTTTTCGTATTAGGTGCTTTGTGCTGCCACCTACTAGCAGGTACTCCATTCAGCACCCACAGTAGTCATTAGACATCGTGAGAGAGCAGAATGGGGCGCTCCGCGGAACTCACGGACTTCGAACATGGTCTGGTGATTTGGTGTCACTTGTGTCATACGTATGTACGCGAGATTTCTACACTCCTAAACATCCCTAGGTCCACTGTTTCCGATTTGATAACAAAGTTGAAACGTGAAGAAACACGTACAGCACAAAAGCGTACAGGCCGACCTCGTCTGTTGACTGACAGAGCCCGCCGACAGTTGAAGAGGGTCGTAATGTGTAATAAGCAGACATCTATCCAGACCATCACACAGGAAATCTAAACTGCATCCGGGTCCACTGCAAGTACTATGACAGTTAGGCAGGAGGTGAGAAAACTTGGATTTCATTGTCGAGCGGCTGCTCATAAGCCACACATCACACCGGTAAATGCCAAACGACGCCTCGCTTGGTGTAAGGAGTGTAAACATTGGAAAATTGATCAGTGGAAAAACGTTGTGTGGAGTGACGAGTCACGGTACACAATGTGGCAATCCGATGGTAGCGTGTGGGTATGGCCAATTCCCGGTGGACGTCATCTGCCAGCGTGTGTAGTGCCAACAGTAAAATTCTAAGTGGTCGTATTTTTCATGGAGGGGGTTTACACCCATTTTTGTTTTGCATGTCACTATCACAGCACAGGCCTACACTGATGTTTTAAGTACCTTCTTGCTTCTCATTGTTGAAGAGCAATTCCGGGATAGCGATTGCATCTTTCAACACGATCGAGCACCTGTTCATAATGCACGGCCTGTGGCGGAGTGGTTACACGACAATAACATCCCTGCAATGGACTGGCCTGAGAAGAGTCCTGACCTGAATCCTATAGAACACCTTTGGGATATTTTAGAAAGCCGACTTAGTGCCAGGCCTCACCGACCGACATTGATACCTCTCCTCAGTGCAGCACTCCTTGAAGAATGGGCTGCCGTTCCCCGAGATTTCCACACTCCTAAACATCCCTAGGTTCCTATGTTGAACGTATGCCTGCGAGAGTGGAAGCTATCATCAAGGCCAAGGGTGGGGCAACACCATGTTGAATTCCAACGCTACCTATGGAGGGCGTCACGAACTTTTAAGTTATTTTCAGCCAGTTGTCCGGATACTTTTTATCACATAGTGTATGTTGGAGGTGTAGCATTACATGCGTGAACTGCAATAAGATTCGGGAACAGAGCAATAATCCCGGAGGAAGAAGTTACTGGTAGCAGCATTTATCAGGAACCAGCTGAAGATGTCAACATTCGTGTATCCCGAAATGTCGTGGAGTAACTGCAACGTGAATCTGCCGGACAACCGAGAATTCCACAAATTTGCATGTGATTTCAGAGGGAGAAATTTGGTACATAGAGCTGCCGCCTCTGGCAGTAACGATGCTTCGAACCCGCCTGGGAATCGAACTGAGCCTGTATGACAGCCACGGTTACACCACTGCATGCTACTTCATAAATCATAGCGGCTAGCAAGTGGTGACAATGAGGAAGAAATCTGGAAAACGCGTTGGCTTAGAAAACAGTTAAGCGCGCTCTGTATTGAGATAGGTCAGAACAGGACGTGCAGCATGCGGTCTTACATTGTCGCTTGAAACATGACGTCGATGGGGCACAGCCTTGACACGTCAAAAATGTAGCGCCTTCTGTCCGTATTACAGACTATACGAGACAGAGATGAGTGAGTTGTGCACTCAACGGCACCCAATAGCATTACGGCAGACACTGGACTCACTGACGATGACAAATGCAATCTGGCAGAAGTCCTTGTCCTCGGAGCCTCGTGAAGCTTCACGCAGAACCAGAATTCCACTGAAATGAAAGGATGCCGCCCGTGTTTCCACTGTTGTCGTTGGGCGCAAGGTAGTTGGCGCTCTTCTTTCTACCGGCGCGTCAAAAGAATCCGCAACAGTGGTCGCTTGCAGACAGTTCGTGGTGCTCCAGATTCCGTCGTATCATCCGTGGTGGTACTGCATGCAAGTCTGTGGTACCTGAAGTAGTTCTACGATCCTGAATAGCCGAGGGAATTAAGCGTGTTCTCGAGCGCTAGTAGCGTCACGCCGCTGAGATCGTGTAGTGGGGAGTATTCCGTGGCCTCCTGACAAACCTGGGATTCCGAACAATGACATCAGAAAAAACGCGGGACGATAAACCGCATTATCGACACACACGATACTGCAGCTTTCAGTTTTCGAGGCGTGCTGGCGGAAGTTGCTCTTTCTTATACTGGGCAGACCAGGATCCCCTCACAAACAAGCGTCAAATGGAAATTCTGATTGAGAAACCAACAGTGTCCTATTTCGTTATGCCGGATGATTATAATTAAAGTGCAGCTAGTCACAGTGGTCAAGTGTGGTTTATAAGAATCATACGGCAGCGAAACTTTGGTAGACATTCTTGTGTGTTAATGCGGGGCAGATTAATGCTGGAAAAAAAAATTTCCAATTTTGGCCACCAGTTGCAAACCCGGCGCTGTGAATGGAAGGAAGACGTGTAGAAATGTTTCCATATATTAATGGATTGGGTCAGAAAAAATCAAACAAGTGAGAAAGGCATAATGTTCATTTTAATATTAACCGCTGCTTACACTACTTTTTCAGTCTGAGAACCGAAGGCGTCGACGAGATGCTGTAAAGTACCAGATTTGCACCTGGTGGCTACAACAGGAACTAATTTCTGCCAGCTTAAATCTGTTCCACATTAACGCACTAGCATGTACCGAGCTTCGCTGCCATACGATAATTACGGTCCACACTGGAGCTCCAGGAGCAGCTATAGTTAATTATAAACACCCGGTATTTAGAACTTGGATGGCGTTTCTCCTAACTACTGTGTTAAGCCTCATGGTGTTAAAACAACATTACAGACAAACGATCTAGTGAGGTATAAACTGAAACGTGGCGTCAGCTATAAGATCGAAAGATAGGGAGTTCATAAAATTCACTGTGCATCCTTTGATGCAAAGTTTGTTTGACAAACAGGAAGAACATTTTGAAGAAGATAAACAATATCTAAATATAGGTAGTTTACAAAATTCACTGTGGATCCAGTGATGCGAAGTTTATTGGTCAGTCGGGCAGAACGTTTTCGATTTGACACGAGGAACATCAGACTGAGTAATTATGGCAAATCAGCTGTTGTAGTCAATATAGGACATTAAGGGAACAGAGGAAGACTTATAAATCTTGCACACCGAAAAGAAAGGGAGGAGGAAACTCGACTTTCTGGAAGACTGGAGAGACACATTCATGGAAAGAAACAAGACAGTAATCTGAATGCGCAAGATAATGACAACGGAATGAGATTTCTTAACGCCTTTTTAGAATTATTTTAAGGCAGCTGCATAATTATAAATTTGCAATAACCCTTTGGCGATGTAGCTAGACCTTGACAACCGTAGAGTCAGGACATGAGGAAAATGTAGGCGACCAATGAACACAACTCCCGGACCTGTGCATAAGCATCAACTTGACTCTCTTGGAAGTCACAGGAGATCATCAGGACTCAGCATGGTGCAGTGTGCAGTATGAGATGTGACGGCCACTTACACAAGTCGTCGACTTTAATGTAAGACGAAGACCCATTGTATAATGTGCTTTTATTATATTTCATTCTGTGAACGCCGCAATTGCGTTCATAGATTTTTAGCGTTTAAACCTCATGAGCTAAGTATTATAAGCTGATGATGAGAGTATTGTTTGTCGAAACTTATTGTTGAGTTGCGTGTGGAATAAAAACCACAGATGAAATGAAATGAAATGTCGTATGGCTAGGCCTCCCGTCGGGTAGACAGGTTGCCTGGTGCAAGTCTTTTGAGTTGACGCTACTTCGGCAACTTGTTCACCGATGGGGATGAGATGATGATGATGAGGACAACACAACGCCCAGTCCCTGAGCGGAGAAAATCTCCGACCCAGCCGGGAATCGAAGCCGGACCCCTTCGCAGGGCATTACGTCACGCTGACCACTCAGCTATCGCGGCGGACAATCACAGGTGAATGCTACGAATTTGGACTGCAATTATATAACAGCCGTATCTCGCATTCCTAACGATTAATATTAAATAAAACCAATACACTTATCTTCAATTTTTCCACACAGAGACGATGGCGTAAAATGCGACAGTGTAGGTACTCCGAACTGCTTTTGGGGTCTGACGTAGGTGTAAATGGCATGGTTTGTACTTAGGTTAGCAATGATCATTTTAAATGGTCTCCTAGCGGATTTGGAGTTCGCTCTTTCCACAGCACAGCGTATGTCGTCCCTTTTCGTGTCCTTAGTCATTTGTAAACGAAAGTGATTGTTTCTTCTGGATGTCTTAGTTTTTGTGCGTTTGACTACGGCCATATCAAGTCCGCCCGGCTAGCCGTGCGGTCTAAGGCACCGCTTTCCGAGCGGCAAGGCGTGCCGGTCCCCGGCACGAATCCGCTCGGCGGATTAGTTTGGAGGTCCGGTGTGCCAGCCAATCTGTGGATGGTTTTTAAGGCGATTTTCCATCTGCCTCGGTGAATGCAGGTTGGCTCCCCTTATACCGCTTCAATTACACTATGTCGGCGATTGCTGCGCAAACACATTCTCCACGTACGCGTACACCATAAGTGCTTTACCAGGCAAACATTGGGGTTACAGTCGTCTGGTGCGATCCGTTCCCGTGGGGGTCCATTGGGGGCCGAACCGCACAATAACCCTGGGCTCAGTGTGGGGCGGCGGTGGGGTGCGTGGACTGCTGTAGCCTGTTGTGGGGTTGTGTACAATTACTGGCTATGGGGGGGGGGGGGGGGGGTGGGCGAAGCCTCTCCGTCGTTTATAGGTCCCCAGTTCCGCACAATACAACACAGTACAATACGGCCGGATCATGAGTATAGAATGAGTATCTCGATTCAGGGGGAAATCGCTGCGGTCTGTGTGAACTGCCGTAGTGAAAAATATATGATTAAATATCGCCCCAATTCATTATTAGCATCCTTATGAAGAGTTTTGGAACTGGTTAACAATATCTTCAAATACAATCTGTTAAGTAAGATGGTGGTCCGGAGGGCATGTTCAACAGTAGGAATAACACTGGATGGGATGACGAAAATCCACACGGACTGATGTGTCGATCCTATCAACAGCCTTTAGCTTGAATGTCAGGGCTGATACTGTCAACGATTTTGAGACTGAACAAAATCTATTTCCTGATACAAGAACTAAGTCTCGTACAGAACGTTCACTCAGGATGTCCTTGCACAGTTCATAAAAGATGTGCCGCTGAGAATTCGTCAGCTCATGTGGTTTCAACGCACTATGTATTCGATGTTAGCAACCACTTTGAAGTACAGTTATGACGACAACCGATGAATCACAGTGGTTCTGTTCCACCGTCAGCACGGTCACCAGACATGACACCAATGGACTTGTTCTTCTGGATCCACATGAAGTCGTAGTTTACAAGACTCTGGTCTATACTCGAACCGATATTGTTGATGGGATTATCGCAGCTGCGAATGTAGTACGCCAAATTCTTGGAATTCTTCAGATGGTGCGTTGCTGTACATTCTGTCGAGGTCGACATTTTAAACAATACCTCTGACAGTACTGTGCTGTGCACCGGCTGAATAGATGAAACACACTATGGTAAAGTGTACTTGTTTCGTCTTAGGGTTGTTGCATCACTCTTTATTGTGCGTTGCACTTTGTTGTGTGTTGGTTATTACAAATTACTGGCTTCTTCTTTGTTGTGAAGCTATTTGCCCAGAAAAAAGGGTTACTGCGATAAACAAACCGAATCAAACATATTATTAGTTTGTAACTATTTACTGGGTACTGTGGACCTCTTTTACTGAAATACCCGGAAGGCATACTTTAACAACCGTTGAAAGTTTGTCGGTGGAGTTCTCGTTCATCCTGTACACCACATGGGAGCTATAAACGTGAGAAGAAATTCCTGAATTTATAGACCTGCAGAGTACTACTGTCTGAAGAGAAACGGGAACACAGATAAAATACAAAATGAAAAAGAAAGACCTTTTTATGGCACTACAGTCCGATGTCAAAAATGAAATGGAGAAGTAAAGTAAATAAAGACGAAATAGAAAAAAGAGAGACAGATTGACTAGTACGAAAAACGTTTCCCGCAAAATGGACAATTGATGCAACGCGAGTTAAGATATCCTAAAGCAAACGGTCTGACGACTGATAGGTATATACATATGGAAAATGTTGAAGTGGTATACTAAATAAGAAATAAAAGAGATTGCTGTGCATATTCAATGTAGTAAATATGCATTGATGAGATTGGCACAAGAGACGACGAAATCCAGGAAGATGTCGAACAACTCGAACGGTGCGACTTTTGAACATACTTCTGTAAAGAAAATCGGTGCTGCTATAAGGCATCTGGTGAGTTGCAGTTCTCTGCCTCTACTAAACAACGTTGAAGCAACTGAGGGATATACAGATAGCCCATTCCGTTATACGTAAACGTTCCCCACCATGGCACAAGTGGGTGGCTGGAAGAAGTATGCCACGCTATCGATTTTGTGATTTAAAGAGTACTTCTTCATGAAAATAACTTCGAGTTATTTATAATCGTGCGAATCGTTTTTGGAAATCCTCCAGTCCTTTCAATTCTACTTAGCACAAATTCTTAGTTAGTTGAAAACGTCATTTTGAACTCTTTCATTTTCTGTTTACTGGAAACAGATCAACACTCTCCCGAATTAAAATAAAATGTTGGTTGCTGCTTGCCTGATTCTCTAAAAGATAAATTGTGTTTCTGTACCCTAAAAATAGAATTTCATTTACGTTTCTTCACTGACACTACTGAAATATTAAATTGAGTTTAGAACAGTGTATGTGGCTGTAGGAATCATTTTGTTTACAAATCCCAACCACACTTTAAATGCAGATAACACAGAAGTGTATGTAGCCAATACGGTTCACATTACAAGAAAATTCGTAAATAAAAGTATACTGCGTAACTGCTTAGATATTTTTCGTTATGACATTATTATAGAGGATGGATCAAATAAAAGTGGCCCGGAGAACACAGTTCCAAGGTACAAAGAAACACAACAGAGGAAAGGAAATACAGTACTAAACTGACTATAGCTGATGCTGAATGTGACCACTACTCATCTACTGGCATTTATGGGCCCTAGTCAGCAAGTTGCTGAAGGCATATCGAAGCTGGTCTGCTGGAATTACTGCAGCCTCATACGAAATGATCTTCTGCAGTTCTTGAAGACTGTGAGGGTTGTTGCGATACACCTTAGACTTGAAGGCTCTGCATACGAAGTAATCGTACACTGACAGATCAGGTATCCTCGGTGGCCAGCTATGGCAGCGACCAGACTGACTTCTGTTTACAACTCTGTCAGGCATGAAGATGTGTAAATGTGCTCCAAAGGGTTCCGCCGGCTGCGTGGCCAGTTGTTCCATCACATATCCTCCATCACATATGCATAAATTCACGTCCAGTCGTATCCACTCGTCCGAGCCACATTTATTTGCCCCACCCTGTATTTACTACAGGGTAACTTGCCTGAGGAGGCTCTGTTGAAGTTAGGTGTCCAACAAGATTACAGACTGGACAATATGTATAGCAGGGAACACGCTACTTTTCATACTAATTCTACTGAGATGTATTGTTGGTAATGTGAGAAATACCCGTATTAGGAGGCTGGATTTCCTAAAATTAGAAGGAGCGAATTATAGCATTTATGATTAAAAAGTAAACTGATGAAGCAAAACATTGTGACTACTTATTAATAAACAAATTTCCTGAACGAGTCTATGAACATGGGGATATTTTAACAAGTTTTTACTTGGTCACTTTCTTGTCTGCTTGTATGTTTAGTACAAATTTTGTAATTGGTTATAAATGAAGTTCCCAATGCTGAGAACTGAATGACAGTGGCTCAGTTTGGGGATGAGAACCACCTGCCTGGAAATACGGGGGGGGTATAAAACTGTGTGACAAAGGGGCATAATGCAGAACATCACCTATCAAAAGAATGATTCAAATAGCTCTGAGCACTATGGGACTTACACACCCATGCCCGAGGCAGGATTCGAACCTGCGACCGTAGCGATCACGCGGTTCCAGACTGTAGCGCCTAGAGCCGCTCGGCCACCCCGGCAGGCACCACCTATTCAATCAGAGTTCCAGCACGATTACTGTGCTTAGTAGGTTGCGGTAAAGCTCCAACAAGCGCAATGTTAAAAATCGCCCACTGTTTCTTGACGATACAAAACGTTTAAACATTGATATTTGATTCTTTGGTGATACTGTCTGTGTCCCTATGCTAGGGACTTTTCATAGCCACAAGAGTCCCGTTGAACAAAACAGTGCTTAACATTCTCTGCCTTCTCCTAAGTGCCAATTCGTCAGAAGTCCCAAAAACATCAGTTGATATTTGCCCTAGTTTCTATCATAAAGTAAACGCCCAAGGGGAATCTACAAGTAACTACCGAGTTATAGCGTCACAGACACTCACACAATTACCGAAGATAATATTCAACATTTTCTATCTAAAGTTCGGTCCTCATATCTGGTTTCTGGCTGTCAGTGGAAAGAAAACATGAACCGTAATCAGAATCATGACACATGAAATTAATTTTGACCGGGTACAGAACAAGTTCTCCCCCATCTTCATTTAATTAAGCACTCCGTCTTCAGGCCACAAGTGGCTCATCGGGAACATCCGACCGCCGTGTCATCCTCAGCTGAGGATGCGGAAAGGCGGGGCGTGCGGTCAGCACACCGCTCTCCCGCTACTATTCGGTCGAGTAGTTCTTCAGTTGAAACTTCCTGGCAGATTAAAACTGTGTGCCCGACCGGGACTCGAACTCGGGACCTTTGCCTTTCGCGGGCAAGTGCTCTACCATCTGAGCTACCGAAGCACGACTCACGCCCGGTACTCACAGCTTTACTTCTGCCAGTATCTCGTCTCCTACCTTCCAAACTTTACAGAAGCTCTCCTGCGAACCTTGCAGAACTAGCACTCCTGAAAGAAAGGATGGTAGAGCACTTGCCCGCAAAAGGCAAAGGTCCCGAGATCGAGTCTCGGTCGGGCACACAGTTTTAATCTGCCAGGAAGTTTCATGTCAGCGCACACTCCGCTGCAGAGTGAAAATCTCATTTTGGAGTTCTTCAGTTGTCATCACGAGGCTGAGTGCGCCCCGAAAAATAGCAGCAGCGCATGGCGGCCCGGATGGTAACCCATCCAAGTGCCGGCGACGCCCGACAGCGCTTAATTTTGGTGATTTGACGGGATCCGGTGTATCCACTACGGCAAGGTCGTTGCCTGTATTTAATCAAGCTCTTCCGCGGATCACTAACTTCTGACCTAAACCGATCTGGCACGCTTCTGAACACAGACCAAAAACACTTGGAGAGGGAACTGACCAATCAACATGACTAATTCTGTAGCGATACCAGACGACCTGTTTACTGGTGCTCAAAATCTTCCAACGGTTCTAAGTCTAAAATTAGAACGAAAGCGTCCCTCTCATGTGGTTCTGAAAGAGAAAGCGAGAACACGCGTTACGAAAACTCACGTATGTAGCACTCTGACACTCCACATACGTGGCGCCTCAGGCCAGTTTTGAGAATTGAACTCAGTTGCTGTTCCCAAACTTCTGCTGCAAACCTAAAACAAGGAAGTCCACCTAAATTCATCCAGTTGCAAGCGTTTGCAATTGCACCCACATTCATTCAATCCAGCGTTCATCCATGTTTAGGCCAACTGATTATACACTGAAGAGCCAAAGGATCTGGTACACCTGCCTAATATCGCGTAGAGCCCCTGCGAGCACACAGAAGTGCCGCAAGACGTGGCATGGACTTGTTTAATGTCTGAAGTAGTGCTGGAGGGAATTGACACCTTGAATTCTGTGGGGCTGCCTATAAATCCGTAAGCGTACGAGGGGGGTGGGGGGAGGGGTAGGTGGAGATCTCTTATTTTGTTTATTTTTTTATTTACACGTCAAGTTCCGTAGGACCAAATTGAGGAGCAAATCTCCAAGGTCATGGAACGTGTCAGTACATGAAATTACAATACAAAAGCAATAAAAGATAAAAATAAACGTTTATGAACCCGAAAAAAGTCAATCCATAAGT
This sequence comes from Schistocerca serialis cubense, assembly GCF_023864345.2. Taxonomy (NCBI): domain Eukaryota; kingdom Metazoa; phylum Arthropoda; class Insecta; order Orthoptera; family Acrididae; genus Schistocerca; species Schistocerca serialis. Next base: position 573,266,773 of record NC_064641.1, on the reverse strand, counting down.
TTAAGTAAACGCGATCAACAATACAATAAAAACAAGCTTAATTTTTCAAGGAACTCCTCGACAGAATAGGAGTGATCCATGAGGAAACTCTTCAGTTTCAATTTGAAAGCGCGTGGATTACTGCTAAGATTTTTGAATTTGTGTTATAGCTTATTGAAAATGGATGCAGCAGTATACTCCACATCTTTTTGCACAGGAATTAAGGAAGTCCGATCCAAATGCAGGTTTGATTTCTGCCGAGTATTAGACGAGTGAAAGCTGATTATTCTTGGGAATAAGCTAATATTGTTAACAAGAAATGACAGTAAGGAATACACATATTGAGAGGCCAATGTCAAAATACCCAGACTCGTGAACGGAGGACGACAAGAGCTTCGTGAACTTACACCACTTATTGCCCGAACCGCCCGTTTCTGAGCCAAAAATATCCTTTTAGAAGGGGAAGAGTTACCCCAAAATACAATACCACACGACATAACCGAATGAATGAAAGAAAACTAGACTAATTTTTGTGTCGAACGCTCACTCACTTCTGATACCGTTCGAATAGTAAAAATGGCAGTATTAAGTCTTTGAACAAGATCCTGAACGTGGGCTTTCCACGACAGCTTACTATATATCTGAACACCTAGAAATTTGAACTGTTCAGTTTCACTAATCATAGGCCCATTCAGTGAAATTAAAACGTCAGGTTTTGTTGAATTGTATGTCAGAAACTGTAAAAACTGAGTCTTACTGTGACTTAGCGTTAGTTTATTTTCTACAAGCCATGAACGTCGGTCATGCACTTCACCATTTGAAACCGAGCAAGTGTTGCACACAACATCCTTTACTACCAAGCTAGTGTCATCAGCAAAGAGAAATATTTTAGAGTTACCCATAATACTAGAGGGAATATCATTTATATAAATATGGAACAGGAGTGGCCCCAACACTGATCCCTGGGGCACCTCCGACTTGACAGTACCCCACTCAGACCCCACATCACAGCCGTTATCAACATTGTGAATAATTACCTTTGCTTCCTGTTGCTAAAGTAAGAGATGAACCAATTGTGGGCTCCTCCCCATATTCCGTAATGGTCCTACTTCTGTAGTAATATTTTTTGATCAACACAATCTAACGACTTAGTTAAATCAAAAAATATGCCAAGCGTTCGAAACCTTTTGTTTAGCCCATCCAGTACCTCACAGAGAGAAGATAATATTCATTTTCAGTTGTTAAACGAGTTCTAAAACCGAAATGTACATTTGACAGCAAATCGTGTGATATGAGATGATCAATTATCCTTACATACATAGACTTTTCACTAACTTTTGCAAACACTGATGGCATAGAAATAGGTCTAAAATTATCAACATTATCCCTTTATTTCTTTTTATGAAGCAGATTTACTGCAGAGTACTTTAATCGTTCAGGAAACTGACCATTCCCAAAGGAAACATTACAAATATGGCTAAATACAGGGCTAACATTTACAGCACAGCACTTTAATATCCTGCTGGACACTCCATCATAGCCATGATAGTCCTTAGTCGTCAGTGATTTAATCATTGACTCAGTCTCCCTCTTGTCTGTATCACAGAGGGGTATTACAGACATCAATCTCGGAAAGGCATTTGCCGAGAAAATCATATGATTTCCTGTAGAAAATAAATTTTTATTTAATTCGCCAGCAATGCTCAGAAAATGAATTTTAAATACTGTACATGTATCTGATTTATCAGTAACAGAAATATTTTTACTACGAACTATATCGTCGACCTTGTGCTGCTGACCAGACACGTCCTTCACAACTGACCATATGGTTTTAATTTTATCCTGTGAATTAGCTATTCTATTCGCATACCACATACTCTTTGCCTTCCTAATAACATTTTAAGCACCTTACAATACTGTTTGTAATGGGCCACTGTAGCTTTATTGTGACTACTTCTAACATTGTGATATAATTCCCGCTTTGTTCTACAAGATGTTCTTATCCCACTAGTCAGCCACCCGGGCTGCCTATTACTGCTAGTACCCCTCTTAGAACCAGAGGTTGTACAGAGATTCAGGGAGAGCATAAGGGAGCAATTGACAGGAATGGGGGAAATAAATACAGAAGAAGAAGAATGGGTAGCTTTGAGGGATGAAGTAGTGAAGGCAGCAGAGGATCAAGTAGGTAAAAAGGCGAGGGCTAGTAGAAATCCTTGGGTAACAGAAGAAATATTGAATTTAATTGATGAAAGGAGAAAATATAAAAATGCAGTAAGTGAAACAGGCAAAAAGGAATACAAACGTCTCAAAAATGAGATCGACAGGAAGTGCAAAATGGCTAAGCAGGGATGGCTAGAGGACAAGTGTAAGGATGTAGAGGCCTATCTCACTAGGGGTAAGATAGATACCGCCTACAGGAAAATTAAAGAGACCTTTGGAGATAAGAGAACGACTTGTATGAATATCAAGAGCTCAGATGGAAACCCAGTTCTAAGCAAAGAAGGGAAAGCAGAAAGGTGGAAGGAGTATATAGAGGGTCTATACAAGGGCGATGTACTTGAGGACAATATTATGGAAATGGAAGAGGATGTAGATGAAGATGAAATGGGAGATACGATACTGCGTGAAGAGTTTGACAGAGCACCGAAAGACCTGAGTCGAAACAAGGCCCCCGGAGTAGACAATATTCCATTGGAACTACTGACGGCCGTGGGAGAGCCAGTCCTGACAAAACTCTACCATCTGGTGAGCAAGATGTATGAAACAGGCGAAATACCCTCAGACTTCAAGAAGAATATAATAATTCCAGTCCCAAAGAAAGCAGGTGTTGACAGATGTGAAAATTACCAGCTTAATAAGTCACAGCTGCAAAATACTAACACGAATTCTTTACAGACGAATGGAAAAACTTGTAGAAGCCAACCTCGGGGAAGATCAGTTTGGATTCCGTAGAAACACTGGAACACGTGAGGCAATACTGACCTTACGACTTATCTTAGAAGAAAGATTAAGGAAAGGCAAACCTACGTTTCTAGCATTTGTGGACTTAGAGAAAGCTTTTGACAATGTTGACTGGAATACTCTCTTTCAAATTCTAAAGGTGGCAGGGGTAAAATACAGGGAGCGAAAGGCTATTTACAATTTGTACAGAAACCAGATGGCAGTTATAAGAGTCGAGGGACATGAAAGGGAAGCAGTGGTTGGGAAGGGAGTAAGACAGGGTTGTAGCCTCTCCCCGATGTTGTTCAATCTTTATATTGAGCAAGCAGTAAAGGAAACAAAAGAAAAATTTGGAGTAGGTATTAAAATTCATGGAGAAGAAACTTTGAGGTTCGCCGATGACATTGTAATTCTGGCAGAGACGGCAAAGGACTTGGAAGAGCAGTTGAATGGAATGGACAGTGTCTTGAAAGGAGGATATAAAATGAACATCAACAAAAGCAAAACAAGGATAATGGAATGTAGTCTAATTAAGTCGGGTGATGCTGAGGGAATTAGATTAGGAAATGAGACACTTAAAGTAGTAAAGGAGTTTTGCTATTTGGGGAGCAAAATAACTGATGATGGTCGAAGTAGGGAGGATATAAAATGTAGGCTGGCAATGGCAAGGAAAGCGTTTCTGAAGAAGAGAAATTTGTTAACATCCAGTATTGATTTAAGTGTCAGGAAGTCATTTCTGAAAGTATTCGTATGGAGTGTAGCCATGTATGGAAGTGAAACATGGACGGTAAATAGTTTGGACAAGAAGAGAATAGAAGCTTTCGAAATGTGGTGCTACAGAAGAATGCTGAAGATTAGATGGGTAGATCACGTAACTAATGAGGAAGTATTGAATAGGATTGGGGAGAAGAGAAGTTTGTGGCACAACTTGACCAGAAGAAGGGATCGGTTGGTAGGACATGTTCTGAGGCATCAAGGGATCACCAATTTAGTACTGGAGGGCAGCGTGAAGGGTAAAAATCGTAGAGGGAGACCAAGAGATGAATACACTAAGCAGATTCAGAAGGATGTAGGTTGCAGTAGGTACTGGGAGATGAAGAAGCTTGCACAGGATAGAGTAGCATGGAGAGCTGCATCAAACCAGTCTCAGGACTGAAGACCACAACAACAACCCCGTTTAGAACGTTCTAAGGAAAGCAACTCTCAAAGAGCATGAGAAACGTGTTAAGGAAAGCATTTTATTTATCATCTATGTTATCGGCACTGTAAACACCCTGCCACTCTTGCTCCTTGACAAGGTTTAAAAAATTCTCTATTGCTGTTGGACTAACTTTCCTCTTCTGAACAGCACCTTGCAAGGCATCTCAGATATGCTCAGTAATGTTCATGTCTGGAGAGTTTGGTGGCCAACGGAAGTGCTCAAACTCAGAAGAGTGTTTCTGGAGCCACTCTGCGGCATTTTTGGACGTGTGGGGCGTCGGATTGTCCTGCTGGAATTGCCCAAGTCCATCGGAAGGCACAATGGACATAAATGGATGCAGGTGATCAGACAGGATGCTTACGTACGTGTCACCTGTCAGAGTCGTATCTTGACGTATCAGGGAGCCTCCACCACTTGAAGAGTCCCCTGCTGACAGGCATGGTCCATGGATTTATGGAATTGTCTCCATACCCGTACACGTCCATTCGCTCCATACAATTTGAAGCGAGACTCGTCTGACCTGGCAACATGTTTCCAGTCATCAGCAGTCCAATGTCGGTGTTGACGGGCCCAGGCGAGGCGTAAAGCTTTGTGTCGTGCAGCCATCAATGGTACATCAGTGCGCCTACGGCTCTGAAAGCCCACATCGAAGATGTTTCATTGAGTGGTTCGCACGCTGACACTTGTTGCTGGCTCAGCATTGAAATCTTCAGCAGTTTGCGAAAGTGTTGCAGTTCTGTCAAGTTGAACGATTCTCTTCAGTCGTCATTGGTCCCGTTCTTGTAGGATATTTTTCCGGCCGCAGCGATGTCGGAGATTTGATGTTTTACCCGATTCCTGATATTCATGCTACACTCACGAAATGGTCGTACAGGAAAATCCCCATTTCACCGTTATTTCGGATGTGCTGTGTCCCATCGCTCTTCCGCCGACTGTATCACCACTTTCAAATTCTCTTAAATCTTTATAATCTGCCGTAGTAGCAACAGTAACCGATCTAGCAACTGCGTCATACACTTATTGTGTTATATACGCAGTGCCACCGCAGCACCGTAATCTGTCTGTTTACATATCTCTCTATTTAAATACGCATCTCTATATCGGTTTCTCTGGCACTACATGGTGAGGTGAATATCAGATGTAATAAAGATGATAAAAAAACACACTCAATTTCAGTTAACAGCGGATTTTCCTCCCCGACATGAAAAAAATTTGAGGAAACACAAGCACAGGAAAGACGCTATGCACAACTTGATAAAAGTACCAAATTGTGTGGAAGGTGGATCGACTGCCGCCTTTGAATGTGCGTAAATTTCCAGCTGCAAAAATAGTCTGTGACAGCTCATTCGATTTGTAGTTGAACATGTGGAATGCCTTGAAGTAATTTCTACCAAACTGGGCACACGTGTCACTTGCAATCTGGAAAACATTGCCTCCCCCCTCTCATCCTAGCACCCCCAGGGTGAGGGTAGTGGTGTGTGGTATGAAAAGAGTTGATATAAATCCCAACTAAGAGGAACCTGGAGATAATTCTGCCAAATTTGTTATGTGCGTGAACATTTTCTATACGGTACAGATTATACATTTGTTTTTAAACTAATTTTTCGATGGTCTAGAGACTTTAAACCTTCAACACAGTTCAGAAATGGATTGCGATGCAATATTACCTGCCTTTCTTGTGTGGCGTAGGGTACTATGTGTACCAGTGCCGTTTCCCCCTTTTCCTGTTCCAGTTACGAACGATTCGCGGTAAGAACAGTTGCTAGTAAAACCTTTGTGCAAGTTTTTTCCCGCGATATTGGCTGACTCAGGTACAAAAAAGTGAGAGGAACATTAAATCTACCACATGTCTCTGCAGTAATCTCATAAAAATATATGAAAGCGGTTGGAAAGTTGTCCCCCCCCCCCCCCCCCCCCACACACACACACAGGACTAAGAAGCTAAAAATGATTATTTAAATAAAAATAAATCATCAATACGGCACGTTCCCAAAGCGGACTGAAAGGTATATAATAATTTGAGTGAAAGGTATAAAATAATTTCTCATAGTTCCCTGAATATTCCTAACCCCACACTGATAGTTCTGAAAATTAGTAATTGTGAATTTTTAATAGCTGTGAAAATACTTGTAAGATATACAACGAAAAATGTGGTACACAATCAATACACAATTAACGCATAAATAGCTCACCTACTAACTATTACCTACTGCATGGGCCCCAGGGTTTTCGTCACAGAATCTTACAAGAATTTTCAGAGCTATTAAAAATTCAGAATCGTGCACTTTCAGAACTACCTGTGTGGGCTTAGAAACTTGTATTGGGCTAGAAGAATAAATTTTATACTTTTTAGTTCGATTTAAAACATGTTATTTTAAAAACTGCTTTTTATTTAAATAATTATTGCGAACATAATCGTTAATATCATTTTATACATTTCACTATCAGGTGCTGGTATCATCAGATCTATAATTAAGTTTAAAGGTGCATAAAAATGAGAACCGTTTGTTAACATTATCAGGCTACAAAAGACGAAAAGTTGAATAGCTAAAAATTTTAATAAATTCGGTGACTAAAACTTAGAAGCTGTAAAATGATGTTCAGTGTGGTATTAATAAAACCTGTGCGTAATTGAAGCGTCAGCTATCAACTTCGCTGAAAAAAAAAGTTTTACGAAGGAGCCGAGGGGAAATGGCGTTGTGGGGTATATGGCCTAATTTTTTTTCTCAGTTGTTATAAAATGAGATAGAATATTTACAATAAAAAATGTTCAAACTTAAACTTTCGATGTTTACAATTTTAAAGACTGTCATTTTGTATGTATGTCCTTTAAAAACTAAAAGACCCATTTCCTTCGTATCCTCCCACCTTTAATGAGTTCGTTGTCGGAACTTTAAATCCTGGTATTTCTTTCTTCCAATTGCCTGCCGAACGCCGACAGTTACAATAAGCTGTAATAGATATTAGTTCCTGGGGCACAAGTTATCGTAGTTTTATTGAATAAGCACCCATTATTTTTCGAAGTCATCTTCACTCTTCATCTTTAAAGAGTGAATACGGCAAATATTTTATTTTCAAATTGTGCGACCCATTCTCTGTCATAAAGTGACAAAATACTTTGTGTGTTGCATAGAAGAGTATACTTAATTACATCTACGAAAGTCGCGGCTGGACTAGCAGAATACCGGGCATTTTATAAATTAGTGGTATGGTCCTGGGGAACAGTATTCCTGCCAGCCAGATGTTTACAGACCACGTCTGAACGCGATTTTGTTGCTGACAAGAGCCGAACTGCTAGGTCAGTGTTTCCCGCTTCGGTTATCAATAGCAGATGTTCGGGAGCCGAGGAACGATGCAACCGCTTAATGTAGATAATTACAGGGAAATGCGCTGCAAAATAAATATTCAATTAATTCTGTGGCTACGAGTTCTTAATCAACGGTGTTTCGTAAAACATTTCTCTCGTTACCTGTTTGCGGCCAGATATAAAACAGTCAAATATATTTATTATATGATTACCGACTGAACGAACTCGGTATGAACGCGCTTTAGCTGATCGGGGGGCAAACAAGCGTGGTGTAGCAATAATATTTTGATACAATCGAGGTACAAAGTACATCAGCTGACGAATTTATAATAGCTTTAACGAATGTCATAATCAAAATTTTTTTCATGTATCATGTGTGACTGCAGTCGAGTTTCCTTTTCGAAACGGCGGGTGATCCCATCTTTTGGCGACGTGCTGAGTCTGTAATGCAACCATTTGTACAAAACAGGTACGTATTAAACGGTATTACGAAGCGATTCACAGTTAGTTATGTGTTCCTTAGATCATTTGAACAACTCTTTTACCCAAATGAAGCAGAACGAGTTAGTTTACATAATATGTGAACATGATTAGTGTTAACATTAATGAACACACTATTTTTTAGTCTAGCTCACGAGACCTCATTTAAAACAAGTTTATTTTTATTTTTATTTTATTTTTTATTTATTTTATTTTTTTTACTGGCCTTCATTTACTAAGTAGAAATTCTTCAATGGAGTAGAAGGAGTTGTCCTGGAGAAATGATTTTACGTTAGATTTAAAACTTGCTTTGCTACCTGTCAGATATTTCATGTTACTCGGCGAATGATCAAAAATGTTTCTTGCTGCTTATTGAACTCCTTTCTGAGCCACTGACAGCTTCAACAATGAGTAATAATGGACAATTTCCCTATAATACAGTAGGTATGGACATCACTGTTATTGACAAATTGTTATGGATTATTTATAACGAATGTCATTGGCGGAGATATGTACTATGACGGCGCAGTTAAAATGCCTAGCTACTTGAGTACCTACATGACGCCCACGGGTGGACGATACAAATTATTCTTACTGTTCGTTTTTGTGCAATCAATATTTTATTTCTAAGTTGTGAGTTACTCCTGAAAATTATTCTGTAAGACAATAAATATGCAAAATATGTTAGATGTTTGATTCTTTTGCTTCCAATATTAGCTATAATACGAAGGGAAAAAGTAGCTCAACTTAATTGTTTGAGAAGCTCAGTACGAGGTGCATTCAAGTTCTAAGGCCTCCGATTTTTTTTCTAATTAACTACTCACCCGAAATCGATGAAACTGGCGTTACTTCTCGACGTAATCGCCCTGCACACGTACACATTTTTCACAACGCTGACGCCATGACTCCGTGGGAGCGGCGAAGGCATCTTTAGGAGTATGTTTTGACGACTGGAAAATCACTGATGCAATAGCAGCACGGCTGGTGAATGTGCGGCCACGGAGAGTGTCTTTCTTTGTTGGAAAAAGCCAAAAGTCACTAGGAGCCAGGTCAGGTGAGTAGGGAGCATGAGGAATCACTTCAAAGTTGTTATCACGAAGAAACTGTTGTGTAACGTTAGCTAGATGTGCGGGTGCGTTGTCTTGAAACAGCACACGCGCAGCCCTTCCCGGACGTTTTTGTTGCAGTGGAGGAAGGAATTTGTTCTTCAAAACATTTTCGTAGGATGCACCTGTTACCGTAGTGCCCTTTGGAACACAATGGGTAAGGATTACGCCCTCGCTGTCCCAGAACATGTACACCATCACTTTTTCAGCACTGGCGGTTACCCGAAATTTTTTTTGTGGCGGTGAATCTGTGTGCTTCCATTGAGCTGACTGGCGCTTTGTTTCTGGATTGAAAAATGGCATCCACGTCTCATACATTGTCACTACCGACGAAAAGAAAGTCCCATTCATGCTGTCGTTGCGTGTCAACATTGCTTGGCAACATGCCACATGGGCAGCCATGTGGTCGTCCGTCAGCATTCGTGGCACCCACCTGGATGACACTTTTCGCATTTTCAGGTCGTCATGCAGGATTGTGTGCACAGAACCCACAGAAATGCCAACTCTGGAAGCGATCTGTTCAACAGTCATTCGGCGATCCCCCAAAACACTACTCTCCACTTTGTCGATCATGTCGTCAGACCAGCTTGTGCGAGCCTGAGGTTGTTTCGGTTTGTTGTTACACGATGTTCTGCCTTCATTAAACTGTCGCACCCACGAACGCACCTTCGACACATCCATAACTCCATCACCACATGTCACCTTCAACTGTCGATGAATTTCAATTGGTTTCACACCACGCAAATTCAGAAAACGAATGATTGCACGCTGTTCAAGTAAGGAAAACGTCGACATTTTAAGTATTTAAAACAGTTCTCATTCTCGCCGCTGGCGGTAAAATTCCATCTGCCATACGGTGCTGCCATCTCTGGGACGTATTGACAATGAATGCGGCCTCATTTTGAAACAATGCGCATGTTTCTATCTCTTTTCAGTCCGTAGAAAAAATCGAAGGCCTTAGAACTTGAATGCACCTCGTAATATGATACCTCCATTTCAAGTTCTCATCAATGTGTACACCAAAGTTTGGACTATAATGCCCTATTTATAGGCTCCTGCTCACGTGCTGCATCAGTTACTGGTATGACTCTAATAGTTGTAGAGAACTGGACATAGCGTATTTCTTCAAAATTTAGTGAGAGTCCTTTTTTTGATAACCGCTTTATTGTTGTTTGGACAATACTATTTATCGTCTCTACTGTTCCTTTCTCTCTAATGAGATATATTACGTTACTAGTATCACCTGCAAAAATTACCAATCCTGTCGCTTGAATATTAAGTTTTGCATTCTGTTTGTTAAGTATGATTCAGATCAGCTGCACATAAAGCCATTAGTTCCATAAAACTGGAGTTTTTCTTAGAGAGTAACATGGCCTACAAAAAATACCGACTAACAATATTTTGTTATTTAAGACCTGTACTATTTGATGAGTGAACATGTAAATAGCAGTGACATACTGTACAGTGTGCACTGTACAAATCACTTTCCTTCAATCTGTCTATTAAGGTAAGTCATAGACATCCTCGCATGTTCTTACACTTATCTGGAACCCAATCTGATCGTGAACCAGGCAGGTTCTACCAGTCGTTTCATCTTATAAAGATAATCCGCATTAGTATTTTGTGAATGTGATTCAGTAACCTGATGTTCTTGGGTGTCTACGACTTACATAACACAAAATAATGAAAATAACAAGAAAATTCTGCTAAGCCTGATGATTATCTGTTAGATGGGCTGTAAGCTCCAGAATTTCGGTCTCTTGGTGGCGTCATTAGTTGTTCAATAATAATCTTATGTGGTGCAACCTTCGGGCTGGTTTCTGCAGACCAGGAGATCTTGAGGCTTCTGCAGTTCACCACACTCACAGGACTCATCTTCAGTCATGAAGTCCGATTTCCCGATTTTCTCCTTGCATCCTAACACTCCTATGAATCGGTTTAGTGCCTTCCAAGTAACATATGGCATATGAAAGTCCGAGGCATGTTTCTTTTTGATGTTTTCTACAACCCTTTTGGCTAATGAATTCCGCCATTGCTCTGTTCGGCGAGTTCCAGGTACTGATAGAATTGCTGATGTTGTGTGCATGAAGTTCCTTCTTGACCTTGTCGTTCATATCCAAACAGGGGGTGTCTGTCATCGATTTCTCCTTCTTTTTATACATTTCCCAGACTGTTCATCTCCGGATGTCAAGTGGCACTCTAACCACAATTTGATAAATTTTGGTGACAGGAGTTGGTCATGGGCAGCCAGTCACAGTGTATCCTGTCTCATTCAACGCCGTATTCACCTGTTCGGTATGTGTGGAATTTCGTCAAACTGAAGATGCGCTGCAGAGAAACACAGTGTTAAGCACATTCAGCTCTGGATCCTAGGTGGTGTCATTATGTTGATATTGTTCCGGGCAGACACCTTTACCATTGTTTCTTGGCAATGACTTTGGAATGTGAGACTACGATCCACCTTTATTCCCAACAATTTTGGAGTATCCTAGTGGCAAGGTTGTTCCCCTCTCCCAACAGTACTTAATTCCTCCTGGTATCCTGGTTTCTCAGATGAAATGCACCTACACCCTTCCGGGATTTGACTTTAGGTGTTTATCATCATAATAGTTGCCGAAATCTTCAGGGGCTGCTTCAGCTTCATTTCCACTTCCTGAAAGTTTTTGCCTTGAGTTTCAGTTGCTGCGTCATCTTCATAAATAAAAGTTCTTGCTCCAGGGTTGACTGGTTGGACGTTTGTGTAGATGTTGTACAGCAGCGGTGCCAATACCCTACCCTGAGGGAGGGAAGTCTTTAAGTTCTTCCATCGATGCTTCAAATGATGCAAGTGACAAAAAAAACCTTCTATTTGATAGCAAACACTGGATAACGTCTGTTAAACGGTAGTCTTTTGTTGTTGAATATGTCTTTCTAGACAATTTAATGTCGCTGACGGTGTCATACGCTGCTGACAGCTCTATGAAAGCCACTCCTATAATTTGTTCTCTATCGTATCCGTTTTCTACGCACTTAGTCAGATGAAGGATTTGACCACGTTTCTGTGGGGAAACGTGACTGCTCATTTATAACGTTTTATCAACACGTTGTGAGATGTCTGAGACTTTACATGTTTTTCAAAGAAGACAAAGTTGTCGTATGCGCTTTGCATCCTTTGAATGTATTCCAGGTTTCATAAGTGCTACAGCCTCGGCTTTGCACTAGACATTAGAAATCTGTAATTTTGAAATGTATGTGTTCATTGAGTTTAAGACACATTGCTTTGTTACTGGCCTAAATATTTTAATTTTCTCTCGTCCTTGGTCATCTAAGCCTGCAACATTTTATTCTTCATAGATCGAAAAGTTACTTTCCGTTCTTCCGTGTGAAAGAAGTACCAAGATAGTCTTCCTCATCAGTATTTCTTTGAAATATACTGTTCAGAGTTCTTCTTTTAGTTGCTCCATTCTCACCTCTGTGAGAAACTGCTATTTTTGATATTGGAATTACTGCATTCTCCTTGAAGGCTGAGGGTATTTCACCTATCTCACATATTCTACAAGTTAAAATGATCCTTTCACGGTTGATTCCTTCTAGCACCTTAATAAATCCACAAGAAGGACTTATCAGCGCTCATTAAAAACCGGAAGTGCATTTTGATAGAATTAAATGATAAGAGCGCTAAATCTCCATAAGAATAACACAGGCCGGAAGTGAATTCTTCTGCAACACGGGTCAAGTAAATATAAGGCACGCTCAACAGCAGCGAAAAATTCCAAGTCCGAATCAAGGTCACGCGCACTCAGACGCGTAACACACGAAGTACGTTTAGTGTGTTCTCGCTGTGGGTTGCAGGGGTTACGTCCCCTGGGGAGGTGGGCGGCTGCCTCGACGAGAATGAGCCTGCAGCTGCCTCAGTACCGGATGCTGCTACTGATTAGAGCTCGGCGCGCCAGTTGTCAGCGCCATTGCGCAACCGGAAGTGAATTCTTCTGCAACACGGGCCTAGCAATACTAGGGCCCGTGTTGCGCCCGGCCTCGTCCAGCGGCTAAGTCCCGCTCAAGGTCACCCGCCTTACACAGCGGCATGCGGTGAACGCACACAGTTCTCTAACTTTTTGGTTTCTCTTTGTATTAGATGTGCCTTTTATAAAGTATTCTTATTTTTAAAGTTTGATTGTAGTGGTTATTGGTCGCGCCAGCCCTCTCGTGAGACCTTTTTCCGACTTCCGTCTTTCAGAATTCTGTGCAATTCTTCTCGCAATATCACATCTCTCTCATTTTGTTCAACTACTTCTTCTTCCTGTTCTGTAATATATTCTTCAACCTCGGTTCCTTTGTTTAACATTTTAATATGTTCTTTTCACCTTTCAGCTTCTCCTTCTTTTCCTGTTGTTGACTTGCCATCTGAGCTCTTGATGTTCATGCAGCTGCTTTTCTATTCTTCAAAGTTTTTATTTTTATTTTCCTTAAACGGTTTTACTTTTCCTATTTTCAGTCACGTTTTTTCACGTTGACATTCTCATGTAGCCTTTCCTGATTTGGTATTTTGCACCTTCCGTGATTTTGATTATTTAGACGTCCATATTCCTCTTAGCCAATCTCTTTTTCTGTGTTTTTGTACTTTGTTCCCTCATCAGAATCTTTTAATACCTCTTGTGATTTTCACTGATTTCTACTGGGCCTTATTTTTGCCTAGTTGCTCTCCTACAATTTTCAATACTTCAACTTTCAATTGTATTTTATTGTATTGTACACTCCTGGAAATTGAAATAAGAACACCGTGAATTCATTGTCCCAGGAAGGGGAAACTTTATTGACACATTCCTGGGGTCAGATACATCACATGATCACACTGACAGAACCACAGGCACATAGACACAGGCAACAGAGCATGCACAATGTCGGCACTAGTACAGTGTATATCCACCTTTCGCAGCAATGCAGGCTGCTATTCTCCCATGGAGACGATCGTAGAGATTCTGGATGTAGTCCTGTGGAACGGCTTGCCATGCCATTTCCACCTGGCGCCTCAGTTGGACCAGCGTTCGTGCTGGACGTGCAGACCGCGTGAGACGACGCTTCATCCAGTCCCAAACATGCTCAGTGGGGGATAGATCCGGAGATCTTGCTGGCCAGGGTAGTTGACTTACACCTTCTAGAGCACGTTGGGTGGCACGGGATACATGCGGACGTGCATTGTCCTGTTGGAACAGCAAGTTCCCTTGCCGGTCTAGGAATGGTAGAACGATGGGTTCGATGACGGTTTGGATGTACCGTGCACTATTCAGTATCCCCTCGACGATCACCAGTGGTGTACGGCCAGTGTAGGAGATCGCTCCCCACACCATGATGCCGGGTGTTGGCCCTGTGTGCCTCGGTCGTATGCAGTCCTGATTGTGGCGCTCACCTGCACGGCGCCAAACACGCATACGACCATCATTGGCACCAAGGCAGAAGCGACTCTCATCGCTGAAGACGACACGTCTCCATTCGTCCCTCCATTCACGCCTGTCGCGACACCACTGGAGGCGGGCTGCACGATGTTGGGACGTGAGCGGATGACGGCCTAACGGTGTGCGGGACCGTAGCCCAGCTTCATGGAGACGGTTGCGAATGGTCCTCGCCGATACCCCAGGAGCAACAGTGTCCCTAATTTGCTGGGAAGTGGCGGTGCGGTCCCCTACGGCACTGCGTAGGATCCTACGGTCTTGGCGTGCATCCGTGCGTCGCTGCGGTCCGGTCCCAAGTCGACGGGCACGTGCACCTTCCGCCGACCACTGGCGACAACATCGATGTACTGTGGAGACCTCACGCCCCACGTGTTGAGCAATTCGGCGGTACGTCCACCCGGCCTCCCGCATGCCCACTATACGCCCTCGCTCAAAGTCCGTCAACTGCACATACGGTTCACGTCCACGCTGTCACGGCATGCTACCAGTGTTAAAGACTGCGATGGAGCTCCGTATGCCACGGCAAACTGGCTGACACTGACGGCGGCGGTGCACAAATGCTGCGCAGCTAGCGCCATTCGACGGCCAACACCGCGGTTCCTGGTGTGTCCGCTGTGCCGTGCGTGTGATCATTGCTTGTACAGCCCTCTCGCAGTGTCCGGAGCAAGTATGGTGGGTCTGACACACCGGTGTCAATGTGTTCTTTTTTCCATTTCCAGGAGTGTATTTGACTTCTATCACCTATTTCACTACCATAAACTAATGCTCTTTTTAAACTAGTGATTAAGTCTAGTTGTTTCAACTTACCCACGCCAAATTTCCTTTATTTTTCAATTCCTACAGCTTCTTTAGATTTAATTTACATTTTATAGATGATAAATTATGCTCAGAGTCCACATTTAGTCACGGAAATATTTTGCCGTTTAAAACACGATTTCTAAATCTCGTTCTTATTGTTATACAATCTATACGAAACATTTCTTTATCTGCAGGTCTACTCCACATATCCGACTTTCTTACAGGATTGTTAAATAAGGTGTCAGTGCTGTCTTCTACGTAAATTCTAGCAGGCTGGCTTCCCTTTCAAATCTTTCCCTTCTATGTTCTTCTATTTTCCCTTCTCTTCTTTCCGAAATCCAGTCCTCTATTGCAGTTTAATTTTCATCTTTCTTATCGTACTGAATAAACTATTTTCTATCAACTTATATTTCTTCGATCTCATGATAATCTACCGAATTAAATGTTTGCATTTGATCTGAGAAACGCACGTTGTGATTAGAGTATATGTGAAACAGAAACGACATTTTACACAATTCCGTTAACAATTATTTGTTATTCAATAAATTCTCCATCTGAAAACAGAAATTCAAGAACTCATAAAACGTTTGATGAAGTACCCGCTGTGCACATCGTGTAGAAGCAAGATCAGCAAGCAGCAGTGGCAGCACGAGCAAACTTTTAGCAACATGGTACAATATTACAAAAATAAACAGAAAACATATTCACAAATTCGAATTCGAATAAAAAGTAGTGCTCGCTTAGTGATGAGAAACGAAGGCCATTCGTCACTTTTTTTCCTCAGAATTTTCTATAACTTTGGAGGTGTGACCCTTGATGCAGGTTACTATATTCTTCTCAAATTTTATGTCTAACCTCAGCCTTGGAAATCACAAATATTTGGAAAAAGCGGCCAAATATTTGTGACAGGGAAGAATCTATTATAAATGCGAGGGAGGGAAAAAAGTATTAGCATGCAGCAAGATGTGGACCTATTTTTTTCATTTCCACACCTCGTCATCATTAATCACACAGCCATGCCAAACATACACGACATTCAGCAATGTTAGCAGTTACGCTAGGTTGGAGATTTTTTATCGTTGATGCACCATTAGCTGACAATTAATCATAAGGAATCATATACCAAGGAAGACGTGTTTGTGATAAATCTTCAACGTACCAAAAACGGCACCGGAATGCAGGTGAAAGATAGAGGTTTTAGATTGGCCCTTCAATTTTGACTTTTCATTGTTCGCTTGGTTAGAGCTCAGAGAGTTTGGTGTGGACATTGCCAGAGTCTGTGTTTATTTCCATTCTTGCCTCTGCTAACTTGCTGCTGCTTCGATTGTACCACTTTTAGTATTGGCAGAGTTGGAGTCGCACCATAGCATCTGCAATCCAACACAGACAGCTGCGTTGCTCCTCTGAGTGGACTGTAGCATTGCTGAAGTCGTTTGAACACTCGACATTGTGGTTTCCATTTACTGCAGAGAGAGCATTACAAACCACGTTTTCGTCCACTTTGTTTGCATACCAGCACGCATTCAAAGATAAATGGCATAATTTTAGTGCTATTTCTGCCCCACATTTAAAGAGCTTGGACTGCTTTAGCCGCGCGGAGTGACCGCGCGGTTAGAGGTGTCATGTCAAGGACTGCGCGGCCCCTCCCGCCGGAGGTTCGAGTCCTCACTCGGATATGGGTGTGTGTGTTGTTCTTAGCATAGGTTAGTTTAAGTAGTGTGTAAGTCTAAGGCCCGATGACCTCAGCAGTTTGGTCCCTTAGGAATTTCCACCCATTTAAAAATTTTTGGACTGCTTTAGTGGCCACCACTCGAAGAAAGTATAAATAATAAAATTGAAAATGAATAAGGAAAACTGGTCACAGAAATGTTTGACAATATGTACATGTAAATGAAAGTTGATTTGGAACAAGTAAAAAGACAAAATACGAACCTATAAAGTTTACACAGGAAACAAATTGTATATTCACGACTAGAGAGCTAGCTGAGGTGCATCGCAGTTTTGAATGGAGTGTAAGATTTGAATTAGTGAACTTCGTGTTGAAGGTAATAGCAGAAAGCTAAGGCTATGGTGCCAAGCCAACATTAGGATAAGAAAATGGTGTTATTGAAGATACTGTGTGTAATAGACAAAGAACAATTAACACATCAGGAGAATTCTGAGCTGGAAGACGGTGTTAAGTTGATGAGGTTAAGAAATATGTAAAATGGCAACCAGAAACAACGATGACGAAAGTGTCAGAACCACAATGTTATTATTCTTGTGAGAATGTAGTGCACGTCCTGGAAAGTGATCTGTAGCTGACTCATTTAGAACATTCAAAGAAACTTAGAAATTACTTTTTATCTGGAAGGAAAATCTTTTTTAAAATAAATACTAATATAGATTCCCAGCTCATAGAGGAAGCGTAGAACGTAATACAGAAAGCAAACAGATGGTAATCAAAGATGCTGCAAATTAATAATAGGCCATTGTAGTTCTATCGTAGGGCGAGGGAAGGAGGTAATCATAGTAGGTAATCATGACATTGGTTGGAGAAATGGTAGAGGTGAACGGCTTGTTGACTTCTACAGAAAAGATAAACAGTAGTGAGAAATACAGGGTTCAGAAATCACAGTAGTAGGATGTAGACTTGGAAATATTGGGGGCTAAACACAAAAACGAAGCTGAAAGTATTAATTAAAAAACGCCTTTGGTCATAAATGTTCGTATTTTATTAAATACATGATGCATTTCGGACCCCGTGCATCCATCATCAGGTGTAAATTGTCTTAATACCTGATTTATTTTTGCTCTTGAATGAGATGAAATGCATGTTCCTGTTATGAATTTCGTAAGTCAAATGCGGAAAATATATGCGAAGCAGTAGAAAAATAAACAGTGTAAACTTAGCATATTATTCCAGAAAAAAGTTTTTAACTTTTTAACTCCATCATACATTGGTTTTTCCATCCTGTTCATGCATATCATTTCACTCGAGAAGCACATTTGTAAACACATTTCTGTAACCGATTCGCAAACGTTGTTCTACATTGTGTGATCAAATGCGAATTTATTCGTAGTACCACAGCTCTAACTATTAAACAATTGATATATGCAAGGAATAACTTCAGAAAAGGTCTTTAAAATTACTAAAATAACTGTGGCTTGTGAAATCTGTACGTTAATTTAACATAGATTCCGCTTTTTTTTATGAAGCTTTATCTCCAGTTGTTCGGATGCTACCACTGCCTTCATTGTTCAGTATTACCAAACTGTTTCCTAGATTGTTGACGATATGTTTCCTATCCAATATAAATCCTGCAACAACTGAGTTTTCGAAGTGGTTGAGTCATAAAGTTTCTGCCTGTTTTCCCTACATGGTAGGTAGGACAGCTGCGATACAATACTTTTTGCAGTCCATTGCTGTTGAATTTTTGAGTAGTTGTTTTTATGTTAAGGACGAGTAAGTATCCTAATTTATTAGTGTTAGTTGAGAATGTAACTGTTACAATTGTTTTTTGAAAAGATTTTCTTTTTTTTTTTTTTTTTTTTTTTGATATTGTGGCCAGGTATGGGGAAGTGGCAAATATTTTCTCTTTTTGCCATTTGTTGTCTTACTTTTGAATATTTGTCCACCTAAATTATCAGTTGTTTTGGCTGTGTAGCTGTTCATAGAATGAAGGCTTTATGGACCAGATGATATAGCTGCTGGTAAAGTTTTCGGGATGTGATGTCGTGCTCCAAGAAACTCTTCTGTACCTGACGTTTCGTCCAGGACTGCGCTGGACATCCTCAGGGACACTCCTCCGCTGAGTCTTTCCGACTGACCAGTCGCTCTCGAATGTCAGGAACAAAAGAGTTTCATGGACCAGGACCTCACACCCCGAAAGGTTTACCAGCAGCTATGTGTAGCTGTTGTTTATGCCAATGCTTTTTATTGTATCTAGCTCATTCTTAAGGCTGTTTTCTTCTAAATAAAGAGAGGGTATTCTGTGTAGCGTGTACCTAAATGAAGAATGTTTCTGTGTAGTGCGATGGCATGATGAGTTATCCAGTGTTACGTCTGTGTATGTGTTTTTTTCCGTGTATACTGAACTTAAGTTTTTGTTGGTGGTTGGTGATTTTAAGATCCAGAAAATTTGTGATTTTGTTGTTCTCACGTTCTATTCCGAATTTTATGTTTTTTTTGTTTTGTTTGGAAAGAACTGAATAAGTGAGATTCCAGTGTCACTGTTTAAAGTATTTATTGATTATTACGACAGCTGATTAGGAAGATTTCCATTTTGAAGTACATCCAGGTTGTTCTGACGTATATATGACATTTGATGTGACAGTTTCTGGTGACTGGTCTCGTTATATTTCACGTTAAATTCTAAAACATAGAGTTCATCTCGATTTTGTGCTGTTTTATACAGTGTGGCGTAATATATCGATATGATTTTGCAGATACTTCCTGCAATTTTTGCTGGTGCTTAAAATCACCAACCACCAACAAAAATATAAGTTCAGCATACGCAGAAAAAACACATACACAGACATAAGGTTGTACACACAGAAACATGGTGTATTTAGGTCCATGCTACACAGAGTACACTCTCTTGATTTAGAGGAAAACAGCCTTAGGGATGAGCTGGATACAATAAAAAGCGTTGCCATAAACAACGTCTACACAGCCAAAAAAACTGACAAGTTAAATAGACAAATACTCAAAAGTAAGACAACAAATGGCAAGAAAGAGAAAATATTTGCCACTTTCCCACACCTGGGCCCCATATTACAAAAAATTAGTAACCTTTTCAAAAAACAATTGTAACAGTTCCGTTCTTAACTAATAGTAATAAATTAGGAACTTATTCGTCCTTAACATAAAAACAACTACGCAAAAATTCAACAGCAGCAGGGTGTAAAAAGTATTATACCGCAACTGTCCTGCTTACCATGTAGGGAATGCAGGCAGAAACTTCAAAACCCGTTTTCAAGAACATACAAATGCTTTATGGCTCAACCACTTCGAAAATTCAGTTATTGCACGATATATGTTGGATACGAAACATATCATCAACAATCTAGGAAAGTGTTGGTAGTACTGAACAATGAAGGCAGTGGTAGGACCCAAACCTGTTAGAAAAACTGGAGATACTCGAAAAAATTAAAAATACGGAATCTGTGTTAAAGTAACATAGAGATTTCGTAAGCCACAGTTATTTTAGTAATTTTAATGACCTATTCTGGTGTTATTCCCTGCATATATAAATTGTTTAATAGTTAGACCTGCGACACTACAAATAAATTCGTAATTGATCATACAATGTAGAGCAACATTTGTGAACCGTTTACAAAAATGTGTTTACAAATGTGCTTCTCGAGTGAAGTGATATGCGTGAACAGGATGGAGAAACTAATGTACAAATATAATGAAGCTAAAAAGTTAAAAACGCTTTTCTTGGATTATGTGCTAAGTTTACACTGTTTATTTTTCTACTGCTTAGCATATATTTTCCGCATTTGACTTACGAAATTCATAACAGGAACATGCATTTCACCTTATTCAAGAGCCAAAATAAATGAGGTCGCAAAACAATTTACACGTGATGATGGATGCACAGGGACCGAAATGAATCGTGTATTTAATAAAAAGCGAAAATTTATGAATGAAGGACTTTTTAATTCGTACTGCCATTTTATTGAATAGAGACAGTTTTTGAAGCTGCAAAATAGGGATAAAACTAAAAATGAGACTGTTTACACACTGGTGAAAGACAGGTACAGGAATAGAATGAGGAAGATGTGCAAATTATCAACTATTTATGTTAGTATCGACACAGTTGGCTTGTGGTAGAAATAGAAGCAATATTTAAAAACATCTGATGACAGCAGCTGTGCTGAAGTGGATCCTAGAAAATATAAGATACAGGAAAAAATGAATTATGGTAATGCTGTCAGTTGAACTTTTAGCGCACTATGTGACAAAGAACCTGCTGATAATGTCAAAAAACAGAGAAATATGCTGCAAGAAGGAATCATTAGAGCAAGACAGAGAAGTATAGAACATCTTTACCAGGAAAAGTGTGGTGGTACAGGATTTCAGTGGAAGTGGACTTTGTGAGTTGTGGAACATGGACTCTTAACCAACTGTAATTTAATTTTATTAAGTGTATGGACCACACTGCCTCCAGAGTGCATGCATATGACCACAGAAACAATGTGTGTGTTTCCAGTTTTGCCAGATGCCTTAACATCTGGTATAATAATACAAAAGTTTAGGCAACTTAACTTCTGCCCTGCAGTAATAATAAAAACCTTGATTGGGCACAAATGAATCATATAAAAACTGGAATGTATGTTTGTATATGTGGATGTGTTGTGTACATAGTTCCGCGTAGTCAGCGCGTACACAACTTTCCCACTAGAGCGCGCCCCGCTAAGCACAACAGGGCAGGCGCAATGCTTGTCCATCTCCGTACTACGAGATGGCGCTGCCATAGAGACAGACCAAACTCTGCTTCCGCTGATCTGCGTATTAATATGTAACACAGCCAATGAGATTGCTGCTAACACAGAACCTTTTCTCCTCGTGGATCGCACTCGAGCAGTGATACATGAACCCGCCAGGTATTATAACTAGTGTACAGACCTCTGATTAGTCAGTCTGCATTTGTCTGCACCAGTCTGTACCAGTCTGCATTTGTCTGCACCAGTCTGTACCAGTCTGCATTTGTCTGCACCATTCTGTACCAGTCTATAGTCAAGTTTCAGTCTGCACCTAATAAGATTACCATATGCCTGTACATAGCCATGAAGATAAATGTATAGACACATTTGTCAAGTATCAGAGATATATGTGAGAATAAGATTAACGTATTAATACCAAAGGAATTTCAGATTGTCAATTGTAAATAGCATTCAGAACCAAGTTAAGTAATTTTTATGCTTGTTATTATTTTAATAAATGTGTGTCAAAATTAATCAAGTTCTGTTTAAAGTTGGTCACCGTCAATCTGCTACTCTAACCATGCAAGTGGCATTTCTGTAGTCTGACCTAACGGCAGAAGATAAACACGCCACGATAATACCACGAGACATATTGCTGACACCCGCCCACTTTGTTAGAGCGACAAGTCATATAATCTGATGGTGTGTGTACCAAAGGTCTTACAGTACGCACACCACAGAATGTCTGGAATCTACTACCAAACCTCTGGATCGTTTTCAATCAAATCTGGCAAAGAAACAGGAGGCCTCATGAATACCAGCAATGTGGGTTTTATAATCTCCTAGCCCCAAAATCATTCGAGATACAGGCAAAAACGTGTTTTTTAGGCCCTAGTATATATGCTGCCTTGCATAACAGGTATGTTGCATGGGAACAATAGTGACACGCCAAATAAACCTTGTTTCCAGTGCAACCTACATGCTAGGGGCAAGTCAACCTCTTCTCCTCCCCATCGCTCCTCCCCACCCTTCTCTCTTGTTTCTGGTATGGTCAAGGTCAATCTCTCTTCCAACCTACCCCCTCCCTGCCCATCGTTCTGGTTTTCCATGGGTAAATCTAGGACCAGCTGCAGTACACACTTTCCCTCCAGATCAGGCATGGAGTATTTGTCTGTGATAACCAAGAGTTGTGGTGTCATGCAGGAGAGCTGTGTAGCACAGTCGTTGTCACAAATAGCTTAAGTTACTGCTGCACCTACTACTCGACGTCAGCAATGACAATGTGACTAAGTCGTAGTTTGATAAAAACAATGGTATAAGCAATTACCACAGTGCAACAGATAAACTGTTGGTACAAGCAGCACACCCCTAATACACATCTTCATAGGTGGAACTGATCAGACATCCGTGGTAGTGGAAAGCGTCTACATGACTCCCTTTAATGTGGTGAACAACCCTCAGCTATTAGGAAGGAAGATGACAACTAACAAATTCCTTGGTTTGTGGTTGTTACTGGAGAACCTAGATAATATTGTTACTGATACTGGTAACGTAAATTACATCAAAAATTGCATGCACCTTTGCGAGAAGAATTTAAATGTGCTTACACTTATTACAGAACCGTTTTGTGACGTTATGATCCTCGAAATCTACGACCAGAAGCAGGTAGGAAAGGGGTTTATGTTTCCTCACGGAAACTGTTTATTTGCTGCTCCATGGCAACTACTCAGCCTCATACTTAGAGTGAGTATTTATGGAAAAATTTCATAAAATTCTAAATAGCAATGGGAGGTGGCTTGTTTGTAGGAAATGCCCAATACATTGTTGCTAATTGTACTAATTAAGACAGGAAAGTCGATGGATGTCATTTTGATTCATTTATTATGGTAAGATCTGCTATCATTTGTAAGCAGGATAACATTCTGCCACACACAACTAATATGTAGGTGTGGATGCACTGACGTTTTCCGCCACTTTGCGAAATATGCCATGATGTCAAAAATTATAGTAATGCACACTGTAACATCGAGGTGTCTTACCTAGTAAGTCATGTAACATTTTCCACCATTTTTAAACAGGATAACTCTGTTGCTGAAGGCTCTCTCTTTACAGCGTAGCAAATTATGAAACTCGTGTAATTAGTGTACCAATAAAATTAGATTGTTATTATTATTTATAATAAATACCTACTCCTGATCCCAAACAAACTTGATCCTCACATTATCATGGACGGAGCTTAAATGGCACATGCCACACAATTACATGCCACAGAAAGGTAGTGGGGCAGAAGGGAACTTGATTCTTATGGGCAGAAAGTCTGTGGGGGAGTGGATGACCTTGAATAACCATCACCAGTTGCATCAGATGTAACACAGTATCCCCGAAGTCTCATGTTATCAGTTAACTTACGATATGGAACCGGCTGTAGCATGATCTTGGGTTGAATCAGCCCTGTCCCTCTATTTGCTCGGACGAATTTTGATGTCAGATAGAGTGTGATAGAGACGTCGTAGCAATGGTTCTTTGGCGACTGTGTGCAAGCTAGCGGTAAAGGGCAACTCTGTGGAAGTCCTCTGTGAAATATAAACTCGTTTCGTGAACGTTTCATGTATTTTTAGTCTCGCGGCTGTGCCGCTGATACATGAGGCGGGGTGGTCAGTGAAGGTGGAGTGGAAATCGAAAGCACAAATTATGTGGAATTGGGTCTAAAAATGCGATGACGGTTTATGTGTACGCTTGCCAGGTCATATACGTAAGATCTCTGTAATCAGCTGGAATTTTCATCATTGATCGCCTCTCAACGGCGCTGTGCTGATGCGATCCCAAGGAAACCTATCGCAACAATCTGCGCCGACTGCTGTTACCTAATATACATTCTCAACTGACATAATTTCCGCCACCGACTACCTAATTTTCAAGTTGTGGCTAGTATGGCCTTGTCACGTGGTAGCTACAATGAACGATTCTTAGCTGCATACAAAGTTGACAAAATAACATTTTTTGTTAGCGTTGTACGTTTCTTGCAGCAACCAACTGTCGAAGGAATAATAGCCTAAAATGGAAAATAAAAAATAATTAGTTAATGGAGGAAATGTCGTCATTACAACGAACAAGAATCTAGCAGAGATCACTCGATAGTTCATTGATTCAGTGTGTCAGATCTGGATATTTTCCGGAATTTTTGCTGCCTATCTCCTTTGCGACAAAATATTTTTGTTTATGTTTCTGGTTTCTACACCGGTGGAAACGCCTTGACATGTAACTCACCTCTTTCTGCCGTATGCTGTCACTCTTTGATTTAAAGAGGGGGAAAACGGTGAAGTGTTCCTGCTGACGTCGCACAGAAACCAGTCCACCACGTGCAATGTCCTGAATTATGCAATCTATATTCGAACGGTAATAAAAAGGCAAAATCGCTATTTTTAGAGTAAAATATTCTAAATAAAAACGTGGAACGTAAGCAGCAAGGGATAGTACAGAAATGTCATATAGGCGATGAAAGATGAAAGCAATACACGTCTTCAGAATTTCCAATTGAGCACATCCTGGATCTCCCGAAATTAAGAGAAGCAGTATGTAGTAAAAGGAAGAGACAAGAATCTCGTACAGCCCACTTTAAATAGGACTAATGACACGACACTTACGAATATGTAGGTAAATAATGCTGAACTGCAACGATGTATATCTAAGAGACTCTCAGAAAGTAACAAGAAAAAAATAAGAAATGGAGAAGCAACGGCCTCCTGTATCTGTCGTCGAATAATTACTGCCAGTAAATGGTCGAGAAGGACACAGCAGTAGTCGCATTAGTCTGGAACAAAGCGAAATAAATCAATAAATATATAAATAAATAAAAAAAGAATATATCTGATTCTGTTCTCTGTGTTGTAATGGATATGTGGTTCAAACAATATGTTCTAATAAGAAAATGATATCTGTTCCTGTCACATACAATTTTCTGTAATGGTTTGCGCAAATCTACCTCGAGTATTTAGTGTTTCACGGATAGCGAAGCATTAAAACGCTCATTTTCACATTGGCCTAATGCGGGGACCGTGAAACTGTGGTAAACGATTCCGGTATTATCAAGCAGTATCCCCCATTTAATTAATTAAAAATTACTCGAATTAAATAAATGCGTCTATTTGCATTCGTGATATATGTTTTGTTTACCATCCTTTGAAATAACATTTTCACAGCAGCGTTCAAATACACCCTTGCGCTAAAGTTAGGTGTACCAAACAATTTCACGCATTTGTAACGATTTACATTCTGAACTGCGAACAACTTAAACAATCTTTTCTAATTATCCAGTCAGGTGTACGTAACAGCACGTCTTGATCTTCTATGCTGTGGTATTTGTATCTACCTCTCACTGAATAAAATAAAATTTTCGTCCGAAGTTTAAAGTGACTGCGCCATAAATTTTGTGCATTTGTATTATAACTATTACAATTAATGTTAATACAGTAGCCTATATACAGCGTAGCAGCAGTGCCGTGTTGTTTGTTACGCACTCTTGATAAAAAATTCGGTGATACAAGAGGGAGAGAAGAATTAAATTTTGCAGAAGAAAGTCGTGAGAGGACTGTATCTGTTAAGTTAAGAGTGACACACTGTCGGAAAACAGATTCATTTTTTCAGAATTTACTTCGTGGAAAAGCAATTTAGAAATAATTTTTGGAAAGCAGTTTCAAAGCTTAAGGTGGAAAATTTAAATAAGGAGTATATTAACAGAGATCGTAGATAATTATGGTGAAAATATTGTGAACGGCAACGCGACCGCCTACAAACTAAAAAATAAAGCGGATTAAGCAAAGGAAA
Source organism: Schistocerca serialis cubense (assembly GCF_023864345.2). Taxonomy (NCBI): domain Eukaryota; kingdom Metazoa; phylum Arthropoda; class Insecta; order Orthoptera; family Acrididae; genus Schistocerca; species Schistocerca serialis. The sequence goes on along the minus strand of NC_064641.1, from coordinate 573,240,295 downwards.
GGCAACCAGAGGGTGAAGAGGATGGAAAAGTCAGTACTTGCTCTGTAAAGAAGACTGCAGCGGGAAAGACTTTTCGTCCTTTCGTTAATGAAAAAGTCTACAGTCTTTTTTCTCCTCTGATGTCGTGTATCTTTCGTGTCCTAGGATATTTCACTTATATTTTCTGTTGCTGATAAGTGATAAAGGACTTGAATTAATAGTGGACAGTGCAAGTAGATCTTTTATGATATATGAAATATGCAACGCTTTCGATGAAGGGTTAAATGTGTGAGCTTGAAAACGTTATAGCTGTCGACGATATTGTATTGCGTTATTATACGGAAGATATCATTCTCGATTACAGATGTCTACATTTTGTTATATGAAATTGCAATTTAAGCATTACTTAATTTTCAACAACCTGTATAATAAATTTGAGCTACTGAACGACATAAATCAAATTATAATCGATCATATACGAGGAAAAAATATACTCGTACCCCACAGTTAATTCAAGTTTTCTCCACGACAGATGTTGATAAACTTTATTAAACTATCCGAAAGGCGATAGCGTTGCCATAGATTAACATGAAGTACGCGGCAGAAATCTGACATACCTAAGCGTAGTTTACTACCATGATGAAAATTGTGCACTTACGGCATTTAGCGGAAAATACTGAAGTGTAGGATGGTTGTAAACAAACAGTCGCTACTTGAGAGGGTCCCCATGATGGCAGAGCAATGCGGCTTTGCGGAAACGTTTGTAAGGGCATACAGAATACGAATAAACCATTGAACCAAGCACATTTTAATTTCCACATGAAAGGGTAACATTTGTTCATTGCGCACCATTTTTACGTTGAGGTTTACAAACGTTGCTCAATGTGACGACCATCTGCATCCACGACAGCCTAGAGCCGCACCAGAGATATCATTTCGCGATAGTTCGCAGCACTTAACGGCTCGTGCACTGGTTGAAGATCGCAAACCGCGTCCAGCATTCTCAGCCATGACAACGGTAACTTCTTCAACAGTTCGTGGCGAAATTAGTCGTCGGCCTCTCCCAGGTGCAATTTACAGATTGACAGTTAATTCATACTTCCGAATCTCGTTTCTCAACCCCAGTGTGGAAAGAAGACCCCTCCGCACTCCTTTAACGCATCGATATCAACAAAGAGCAGTAGAACTGTTGCTGTTGTTCTGATAGAACAGCTTTATAGGTAAAGCCCTGCTCACCTTATCCAGTCCCAAATCTGCAACTATAATGCACAATGATGCTTCCACCCTAAGTCGCCGTACCAGTATTGGCGCCTGACAGCAGGTTATGACGCTAGCTCTACTTACAACGCAAACCCTACAGCGAGCAGACTGAACATCAGTCCTGTAAGTCAGACTCATACTTGAAATGTTTTTCGGTATACGCTGGTCCAAACAGCGAAATTTGATTATAACCATCACGTAAATTTGTGAACCCGCGAAAGAACTAAAAAGATGGAATGTCCTCGGAGCCGACAAGGCTTCCGTGGTTAGTATCCTTGTATTTCATTTCAAGACACCAGGATAGGGATAGACTTCTGGGTCAGTGCATTAAAACAATTAAAACAAACAATCTAGATTAGAGTGGCCGATAATTTAAATAATACGGACAGAGGTCTTAGCGTAAGTAAGATGTAACTGCTACTTAGTTTATTTAACGCACATAGCAAAAAAATTTCACCTTCGACGTAAAAGCTTTATGGGTATGGTATCGCGTCATATTGTATAAAACTACCGTAGCAGCGGCGCAGCTCCGGACTGAAGCGCCTAGAACTGCTCGGCCAAACATAGATCATTTCATTGGTCACTTAAAAAGAAGGAGAGGGGACTTTATTTTAATACACTCCTGGAAATTGAAATAAGAACACCGTGAATTCATTGTCCCAGGAAGGGGAAACTTTATTGACACATTCCTGGGGTCAGATACATCACATGATCACACTGACAGAACCACAGGCACATAGGCACAGGCAACAGAGCATGCACAATGTCGGCACTAGTACAGTGTATATCCACCTTTCGCAGCAATGCAGGCTGCTATTCTCCCATGGAGACGATCGTAGATATGCTGGATGTAGTGCTGTGGAACGGCTTGCCATGCCATTTCCACCTGGCGCCTCAGTTGGACCAGCGTTCGTGCTGGACGTGCAGACCGCGTGAGACGACGCTTCATCCAGTCCCAAACATGCTCAATGGGGGACAGATCCGGAGATCTTGCTGGCCAGGGTAGTTGACTTACACCTTCTAGAGCACGTTGGGTGGCACGGGATAAATGCGGACGTGCATTGTTCTGTTGGAACAGCAAGTTCCCTTGCCGGTCTAGGAATGGTAGAACGATGGGTTCGATGACGGTTTGGATGTACCGTGCACTATTCAGTGTCCCCTCGACGATCACCAGTGGTGTACGGCCAGTGTAGGAGATCGCTCACCACACCATGATGCCGGGTGCTGGCCCTGTGTGCCTCGGTCGTATGCAGTCCTGATTGTGGCGCTCACCTGCACGGCGCCAAACACGCATACGACCATCATTGGCACCAAGGCAGAAGCGACTCTCATCGCTGAAGACGACACGTCTCCATTCGTCCCTCCATTCACGCCTGTCGGGACACCACTGGAGGCGGGCTGCACAATGTTGGGGCGTGAGCGGAAGACGGCCTAACGGTGTGCGGGACCATAGCCCAGCTTCATGGAGACGGTTGCGAATGGTCCTCGCCGATACCCCAGGAGCAATAGTGTCCCTAATTTGCTGGGAAGTGGCGGTGCGGTCCCCTACGGCACTGCGTAGGATCCTACGGTCTTGGCGTGCATCCGTGCGTCGCTGCGGTCCGGTCCCAGGTCGACGGGCACGTGCACCTTCCGCCGACCACTGGCGACAACATTGATGTACTGTGGAGACCTCACGCCCCACGTGTTGAGCAGTTCGGCGGTACGTCCACCCGGCCTCCCGCATGCCCACTATACGCGCTCGCTCAAAGTCCGTCAACTGCACATACGGTTCACGTCCACGCTGTCGCGGCATGCTACCCGTGTTAAAGACTGCGATGGAGCTCCGTATGCCACGGCAAACTGGCTGACACTGACGGCGGCGGTGCACAAATGCTGCGCAGCTAGCGCCATTCGACGGCCAACACCGCGGTTCCTGGTGTGTCCGCTGTGCCGTGCGTGTGATCATTGCTTGTACAGCCCTCTCGCAGTGTCCGGAGCAAGTATGGTGGGTCTGACACACCGGTGTCAATGTGTTCTTTTTTCCATTTCCAGGAGTGTAGGTTATTGCGGTGGAGGGAGAGCGTAAACTCTGTTGTCTATTGGTTCTTGTGTTATGTGCCATGATTGGTGGTCACCGGCGAATGAGAAGTTGGCTCCTGTTTACCAAGTGCTGGACGTCGGCCGCGCGGCGGCAGTTACTCGCCGGTAGTGCTCGCGCCTCGTGTTGACAGTGCGGTCTGTTGGGCTCTGATTGCTGGCAGCCAAGATGGGGCACGCCTTAGTCCATCCACTCTATTCATGTTCTGAGGGTGTTTAAGTATTTCCATGGTCCCTCTGATTTTGCGTTTCGTCATAACCGGCTGCTTGGCCAACACACAGGCTTCGCTGAATTTTATTCCTTTTCCGCAATCTTGCTAGTGTTCGGCCACTGCAGATTGATTGTACTGCCCTAGGCGAATATAGGATAGCGCTTGTGTTCCCGAAGGCGCGTTGCTATTGGCCTGCCAGTCTCGCCGATGTATGCTTCTCCAAATTCGCATTCCACCTTGCGCACGCCTGCAGTGTGTAATGTATCTTTTGTCCTTAGTGCAGCCTAGCACGTCCTGGATCCTTCGACCACTATAGAAGACTAGCTGCACCCCAACCCGGCGAAGGTGTTTGCCCGCCCGGTCACTGCTGGCTACAGTTTGTCTATTTGTAGCTTATCTTGATTACTTGTATTCATCGACAAGGCTGTGTGGATCGACTTAAGTCGCAGGATCCAGGACGTGGTAGGGTCCACGAAGGACAAGGTGGGTGCACACTGCAGGAGTGTCCAAGGTGGAATGGCAATTTGGAGGGGCATACATCGGCAAGACGGGCAGGCCAACAGCAACGCGCATTCGGGAACACGAGCGCTATATTCGTCTAGGGCAACACAACAAATCTGCAATGGTAGAACACCAGCAAGATTGCGGAAAAGAAATAATACTCAGAAAAGCCTGTGTTTTGGCCAAGCAGCCGGTTATGACGAAACGCAAAATCAGAGAGGCCATCGAAATACTTAAACACTCAAAGAACATGAATAGAGAGGATAGACTAAGGCGTGTCCCATCTTGGCTGCCAACAGTCAGAGCCCAACAGACCGCACTGTTAACACGAGGCACGAGCACTACCGGCGAGTAACTGCCGCCGGGCGGCCGACGTCCAGCATTTGGTAAACAGGAGCCAACTTCTCATTCGCCAATGACTACCAGTCATGGCACATAATACGAGAGCCAATAGGCAACAGAGTTTACTCTCTCCCTCCACCGCAGTAATCTATTAAAATAAAGTTCCCTCTCCTTCTTCCTTAAGTGACCAATGAAATGAACTATCTTTTTAAAAATTATGACGTAATGGCATGCGCTGTGAACAGTAATAACAAAATATAAGGGACACTGAATAGCTAGAACCACCAGTAGACCCAGAAGAAGGCCGCTGCAACCGTGGCCGAAAGGTTGGTTTTCTGCAACAGTAGTTTTATACAATATGACGGGGTACCGTACTCAGAAAGCTTTTATGTCGACTGATTCTGGCCGCGGAAGCCTACGCAGTTATGTATTTCACCTTGTCTCTGTCCTTCTCTCTCTCCATCTCCCTCCCTCCTCTTCCACACACCGAGTTTCGAGCAGCTGTTCGCCGGGGTTGCGACGTATCTGTACACGACCATCGATCTGGTGCAACAAGAAACGTGATTCAGCTGACCAGACGACAAGTCTGCATTGATCCATCGTCCATTCTCAATGATCCCGTGCCAGCTGCTGTTGTAATGGACGATGCCATAGGGTCAATATAGGAACACGGAGGAGTCCACATGTTCATCAGTACGCCTACACCAGCGTTGTGTAAATCTGCCACAGATTCAACCAATCCTGCTTCACAGAGTCGGTAAGTCTCTGGCCTCCACGTCCTGCGATATGTGTACGCCCAGCACCTTATCGCCTGCTACTGAGTTCGCCGTCCTGCAATCATTTTCCATAGACGCTCACCACAGTAGGATGCGAACAGCCCAGTGGCTGGACCGTTTTCGAGATGCTCATTTCTTGTCACCAGGCTATAATATATGCCCTTCGTCATAATGCATTATGTCAGTGGATTCCCTATTTTTGGCCCTCATCGTCGCTGAAATGATTTCCTGTTCGTCTCTGCTCCGCTTATTCACTTTCCTTACCACGACACTTACCGACATCGCTACCAGGTAGCATTCAATCTAGCGGTAGGCCTGGTCATAATGTTACTGCTCATTGCGGATGGTGTCTGTTAAGTCGTTTTTGGTGAAGGGCATGTTTTGGGGTATTTTTTCCCTTATGACTCTTTTGCAGGTTTGTAAGTACCATTTTTGATGTTTCTCAATTTTTATTGGATGTTGCTTTCCTACAAGGCGTTGGCAAACAATGTTTGGGCGGCGAGTAGCGTGTTCTCTTCGCAGTTTGTTTGCAGACCGAGCAGTGAAATAAGAATTCAGAGCTCTGTACCTGTGGATGACACCTAGAGTGGCTATCCAAATATTGTGTAAGGAGAAAATGAAAGCCGGACTGAAACCCAAAAACTGGACTTTCGGCAAGAAAGTCTCAGCGACCACAAACCATAAAAGGTGTGCTTCCAGTGGACTGCAGAACAGGACATGATGATGCTCTGGCTTTGCAACACAAGTTGAATTTCGCTACCCAATTCTGTCGGTGAGACCGACCAAATTCGACTGTGATAACGCCTCCCAGACCTTCCATTTCCTGGTCAAGCTCTGTCTGGAGTCAGCAATAGTCTTTGGTGGCAGAACAAGGTCTGCAATCTTTCGGGCTAGAGCGTCTCATGCATGATCAAGTGGAGTTTATTTCGCGGATGTGGTTATCTGCTGTAGACTTCTTGAGTCATGATACGTTAATTGTACTCAAGATCACTTGTGTAATATCGTGCACTATCACCCCTGAATGGAACCCAAGTCCATACACATCATGTCCTACCGTGACTTGGCATCACTCTCACATACCTTAGCCATCAGGAAAAACGTGCACTGATGTGCGCGCTTCGAAGGGATCACTGTCATCTTGAACTCGACAGTATTTTTGATTCACTCCAATATAGTGACTCCTAATTAAAATAGAGCACAGCACGTACCATGACTTATGCACAATTCTGTTTTAATTGAACTACATCTTTGTTACAATATATTCCTAATTAAAACAAGTCCGTACCGCGTCTTAAGCAAAATACGCTTTTAACTGAACTGCACCTTGTCACGATAGGTACACAATTACTGAAGCAGAAGATATTAGATTTCTGGTAGTGAAAGTACATGGTAAACATCCGCGGAAGATACACATTTAGGACCTGCAACGTTTTCTGCAGTAGTGGGTGCAGCTGCCACCTACTATAGGTCTATTGAACATTGTTGCCGTTCTTTGTCAAACGAGATAATACTTTGGTGCAACTTAGTCCATACTAAAAAGACTGCTCAGTGAGAGGCTGGGGAGTCTGGACGAGGACATAAGACCATTGAAGAGAAAAATTCTAAGAAAATTGAAGAGAAAAATTCAACTTCAGTAAGACGATCACCCATTTCACAATAATTCATCATCTATGGATATCTATATACTGCGAGAAACGCTTTTGGAGTGCAGCGAAAGGTACTTCTGGTATCGTTTTCCCGTTCCCTGTTCCATTCGCGAACGGTGCGTCGGACGAGTGATTACCTTTAAATCTCTGCAAGAGTTATAATTTCTCTGATTTTCCCGCTGCGCCATTTAGCGAGACGAGCGTGGCAGAGTGCATTCTTCTCAGAGCGTAATGTGTCGTCATTTCGACAGTTAACCTCTCCGTTACGCACAACACCTGTCTCATAGCGTCTGCCACTGATTTGTCGGTCTCGCGGCGAGAGAAAGACCCTGTGATGAAGCACACAGCTCTTCGTTAGATCTTCTCTGTCTCTTCTATTAATGCAGCCTGAAGCGATTCCTAGACTGGCAAACAGTACTCAAGAGTCTAACGTTCCACTATTTTCGCGGGTGATTCACATTTCCTTAAGATTCTTCCAACGAACCTCAGATCTACAATTTGTGGCTTGCGGACACGAGACATTAGGTCGCTTCAGATGATTACTTTTGGGTATTTCGTGGTAATCACTGTTTCTGGCAATTTATTGAAATTAGTAATTTTTCTTCCTATTTATGCGCAGTACGTTACATTTATTTACGTTTAGGTTCAACTGTTAATTCCTGCACCGATTATCCATCCTCTGTAGGTCTTTCTGCAAATCGCTGCAAGTTTTCCAAGCTTGCTATTCACAGTTACATCGTTTGTGTAAGTTCATCGTTAGGCTGTTTACGTCAAGTCAAAATTACAACCACTTGACCAGTGACTAATTTAAAAATTTTAAAACTTGTGCTGGAAATAAGGTGTAACGATCATACTGAAGACAGAGGGTCAACGTAATAACCACAAATGATAAATCGTGGAAGATTCAAGGAAAGAGGATTTATCGGGAATCCACAAAAAACATTTAACAACGAGAGAGACCATATAAGGTCTCAAGTTCCCACGATAAATGAGAACTTCCTCCTGATTTAGCATCAAATGAGAAGCTAGAGGAAGTCGTGCATTTCATGATCATTTGTAAGTCGGCGGTGCGCTGATGGACTCTGGAATTTTTTATGTTCCGACCGATAGAAACGAGGATGATGACGAAGAAGAATTCGAAGTAGAGGAAGAATAAGGTGGAATAGGAGGCAGAAGTGATCTCAAAAGCCGCCAAGTTGTCATTGGAAACGTCTGCGTATATACACCCTTCGAACGGAAATAGAAGATGATATATTTCGCGCTTTGGTCAAAATATAAAATGTGCTTGAGTTGAAACGTTAGGGGGTCTGTGAAGCTCAAATAAGTCTGCAAGATAAAACTTATGTTTTCTTATGGCTTTTCAGAAATTTGTATTTGCTTTTCATTGCAAATACTAAAATGAAAGTGTTTAACAAAATATGTGTATGAGCTGCAGACTACATTTTCTGCTTCACTTCATGTAAACTTTTTCATACACACTCATTTGGAACAATGCAGAACGAGTTTTTAGGCCTACGAAATTAGACTGTAATGACATGTTTAGAGTGCAGTGTGTGTATTTATTATTGTAGCAGATTATATGACCTGTCATTATTTCGTTTTAGATTGGACTGAGCAAGATAGCGTCGTGGTTGGGATAATGGACTCACAAGCTGGTCGAAGCCAATTTGAATCCCCGTCAGATCATCCATTTAGGTTGTCCGTGGTTTCCCAAAACCCCTAAATATAGCAAAGCAATGGTTTATCCCTTCTAAATCTGAGTATGTGTTCCGTCGCTAATGACCTCGTCGTTGACATAATCTTAAACGCTAATATCTTTCCCTTCCATCCTTTTTTCTTTAAAACCATCTTGATACTTCAGATTTTTCCTAGAATCGAACCCTCAATAATTCTTTCCCTGCCGTGATTTAGAATGATCCAGATGTGACTGTGTTTTATCGTACCTTTTTGACAAATAAGTAATGATCCTCAGTCCGTGAAGTCATCGACGCCGCTCGATAATATACATACACGATTAACGGGAAAGAAGCCCTCAACGGAAGAAATATGTGAGAAAGGTGCGTTGTTTAGGAACAAAGCAGGTCTCTACTGCTTCCAGACGCAGTAGAGACCTTCGAACAAGCGAAGGTCACGAGTCAGCCATTAAACACCTTAATGAGCCTAACGTGTTACGTGTTGCATAATAGCAAATGTTTCCGCGACTTCAGCAGTTACCTGGGCATCTTTGCTCGCACAGTTTCTGCATCGTTAGTCTGTGGAATGAAAATCATTGAGAATATACGAACAACCAACAAAATAATTTCGCTGGTTTATATTCAGACTTAACTCTTTTCTGTGTGATCATGTAAGTACTGTATCCTATAATAAGCGGAGAAAGAAAAAAGAAAGTACCATAATCGATTTAATTGGATAGCTCGCTTGTAAAAAAAAAGGTAAGGTAGAAGTTGGTTGTTTTAAGAAAATGTGCAGTAAAGGTTCAATAAAGTCTCATTAATAAGTTATTTCAAAGACAATCATTGCGATTTTTTTTAAATTCAGGTAAGTCTTCAGTTTCACATATTTCTAGAGTACCGATATATTTTTTTTTTTAAATTGTGAATTTTATCCAAAATCTTACTCTTAAAAATGTGTCAATGAGTACTTAACGATGTGTACTTGCAAACTGAGTGTGCTTAGCATGGATTAGCATTGATTTAACCAGTGTTTGCTTGCCGGATAAGTTAACGAACCGTTGCAATGAAATCTCTCAAAAATATAAATTTAAAAGTTCGAAACTTTTTAGTTTTTTTACATTAAAACTTGCATTATCGATTTTGGCAATCATGAAGCTAACAACCTCAAAAACTAATCTATGATTCAGCACAATATAAAATTAAATTTGTTGTTGCCTTACTACAGCATGTCAGCAATGTTAAGTATGACATTTAACATTTCTGCCATCGTATGGTCACGTAAACTCACGTTAACAATATATGGGACACAACATTGTATACTTCGTAATAAATTATTCTCATTTACTTGATTAAGCAACACATTTGAAGCGCATTTGCATTCAAGAATATATTCGGGATTTTTACTGAGTCGTGGCTATCTGTGTCATTCCAGATTCGCAAAAATCGTCCTGGAAAAGCAATTTCGTGGCACACGTTACGACTACTGCCAGCCATGTTTTTGGCGCTTACCACTGTTTACATGCACACATCACGACAAATTTACCATTAGTGACAATCTGAAATTAGAAACAGAGGTATCATTTCTCGATTTGTCCAGGAACTATCGAGTAACATGAATAAAGCACATCACATACCATGTTCTCCAAACAACAATTCTGATTCTCAACAACTAAACCTTACCACCGCATACAGCTGAGGCCTTCAGTTGTATTCGTTGAACAAAATATTAAAGTGAAACTGATTTCATTTTGTGCTTAACTAGCTACAAATTACAGTATCGTTTCTTACGATACACGTACCTTAAAAAAGTGGTACTGAAGAACCAATCTCGTACCAAGGATATATTTATAGTCGTCAAAAATTCGCTTTGTAGGAAGAAGAAGCATTAAGACATTAAGGAATAATTCCGCTGGTTTTTTATTCAGGCTTATATTTTTTCTCTATGATCATGTAAGTACTGTATCTTACAAGAAGAGGAGAAAGAAAAAGAAAGTACAATAATCTATTTAATTGAAGAGCTTGCTTGTAAACAATGGTCAATGTCAAGAAACAATGCATGTTACACTTCTTGAGATGACGATTTAATTTCCCTTTCAGTTTAAATGTCAACAATTTTCTTGTTAATCGATAGTTAACAACCAGCTAAAAAAAAACTTTTGCTTCTACCCTTGCGCATCAAGTTTGAAGGCATATACGACTACATCAAGGAAACGTGTCTGATTCAATTGGCCCTGCGAATAGGGCGGTTTATTTCGACAGTAAACCACAACTGTTTTCATCTCCTGTAAAACAATACGACGAAAAGCATTTGTGCTGATTCAAAGTTGTTCCAAAATATTCATCAGCAGTCATCTACCACAGCACTAACAGATATCTGAGTCTGCGACTTTCATTGAAATTCCTTCCTCACTGTTGCGCTCTGAGGTTCCTCCGAATTACTAATCTGCACATTAGCGCATGGTCATACGACCCCCTGGTCAGCAGTTCAGAAATTGAGTCGGTTGGGCTCGGAGAGACTGCGAGAAATCGTTCAGAACTGTTCCCTTGCCGTACTTTCGCACATTATTTATTTGGTATGTGGCTGGAAGAGCGCACTGAAAGCTCTGTGTTTTATCTGAGTGATTGAAGGGATGGTGTTAGAAATTTGTAAGACTCGTAGCTTACTTCTCTCGAAGGTTTAAGAAGGCTCACGATCAGCAGTGGCATACGCTGTGAGACACTGTGGAGACACTTGGGATTTAGTACTGAACGCAAGAATCGTTTATAAACTTCTTTGTTTGCCTTTTTTGTAATTTATGAGGAGTCCTTAATTTGACGCTTCGTGCATATAGCGCAGTAACTCAAATCTATTGCTTCAGAAACATCAGCCAGATATATGAATCTGTAGTCAGGCAGCAGTAGCCGGCCGCGACACAAGCAGCAATAGGGAAGTAACCGATTTTGTGACTTTTACGAGTTCCTAACCAGGAGCGAATTTTATAATACCATCTGTGTGCTTTAATAGTTTAGTTTCTTGTGTTTCTGCGTGTTTATTTAATATCTAATAGCCACAGTTCTCGAGTTTTCGTTTGCGTAGGAAAGTAAGCCGATTTAGTGACATACACTCCTGGAAATGGAAAAAATAACACATTGACACCGGTGTGTCAGACCCACCATACTTGCTCCGGACACTGCGAGAGGGCTGTACAAGCAATGATCACACGCACGGCACAGCGGACACACCAGGAACCGCGGTGTTGGCCGTCGAATGGCGCTAGCTGCGCAGCATTTGTGCACCGCCGCCGTCAGTGTCAGCCAGTTTGCCGTGGCGTACGGAGCTCCATCGCAGTCTTTAACACTGGTAGCATGCCGCGACAGCGTGAACGTGAACCGTATGTGCAGTTGACGGACTTTGAGCGAGGGCGTATAGTGGGCATGCGGGAGGCTGGGTGGACGTACCGCCGAATTGCTCAACACGTGGGGCGTGAGGTCTCCACAGTACATCGATGTTGTCGCCAGTGGTCGGCGGAAGGTGCACGTGCCCGTCGACCTGGGACCGGACCGCAGCGACGCACGGATGCACGCCAAGACCGTAGGATCCTACGCAGTGCCGTAGGGGACCGCACCGCCACTTCCCAGCAAATTAGGGACACTGTTGCTCCTGGGGTATCGGCGAGGACCCTTCGCAACCGTCTCCATGAAGCTGGGCTACGGTCCCGCACACCGTTAGGCCGTCTTCCGCTCACGCCCCAACATCGTGCAGCCCGCCTCCAGTGGTGTCGCGACAGGCGTGAATGGAGGGACGAATGGAGACGTGTCGTCTTCAGCGATGAGAGTCGCTTCTGCCTCGGTGCCAATGATGGTCGTATGCGTGTTTGGCGCCGTGCAGGTGAGCGCCACAATCAGGACTGCATACGACCGAGGCACACAGGGCCAACACCCGGCATCATGGTGTGGGGAGCGATCTCCTACACTGGCCGTACACCACTGGTGATCGTCGAGGGACACTGAATAGTGCACTGTACATCCAAACCGTCATCGAACCCATCGTTCTACCATTCCTAGACCGGCAAGGGAACTTGCTGTTCCAACAGGACAATGCACGTCCGCATGTATCCCGTGCCACCCAACGTGCTCTAGAAGGTGTAAGTCAACTACTCTGGCCAGCAAGATCTCCGGATCTGTCCCCCATTGAGCATGTTTGGGACTGGATGAAGCGTCGTCTCACGCGGTCTGCACGTCCAGCGCGAACGGTGGTCCAACTGAGGCGCCAGGTGGAAATGGCATGGCAAGCCGTTCCACAGGACTACATCCAGCATCTCTACGATCGTCTCCATGGGAGAATAGCAGCCTGCATTGCTGCGAAAGTTGGATATACACTGTACTAGTGCCGACATTGTGCATGCTGTGTTGCCTGTGTCTATGTGCCTGTGGTTCTGTCAGTGTGATCATGTGATGTATCTGACCCCAGGAATGTGTCAATAAAGTTTCCCCCTCCTGGGACAATGAATTCACGGTGTTCTTATTTCAATTTCCAGGAGTGTATTATAAGTTCCTAATCAGGGGCGAATTATTTAGTTTTACCTGAGTCCTTGGTAGTTAGGTTTTTAAATCTCTGCGTGTCAATCTAATTTATTAGACACAGTTCCTGCGTTTTCGTCAGGGTTTACAATAGAGTTACGCAGCACGTGCCGATAGTCCGTTTATCTGCATAGTTTAGTTCTCCACGGTCTTTAGTATGGCCAGGGACTGCGATTGTTGTGTGCGGATTCGAACCGAGTTGGTGACACTTCGTTCTCAGCTTCAGGCTGTGATGCCTGCTGTTACACAGATTGAGGTTGGTTGGTTGGTTGTTTTGGGGAAGGAGACCAGACAGCGTGGTCATCGGTCTCATCGGATTAGGGGAGGATGGGGAAGGAAGTCGGCCGTGCCCTTTCAGAGGAACCATCCCGGCATTTGCCTGGAGTGATTTAGGGAAATCACGGAAAACCTAAATCAGGATGGCCGGACTCGGGATTGAACCGTCGTCCTCCCGAATGCGAGTCCAGTGTCTAACCACTGCGCCACCTCGCTCGGTACACACAGATTGAGGCTGCAGTGGATGGGCACCACTGTTGTGGACCGGCCGTGGGAATCCAACGGACGTCCAGCACGGCCGAGCCCCCCGTTCGGTCCTCACCGGTGGCCAACTCAGTTACTGCTCGCACTGAGGTTGACCCCTCACCTGTGGTCGAGTGGGAGGTCGCCCCGGGTCGTAGCAGGCGGCGAAAGACTTCCCAGGCGGCCGCACGTAAGGCCTCCCCAGTTTGTCTGACAAACAGGTTCCAGGCGCTGTCTGTGGCTGACGCTGTCCCTGAGCCAGAAGCGGTCGCCTGTCCTGTTTCAGAGGAAACCTCTCAGCCTGCAAGATCCGGACAGTCACAGAGGGTGGGAGTATTGAAAGTTGGCAGCTCCAACGTAAGGCACGTTATGACGCCCCTTAGGGACATGGCTGCCAAGAAGGGAAAGAAAACCAATGTGCACTCCTTGTGAATACCGGATGGAGTCATTCCTGATGTGGAACACGTCCTCCCGGATGCCATGAAGAGCACAGGGTGCAACCAACTGTAGGTGGTTGCTCATATCGGTACCAATGACGAGTGTCACTTTGGATCAGAAGAGATTCTCTCGTTCCGAGTGGCTAACAGAAGTGGTAAATGCTGCCAGTCTTGCTTGAGAGATGAAAGCAGAGCTGACCATTTGCAGCATACTCGACAGGACCGATTGCGGACCTCTGGTACAGAGCCGAGTGGAGGGTCTGAATCAGATGCTCAGACGGTCCTGCGACCATGTAGGCTGCACATTCCTCGACTTGCGCCAAAGGGTGGCTGGGTTTCGGGTTCCGCTGAATAGGTCAGGTGTCCAATACACGCAGGTGGCGGATACACGGGTAGCAAGGGCTGTGTGGCTTGGACTGGGACGTTTTTTAGGTTAGAGGGTCTCGGGACAACACAAGAAGGGCTTCAGTCACATAGAGAGCAGGCTGAACACAGGAAGAACGTAGATACGGGAACCGTTGATATAAAAGTTGTAAATTGTCGTAGCTGTGTTGGGAAAGTACTAGAGCTCCAAGCGATAATAGAAAGCACTGATGCTCAAATCGTTATAGGCACTGAAAGCTGGCTGAGGCCGGAGATAAGCTCAGCCGAAATTTTTCCAATGAACCTAACGGTGTTCCGAAAGGATAGGCTAAGCACGGTTGGCGGTGGCGTGTTTGTTACTGTTGGAACTAGTTTATCTTGTCGCGAAACTGAAGTAGATAGTTCCTGTGAGTTAGTATGGGAAAAGGTCACTGCTGGCAACCGGAAAAAATAATAATTGGATCCTTTTACAGACTCCCCAATTCAGATGATACTGTTGCTGAAAGATTCAAAGAAAACTTGAGTTTGATTTCAAACACGTACCCGACTCATACGATTATTGTTGGTGGTGACTTTAATTTACCCTCGATATGTTCGCAAAAATCATGTTTAATTCAGGAGGTACCCATGGGGACTTCAAAAACTACATGCCTCAACGCATTATTAAGGTGGGAACAGGTTACTTTTATTGATTGCTGCATTACACTTCAAATTGACACTAGTTCTGAGCACAGTCATCAGGATTGTGTAAACAACGGTCGGAATTTTGCACCAATTGTACGGTCCCTTGACGATGGAAACCCACTTCTCGATTTCTGAGTTATTCGAGAAACACTGTATGACGAATGCTCATCTTCGATTGCCTGGACGAAGTTGATGTAGTCGATATCGATAACATTTCCCCTCCCCGCCCCCCCCTCCCGATTAGCATCACGGGACGACATATATAACTTACTTTCTCAAGGCCCTCAACTTACTTTTTGAACTCCCTATGTAGTCTCGTCAGTGTTGACGCTTACCTTTCGATCACTCTCATCACTCTTACTACTCCTTGCTTTCGCCTTTTTTCACGCCCAAAATTCTTTGCTGGGCTGGCCTATTTCAGGCAATAGTTCTAAATGTAATACTATGTCATTACGAAGAGATGTAGCATTTAAATCGGGCAGTAAAATACACTCCAGGAAATTGAAATAAGAACACCGTGAATTCATTGTCCCAGGAAGGGGAAACTTTATTGACACATTCCTGGGATCAGATACATCACATGATCACACTGACAGAACCACATGCACATAGACACAGGCAACAGAGCATGCAAAATGTCGGCACTAGTACAGTGTATATCCAACTTTCGCAGCAATGCAGGCTGCTATTCTCCCATGGAGACGATCGTAGAGATGCTGGATGTAGTCCTGTGGAACGGCTTGCCATGCCATTTCCACCTGGCGCCTCAGTTGGACCAGCGTTCGTGCTGGACGTGCAGACCGCGTGAGACGACGCTTCATCCAGTCCCAAACATACTCAATGGGGGACAGATCCGGAGATCTTGCTGGCCAGGGTAGTTGACTTACACCTTCTAGAGCACGTTGGGTGGCACGGGATACATGCGGACGTGCATTGTCCTGTTGGAACAGCAAGTTCCCTTGCCGGTCTAGTAATGGTAGAACGATGGGTTCGATGACGGTTTGGATGTACAGTGCACTATTCAGTGTCCCTCGACGATCACCAGTGGTGTACGGCCAGTGTAGGAGATCGCTCCCCACACCATGATGCCGGGTGTTGGCCCTGTGTGCCTCGGTCGTATGCAGTCCTGATTGTGGCGCTCACCTGCACGGCGCCAAACACGCATACGACCATCATTGGCACCAAGGCAGAAGCGACTCTCATCGCTGAAGACGACACGTCTCTATTCGTCCCTCCATTCACGCCTGTCGCGACACCACTGGAGGCGGGCTGCACGATGTTGGGGCGTGAGCGGAAGACGGCCTAACGGTGTGCGGGACCGTAGCCCAGCTTCATGGAGACGGTTGCGAATGGTCCTCGCCGATACCCCAGGAGCAACAGTGTCCCTAATTTGCTGGGAAGTGGCGGTGCGGTCCCCTACGGCACTGCGTAGGATCCTACGGTCTTGGCGTGCACCCGTGCGTCGCTGCGGTCCGGTCCCAGGTCGACGGGCACGTGCACCTTCCGCCGACCACTGGCGACAACATCGATGTACTGTGGAGACCTCACGCCCCACGTGTTGAGCAATTCGGCGGTACGTCCACCCGGCCTCCCGCATGCCCACTATACGCCCTCGCTCAAAGTCCGTCAACTGCACATACGGTTCACGTCCACGCTGTCGCGGCATGCTACCAGTGTTAAAGACTGCGATGGAGCTCCGTATGCCACGGCAAACTGGCTGACACTGACGGCGGCGGTGCACAAATGCTGCGCAGATAGCGCCATTCGACGGCCAACACCGCGGTTCCTGGTGTGTCCGCTGTGCCGTGCGTGTGACCATTGCTTGTACAGCCCTCTCGCAGTGTCCGGAGCAAGTATGGTGGGTCTGACACACCGGTGTCAATGTGTTCTTTTTTCCATTTCCAGGAGTGTATTTTCCTACAGCCCTGTAACCTGAGAGATTATTTTCTTCAAACTGACTCTTATTATTAACATGTTTTGGAAATATTGTGAATTTATAACCTACTTCTTGAAGCAGAATCTGTTACCATTTGTTTATAAATACTTTATTTTAGAAATAACAATGCCCCAAAATTTTTTGGAGAAAAACCCCTTACTCACGCACACCAACACCGCCACCTCACACATGTGTGTATTATGAGTGTGTGTAGAAGTTACGAAAGGAGAATAATCACCTCGTTGTTTACGTGTATTACGTCCAGTTAAGATGATTGCCTGCATTAACTGAAAACTCGGGCAAGGGCATTCTGAGCTGAATGGCTCGGAGCACTATGGGACTCAACTGCTGAGGTCATTAGTCCAAGGGCATTCTTACATTCAGAATCTCTGACATACGAAAAGTAGCTAAATGGATACAATCTCTGCTGACTTTCAAAGTGCCCGAGCTCTGTGAACATTCTGTCAGGGAGGCATACATTGGTGCACCCTGAGGGCTAAACTCGGCCGTCACAATGAGCGACTCTTCTGGGTGCGCTTATTACTCGTAACTAAAGGTACAGCAGGATGTCACAGAAACACATACAAAAGTGAAGCTCCCCATAAAAGATCTGAATAACACATATTCAGGCTGAAGTAGGGAAGAACGTCGTAAATCGGCGATCGTGTGTAGCAGTTTACAGATCGGGAATGTACGAGGGGCGTTCAATAAAAAATGCAATACATTTTTTTGTAAAAGCAGGCTGGGGTTTTATTGATTACAGTACACCATATTATTCCCCACTCTCTTGTCTACAAAACGTTATTTTTCAACAAAATTTCCGTTCAATGGACTGCCTTACGCCATCTCTATTCCCGCATGGTATAAATCACTCTAGCAGTCGTCGTCGGAGCCAACGTTTCCCTGCATCAATAACTTCCCCATCATTCACGTACTGTTTCCAGTGGAGTGCATCCTTCTTGAGCCAAACAGATGAAAGCTCGTTATGGTCTTCTGTTAGACGGTTAGGAACGCAGCGGTCACACACCTTTGAGTTTCCCAACTGTTGGACGAGTTAGTCAGCACTACCAACACAGACCTCCAATTGAGCGGCGAGGTTTTTAATTGTGATCTGTCGTTCACCTCGAATGAGAGTGTCCTCACGTTTCAACACTGCAGGAGTCACAGCTGTGTGCGGCAGGCCGACACGCGGGAGATGGGACAATTTGCGTGACATTGTTGCGATGGTGACAGATGCCTCACCCAACGAGTGACCGTGCTTTCGTTCATTGCCAGGTATCCGTAGACATTCTGCAAGAGCCTATGAGTATCTGCGATACTCAGTTTTCCACCAAAAGAAACTCGGCAACAGCTCTCTGCTTGGAGCGCCACCTCCGTTATAGACACTGTTTTGAAGGCTACGCATAGCACTGTCACCTATCGGGACATCTTGGAACTATAGAGGCTAAAGCGAGAATATTCCATTGTGTCCCACAACAAACCCCGCAATTTTTCAACCGAAATTGATCAAGAAAGCCGCGCGGGATTAGTCGAGCGGTCTGGGGCGCTGCAGTCATGGACTGTGCGGCTGGTCCCGGCGGAGGTTCGAGTCCTCCCTCGGGCATGAGTGTGTGTGCTTGTCCTTAGGATAATTTAGGTTAAGTAGTGTGTAAGCTTAGGGACTGATGACCTTAGCAGTTAAGTCCCATAAGATTTCACACACATTAGACCATTTTTTTTATCGATAAAAAAGGTGTTGCCTTATTTACTGAAAGCTCCTCGTACGAGCCTTGTAAAATCAAGAAAAAATATTTTCTGTATTTTGAACATCACTGCGCTTCAGCAACGGTTAGCGATCAATAAATGAATCCAAAGCATCCAATCACTTGTAAAGTGAGGTGATTTCATTCAACCTTCTACCATGGTTATGATGGATGTAAACCCCTCTTCTTCAGAATGGTTGATTAAAGTCATGTTTTGTTGCCACTGCTTGGCTGTTGTGGATTAATTTTCTGATCAAGAAAAATATTTTTAGGCCTAAATACACAACATTGAGTGCGGTTACTTGCAAATCCATGTTAATTGTGCGTTATGAGTCAATCAGTTTGAAAATAACTGTTTCTAAAAATCAGGGGACTAGATGGATGTGAACAACAACATTACCGACGTTAGCAGCCACTCGATAAAAGACAACTAGCACTTGAGAACAGTCATTCCCTCGCCTTCGTTCCAGAAGCACACTGTTTATACTTAGTCATTTATACATAACTTGTTTCCGCTCTCCGTCGCAAAGTAATTACACCTCTACAGATTGTTTGTCTTTTGTTACAATTGATGAGAAAATTTTCAGTGAAATCTGTGAAGACAAAAAGAAATAAATAATATCACTGACTACTGCATGTATCTTCAGATGCGTATGTCATTCCTCTTAGAATTCTATACATCGTTTTGCACTTAATTTACCCTATATTATAACTGAAAAATGATATTTTATTTTGTACGTTTACTGCCAGAAATCTTCTGAAGCTGAACTGACGATCTTGAATTGTAGAGAAAATTAGCGTAAGGGCAGTACGACTCCAAACAGCTGCACTTACACAGTTTAAGTAACACATTCCAGTTGTCAAAATTAAGTACACTAGTTTACAATTGTTTTTGTTGATATTCATTTTAGAATATTTCTATTGGGAGCTATCGGAAAACAAAACGGCATGAGAAACTTTGGTTATATTTACACTTCGGGATCTCCACATTGTTTCTCTCCATCCAACAGATAACTGCAGCAGTATTCAGAAAACATTGGGCAGGTCATTGTCGGTAAAGAGATTCTCTTTGCGAATTATGTGCAGGTTTCTCACACATAGAACTTGCAAACACCTGTTTAAGCAGATGGAAATTTATTCATTGATTGTGTGAGACTAACTGAAAATATTTATAGCTAGAGCACTACAGGGAAAAATGACTTGCATTACCTCTAGCGAATCTAAGTTTGGAACAGAAAGGAATAACATGCATAGCCCGAAAGCTTTTCAGTAAACTGACCATGGAAATAAAATGTCTGGCAGACAGCATGAAAATTTTTTTCAAATGTATATCTGTGTCACTTTTGATTAACATCTGCTACCAAACTCTGAGGAAATTTTGAAGAGAAATAACGGTTAATTACAAACAAATTATCAGCACATAGACATGCAGATTTATTCTTGTACTACCTCAGCCATCTTTTGTTCAATTGATCTTAAAGTTTGTCGTGAATGTGATCTTCAGAACATGGAATTATGCCCTACGGAACATGGAACTAACTAATACTCGTATGGATGCACACGGAACCAGTTAGATAGGAATATATATATACACTATGTGATCAAAAGTATCCGGACACCCCCAAAAGCATACGTTTTTCATATTAGGTGCATTGTGCTGCCACCTTCTGCCAGGTACTCCATATCGGCGACCTCAGTAGTCATTAGACATCGTGAGAGAGCAGAATGGGGCGCTCCGCGGAACTGAAGAACTTCGAACGTGATCAGGTGATCAGGTGTCACTTGTGTCATACGTCTGTACGTGAGATTTCCACACTCCTAAACAACCGTTGGCCCACTGTTTCCGATTTGGTAGTAAAGTTGAAACGTGAAGGGACACGTACAGCACAAAAGCGTACAGGCCGACCTCGTCAGTTGACTGACAGAGACCGCCAACAGTTGAAGAGTATTGTAATGTGTAATAGGCAGGCATCTATCCTGACCGTCACACAGAAATTCCAAACTGCATCAGGATCCACCGCAAGTACTATGACTGTTAGGCGGAAGGTGAGAAAATTTGGATTTCATGGTAGAGCGGCTGCTCATAACGCGCACATCACGCCGGGAAATGCCAAACGACGCCTCGCCTGCAGTAAGGAGCGTAAACATTGGGAGATTGAACAGTGGAAAAAGTTGTGTGGAGTGACGAATCACGGTTCACAATGTTGTGATTCGAAGGCAGGTGTGGTGAACGTGTTGTGAACTTCATCTGCCAGCGCGTGTAGTGCCAACAGTAAAATTTGGAGTCGGTGGTGTTATGCTGTGGTCGTGTATGTTGTGGAGGGGGCTTGCACACCCTGTTGTTTTGCGTGGAACTATCACAGTACAGGCCTACAGTGCTGTTTTAAGCGCTTTCTTGCTTCCCACTGTTGAAGAAGAATTCGGAGATGGCGATTACATCTTTTAATACGATCGAGCATTTGTTCATAGTGCACGGCATGTGACGGGGTGGTAACACAGCAATAACATTCCTGTAATGGACTGTCCTGTACAGAGTTCTGACCTGAATCCTATAGAACACTTTTGGAGTGTCTTGGAAAGCCGACTTCGTGCCAGACCTCACCGACCGACATCGATACCTCTCCACAGTGCAGTACTCCGTGAAGAATGGGCTGCCATTCCTCAAGGAACTTTCCAGCACCTGCTTGAACGCATGCCTGCGAGAGTGGGAGCTGTTATGAAGGCTAAGGGTGAGCCAACATCATACTGAACCCCAGCATTACCGATGGGGGGCACCACGAACTTGTAAATTTTCAGTTAGGTGTCCAGATACTTTTGATCACATAGTATTGAAACGTTCTTCTAGTAGGGAATAGGGACTGGATCCCTTTTGTTATAACTGGTTTTATTTAATAATCATATCAACAAATTCCTTTAAAACAACGATATCTTAATCCTGATTACTTTAGGTAATAAGAACAGTAAGTCACAAGAATTAAGTGAATCTGCTACCACTGTCTTTTTATTAAACAAGGTCTATCTCATACATAGTAAATTTTTAACACCACTGACAATTATGAGCCTGCCGGCTTAAATTAAGACACACAATATTTCCGACTAGTCTTAGGAAACTGAGAACTGATGTTCTCAAAAACATTTACCTAACTAACAATTTGCCAGAGATGCATCCAATAAATATAAGGATGAAGTTAATACGAAGGCATTTCTTTCACACTCAAGAGTCAATCAGTGTCACTAAGGCTTACTAAGGTTTAAAATTTCGGCGACAAGGCACATTAAAACAATTAGCCAGCACAAAATCTTACTAAGAGTAGCACAGCAACAACCTTTCACAAATGTCACCTCCTGCAAACCCAGGATTTCACGGCCCCGCTACCCATAGGTGGAAAGGTAGCGCTTACTCCAAAACATCAGCCAGCCAACTGTAACATTTAACAAGCACAAAGTATACGTCCGCAGGGACAATGTAAGCAATCACCAAAAGATATTAAGTAATAGGTTAAATTATTCTCTAATAAAACGGCACACTGTCTTGCTCCACTACGAATGAACTACACAGGCAATCTTATCATAAACCTTAAGGAGAATTGCCTGCTATTAAGACCCGTGGTCTAGGGGTAGCGCCTTTGATTCATAATCAAAACGTCTTAGGTCCCGGGTTCGATCCCCGCCACTGCCTGAATTTTGATAAATAATCAGCATTGGCGGCCGAAGACTTCAGGTATAAGAAGTCAGCCTCATTCTGCCAACGGCCTTGTCAAAGAGGGTGGAGGAGCGGATAGAGGTTCAGGGCACTCTCTTGTCCTAGGGGTGGGAAATTGCCCCTAAAGGCGGAAGAATCAGCAATGATCAACGACATGAGGATGCAGAAGGCAATGGAAACCCCTGCATTAAAGACACGTAACGTTTATCCACAGGACATGTGGCCTGTAATTGAAGAAGTGTCATGATGATCTCTCCATTGGCAAAAGATTCCGGAATAGTCCCCCCATTCGGATCTCCGGGAGGGGACTGCCAAGGGGGAGGTTACCATGAGAAAAAGATTGAATAATCTACGAAACGATAACGTTCTACGAGTCGTGGCGTGGAATGTCAGAACCTTGAACGTGGTAGGGAAACTAGAAAATCTGAAAAATGAAATGCAACGGCTCAATCTAGATATAGTAGGGGTCAGTGAAGTGAAGTGGAAGGAAGACAAGGATTTCTGGTCAGATGAGTATTGGGTAACATCAACAGCAGCAGAAAATGGTGTAACAGGTGTAGGATTCGTTATGAATAGGAAGGTAGGGCAGAGGGTGTGTTACTGTGAACAGTTCAGTGACCGGGTTGTTCTAATCAGAATCGACAGCAGACCAACACCGACAACGATAGTTCAAGTATACGTGCCGAAGTCGCAAGCTGAAGATGAACAGATAGAGAAAGTGTATGAGGATATTGAAAGGGTAATGCAGTATGTAAAGGGGGACGAAAATCTAATAGTCATGGGCGACTGGAATGCAGTTGTAGGGGAAGGAGTAGAAGAAGGTTACAGGAGAATATGGGCTTGGGACAAGGAATGAAAGAGGAGAAAGACTAATTGAGTTCTGTAACAAGTTTCAGCTAGTAATAGCGAATACCCTGTTCAAGAATCACAAGAGGAGGAGGTATACTTGGAAAAGGCCGAGAAATACGGGAAGATTTCAGTTAGATTACATCATTGTCAGACAGAGATTCCGAAATCAGATACTGGATTGTAAGGCGTACCCAGGAGCAGATATAGACTCAGATCACAATATAGTAGTGATGAAGAGTAGGCTGAAGTTCAAGACATTAGTCAGGAAAAATCAGTACGCAAAGAAGTGGGATACGGAAGTATTAAGGAAGGACGAGATACGTTTGAAGTTCTCTAACGCTATAGATACAGCAATAAGGAATAGCGCAGTAGGCAGTACAGTTGAAGAGGAATGGACATCTCCAAAAAGGGCCATCACAGAAGTTGGGAAGGAAAAAAAAGGTACAAAGAAGGCGGCTGCGAAGAAACCATGGGTAACAGAAAAAATACTTCAGTTGATGGATGAAAGGAGGAAGGACAAACATGTTCCGGGAAAATCAGGAATACAAGTCGCTGAGGAATGAAATAAATAGGAAGTGCAGGGAAACTAGGACGAAATGGTTGCAGGAAAACTGTGAAGACATCGAAAAAGATATGATTGTCGGAAGGACAGACTCAGCATACAGGAAAGTCAAAACAACCTTTGGTGACATTAAAAGGAACGGTGGTAACATTAAGAATGCGACGGGAATTCCACTGTTAAATGCGGAGGAGAGAGCAGATAGGTGGAAAGAATACATTGAAAGCCTCTATGAGGGTGAAGATTTGTCTGATGTGATAGAAGAAGAAACAGGAGTCGATTTAGAAGAGATAGGGGATCCAGTATTAGAATCAGAATTTAAAAGAGCTTTGGAGGACTTACGGTCAAACAAGGCAGAAGGGATAGATAACTTTCCATCAGAATTTCTAAAATCATTGGGGGAAGTGGCAACAAAACGACTATTCACGTTGGTGTGTAGAATATATGAGTCTGGCGATATACCATCTGACTTTCGGAAAAGCATCATCCACACAATTCCGAAGACGGCAAGAGCTGACAAGTGCGAGAATTATCGCACAATCAGCTTAACAGCTCATGCATCGAAGCTGCTTACAAGAATAATATACAGAAGAATGGAAAAGAAAGTTGAGAATGCGCTAGGTGACGATCAGTTTGGCTTTAGGAAAAGTAAAGGGACGAGAGAGGCAATTCAGACGTTACGGCTAATAATGGAAGCAAGGATAAAGAAAAATCAAGACACTTTCATAGGATTTGTCGACCTGGAAAAAGCGTTCGACAATATAAAATGGTGCAAGCTGTTCGAGATTCTGAAAAAAGCAGGGGTAAGCTATAGGGAGACACGGGTCATACACAACATGTACAACAACCAAGAGGGAATATTAAGAATGGACGATCAAGAGCGAAGTGCTTGTATTAAGAAAGGTGTAAGACAAGGCTGTAGCCTTTCGCCCCTACTCTTCAATCTGTACATCGAGCAAGCAATGATGGAAATAAAAGAAAGGTTTAGGTGTGGAATTAAAATACAAGGTGAAAGGATATCAATGATACGATTCGCTGATGACATTGTTATCCTGAGTGAAAGTGAAGAAGAATTCAATGATCTGCTGAACGGAATGAACAGTCTAATGCGTGCACAGTATGGTTTGAGAGTAAATCGGAGAAAGACGAAGGTAATGAGAACTAGTAGAAATGAGAACAGCGAGAAACTTAACATCAGGATTGATGGTCACGAAGTCAATGAAGGTAAGGAATTCTGCTACCTAGGCAGTAAAATAACCAATGACGGACGGAGCAAGGAGGACATCAAAAGCAGACTCACTATGGCAAAACAGGCATTTCTGTCCAAGAGAAGTCTACTAATATCAAATACCGGCCTTAATTTGAGTAAGAAATTTCTGAGGATGTACGTCTGGAGTACAGCATTGTATGGTAGTGAAACATGGACTGTGGGAAAACCGGAACAGAAGAGAATCGAAGCATTTGAGATGTGGTGCTATAGACGAATGTTGAAAATTAGGTGGACTGATAAGGTAAGGAATGAGGAGGTTCTACGCAGAATCGGAGAGGAAAGGAATATGTGGAAAACACTGATAAAGGGAAGGGACAGGATGATAGGACATCTGCTAAGACATGAGGGAATGACTTCCATGGTACTAGAGGGAGCTGTAGAGGGCAAAAACTGTAGAGGAAGACAGAGATTGGAATACGTCAAGCAAATAATTGAGGACGTAGGTTGCAAGTGCTACTCTGAGATGAAGAGGTTAGCACAGGAAAGGAATTTGTGGAGGGCCGCATCAAACCAGTCAGTAGACTGATGACCAAAAAAAAAAAAAAGACATTAAAAAAACGTACAATTACTAGAAAGTCCAGCGAGCACTCCAATCTTAGTCACAATTAAATTACGTGAACTTTTATGCCCACTGTTCAGTGAAAACCGTAGGCCTAATGAGCACAATTCTGAAAATTTCATTTTAAGCTTTACTGGGCCTCACTGCGCTAAGGCTACCAAACACTCGACTGCAGTATATTTGATAAACAGATTACGGCCTTGCAGCTCATTGCGTATTACATCAAACAACAGCTGCAATAAGCACGCTCGTACCTTATATTAATACTTAACACCTGTCTTAAATACCATGAACTCTTCATAGGCGCACCTTTACTTCCATGGTAACAGCCATGCGCTTACAGTTATCAGAAGTGAGGTAGCAGCGCTCAACACCTTTGCACACATGCCCTAAGTACAATCTCACTTAACTTTCTGCTTGACGTCCGACATGGCTCACGTAGGGTACAGCAGGCGACAGTGAAGCAGCAGACGACCGCAGACAGCCGTGTCCGGAACTAGCAGCACGCAACCCAAGGCAGCAACGAGCCTCCTCACAGGCGACAGGAAAGGCTCTCCACCAAGCTGCCCCATACCCGTGGTCGGTTCCCGCTCCACTACAAGCGCACTCCGACCCCAGGTGACATCGAACGCTAACTACACTCCTGGAAATGGAAAAAAGAACACATTGACACCGGTGTGTCAGACCCACCATACTTGCTCCGGACACTGCGAGAGGGCTGTACAAGCAATGATCACACGCACGGTACAGCGGACACACCAGGAACCGCGGTGTTGGGCGTCGAATGGCGCTAGCTGCGCAGCATTTGTGCACCGCCGCCGTCACTGTCAGCCAGTTTGCCGTGGCATACGGAGCTCCATCGCAGTCTTTAACACTGGTAGCATGCCGCGACAGCGTGGACGTGAACCGTATGTGCAGTTGACGGACTTTGAGCGAGGGCGTATAGTGGGCATGCGGGAGGCCGGGTGGACGTACGGCCGAATTGCTCAACACGTGGGGCGTGAGGTCTCCACTGTACATCGATGTTGTCGCCAGTGGTCGGCGTAAGGTGCACGTGCCCGTCGACCTGGGACCGGACCGCAGCGACGCACGGATGCACGCCGAGACCGTAGGATCCTACGCAGTGCCGTAGGGGACCGCACCGCCACTTCCCAGCAAATTAGGGACACTGTTGCTCCTGGGGTATCGGCGAGGACCATTCGCAACCGTCTCCATGAAGCTGGACTACGGTCCCGCACACCGTTAGGCCGTCTTCCGCTCACGCCCCAACATCGTGCAGCCCGCCTCCAGTGGTGTCGCGACAGGCGTGAATGGAGGGACGAATGGAGACGTGTCGTCTTCAGCGATGAGAGTCGCTTCTGCCTTGGTGCCAATGATGGTCGTATGCGTGTTTGGCGCCGTGCAGGTGAGCGCCACAATCAGGACTGCATACGACCGAGGCACACAAGGCCAACACCCGGCATCATGGTGTGGGGAGCGATCTCCTACACTGGCCGTACACCACTGGTGATCGTCGAGGGGACACTGAATAGTGCACGGTACATCCAAGCCGTCATCGAACCCATCGTTCTACCATTCCTAGACCGGCAAGGGAACTTGCTGTTCCAACAGGACAATGCACGTCCGCATGTATCCCGTGCCACCCAACGTGCTCTAGAAGGTGTAAGTCAACTACCCTGGCCAGCAAGATCTCCGTATCTGTCCCCCATTGAGCATGTTTGGGACTGGATGAAGCGTCGTCTCACGCGGTCTGCACGTCCAGCACGAACGCTGGTCCAACTGAGGCGCCAGGTGGAAATGGCATGGCAAGCCGTTCCACAGGACTCCATCCAGCATCTCTACGATCGTCTCCATGGGAGAATAGCAGCCTGCATTGCTGCGAAAGGTGGATATACACTGTACTAGTGCCGACATTGTGCATGCTCTGTTGCCTGTGTCTATGTGCCTGTGGTTCTGTCAGTGTGATCATGTGATGTATCTGACCCCAGGAATGTGTCAATAAAGTTTCCCCTTCCTGGGACAATGAATTCACGGTGTTCTTATTTCAATTTCCAGGAGTGTATTTCGTCCTTGGCGAGAGCCTCCAGTTAACTCCTCCGGCAAAGATAAGGCAGCCAAGACTCAATACGCGCCACAAGCAAAGATAAGAGCGCGAAGGCGAGGTACTTGCAAATACGCTGTTGTGCCAGCAAAACGCCACGGCTCAAGTATATATATACAGGGTGATCAAAAAGTCAGTATAAATTTGAAAACTGAATAAATCACGGAATAATGTAGATAGAGAGGTACAAATTGACACACATGCTTCGAATGATATGGGGTTTTATTAGAACCAAAAAAATACAAAAGTTCAAAAAATGTCCGACAGATGGCGCTTCATCTGACCAGAATAGCAATAATTTGCATAACAAAGTAAGACAAAGCAAAGATGATGTTCTTTACAGGAAATGCTCAATATGTCCACCATCATTCCTCAACAATAGCTGTAGTCGAGGAAAATGGTGTGAACAGCACTGTAAAGCATGTCCGGAGTTATGGTGAGGCATTGGCGTCGGATGTTGTCTTTCAGCATCCCTAGAGATGTCGGTCGATCACGATACACTTGCGACTTCAGGTAACCCCAAAGCCAATAATCGCACGGACTGAGGTCTGGGGACCTGGGAGACCAAGCATGACGAAAATGGCGGCTGAGCACACGATCATCACCAAACGACGCATATCTGTCGGACATTATGTGAACTTTTTTTTTGTTCTAATAAAACCCCATGTCATTCCAAGCATGTGTGTCAATTTTTACCCCTCTATCTACATTATTCCGTGGTTTATTAAGTTTTCAAATTTATACTAACTTTTTGATCACCCGGTGTATATTTACGGCTTATCAGTTTCACTGTAAGATAGAAAATAATTTCTATTCGCATCACAGATTTCTCCAGTAGGACCTCTATACGCAAGACAGACGTTTCAGTGTCATGCTGTTCTTTTTCTTGAGCTTTTCAGTAGTATCTAATTGCACATTTCTCTGAACTAGACACTCGTTATGAGCAATGACATTATTCTAGCCATTATCCCACATTACTGTCAGAAAACAAGCGAAAATTAGCCTCATGCCCTCGGATCATTACTTTATACAGGATCCTCTTGGCATTCACCACTACCTTATACGTTTTCGCTATGTACAGTCTTGTCTTGCCTTGAATGTAAAATAACAGCTCTCACCGTTGCAGATGATATTTAGATTACTCCCTTGTTTAATAGTAAAATAAGGAGAACTTAAAAAATATGTAAAGTACGAAAATTTTTACGAACTATTTCCTGAGAATTAATATTTTAACTTTGACATGACACTCTTCGCGACTCTTTTGTCATGACGATAATGGATCAAGTGCATTTTGAGTGCCTGGGGGATATGCTGTTTGTAGTGCTCATTTATTAGTTGTGTTCCTCAGTGGCTACATAAACCAGTTGCAGTACGAGCAATAAATGGAACACTGTTATTCAACAACTGAAAGTGATTATTTGACAGCTTCTTTATATTGCGATCAAGGAAAATAAATTTGTGGTGAACTATTGAGGATAGCGTGCTTCCGTAACTGGCTACATCAAGTTTTAAAAATACGAAATAAGCCTTCCAAAGTACCTGAGCTGTTAACTTCTGCCAAATTTTTTCTGTATTAATCGGATGCTAACATTGCGTTTGATCAACCCCTGGTCCAGAGGTAGTGTCTTCGGTTAGTAATGAAAACGTTCTGGGTCTCATTTTCGATACCAGACACTGCCAAAAATTATGAACAAAAGTCATCGGCAGTCGCAACCGATGACTTAAGGTATAAGGAGATACCCTTGTCCAGTCAACGGCCTTGTCAAAGAGGGCGCAGGACACGACAGAGATTCCGAGCAACTTCTTGCCCTTTGCGCTGAAGACTGCTTCTAAAATACGGAAGAATCAGTAATGATCAACGGCGCAAGGATGCGGAAGGCACTGGGAACCATTCCATTACAGAAACATAAGGTATATCGACAAGGAATTTGGCACGTAACTGGAAAATTGTCACTATGCTCTCTCCATTGGCCAAAGGTTCTGGACTAGACCTCTGTTTGGATCTGCAGGAGGGATTGACAGAGGGGCGGTGAGTAGGATGGCAGTGGGCATTCTCCGCAAATCGCTGATTCAGCATCCGTCTGCACTTTTGTATCTGGTGTTAGACTGCAGCTGATGCTGTTGTGTATGTTATATTCAAGGTCACCCGAGCAAAAGGCGATGAGGGGAGGGAAGGAGGAGTAGCCAATCGCGCCATCATATTCTCAGCCAATAGGAATCATTCGAGGTCTCTGCTCTGTTGTGAAAGGAGCATTTACTTATAAATAATATATATTGTATATTAATAATAATTTCTCAAAACCTCTTCCTATAATTCAACTGCATGAGAGTATCAGGATCGTCAGTAAGGATCACTCAAGAATCGTAATTAAACTGGCAAACTGAGCATGAAATTTGCTAGTAAATTCGCAAATTAGCAGAAAACTGTCAAACTGAACGCAAAATTTGTAGGAATTTGGTAGATTGGCTGTGCAACTAGCATCTTGGTGGTAAAAATTAGCACTAAATTGAATGAATTGGCAAATTAGTAGGACAGACAAAAATGCAGTTGTGTGTAAATGTGTCTGTTCTTGTAGAAAAGGTACTTGCAATGCAGATGTACATAATTACCTGCCTCAAAAATTATTCGATAACCTGCTTCCATATAAACCATACAAACTTCATATATGATTGAAAGTATTTGCATATTAAAATGAGTTCTGGAAATCGGATTCCATGTTCAAGAAACGAAATCGACGTGTATCTTTTTCTAAGTACACAGAAACAGAGACGAAATAATGCGATTACAGCAGCATGAGGTAACTACCCACCCGTTCTTCTCTCTCGCCCACGAAGCCCTTGGCACTGTACTGCATCTTAGCGGAGGATTTGATAATTCTCAATTATATGTACTGAACAGCTGAATGTAAGTGTTTAGTTACAAGTCGTTCTCGATTTTTTTGGTGATATTTAACATTTCGTCCCAAGGGTCATCGAAAAACTAGCGAACCTCTTTTGGTGCTACATATCCCCTGGTAGTGCAGCTGTTTGTGCGGCGCCATTTGTTACATAATCATCACTTTCAAGCTAATAAAAATATCTCATAACTTGATTTCGTTGATGGTTGTTACATTCATTTACTCTTTTTGAACAACGTTTTCTTTCATCCTGCCTCATTTCCACGTACTGGCTCTCACATTGCTTCTTCAGCGACAGTAACTCGCTTAAAAAGGTTTCCAGATGCAAGATGATTATGGGTTCCCTGAATGCAGCCGAGAAGCCGCGCAACGAAGCTATACTGAGCTGCTACCGCAGTAACAGCAACCACGTCACACACCTTTAGCACTGGCGCATTAGTGGCTGTGATAAAACGGAGTCAGAGTGTAAGAAACTGGTCATGGGAAGTGCAAAAAAATAAAGCGAGATATAAAACAGAATGTCTTACACGCTACTGGTAATAATCGTGCAACCAGTAGTCGACGAGTTTCTCGAGTTCTGAACACAACCAAAACAATCGTTTTCGTTCTCTTACTTGAGCAACATTTGCAGCCGTTTCAAAAGACAGAAGGTGCAGCCAGCGGATTTCCCATACTGAGTTTTCAAATTGGTTCCTACAGCGATCTTCAGAATACCACAATTCTTCATACTTCATGCAGTCTACAGATGAGATCGTGTTTACAAGATAGGTATTTTGGAGATGATGAATTACTGCACTCGGTGTATGATTTTCTTTTACTATCCATATATAAAATATTTTTTTCATATAAAATTGTCATATTTTTCCCCAATCCCATCCTGTAAATTATAGGGACATGCAGCCATATTAGCTCTATGAGTAAGGTACCTGCCATAATGTACGACGTAGGACACTTTAGTGTTAAAATGCCTGTATAATGTCTTTTAAAAAAGTTATACTATCCGCTCCTCCAGATACATTGTGTGAATGGCAGCCTTCAGAATGATTAGCAGTAAGGCACTGGGCGTTAGCTACAACAGTAGCTGACATTTATTTTGCACTCTAAATGTTACGTCTTGCACGGCCTTCGTTCATCACTGGGTGTTTCCTCAACACTTTCAGCACTGTAATTTACTCTAGGAAATGTATTTGGTAATGGAATTGAACTCAGGCAGATCTGAAGAGGAATCGTAGTAGTATTGAGAACGTAGTCTGAAAAATAGATACCTAACCAAAAATAAATATTTGTTCCCTTAGCTTCGAAATGTAGGATAGCTGCTGGATAGCTGCTATTTACATCTATATCTACAAAGATACTCTGCAAGCCACCGTTCGGTGTGTAGCGAAGAGATCCTGTACCACTACTTGCCATTTCCTTACCTGTTCCATTCGTGAACAGTTCAAAAATCAAATATGTGTGAAATCTTATGGGACGTAACTGGTAAGGTCATCAGTCATTAAGCTTACACACTACTTAACCTAAATTATCCTAAGGACAAACTCACACACCCATGCCCGAGGGAGAACTCGAACTTCCGCCGGGACCAGCCGCACAGCCCATCGTGAACAGTGCGAGGGAAAAACGACTGTCCCTATGCGTACTTATGAGCCCTAAAATCTCGTATCTTATTTACGTGTTCCTTACGCGCAATGTATGTTGGTGGCAATAGTAGCTGGACAGCACATCGCGGTAGTTAAAACTATTGCTACTAATATCGTGCGCCACAGCACGTACCAAATGAAATACAGAATAAGGAGATGCAGCCCCCGTATTTACACTCCGCCCCTCAAGCTTGCATTGCTTGCATTTAGTACTGCCCAAGAGTTTTTTTTTTTTCAGTGCTGCACAGGACATTAACATATACAGTGGATCCTGTTCATGCGATCTATTTACATTCAGTTCAACTACCAGCCCTGTACCTCCATTCGTCTTCCTAAAATTCACTACTGCCTTGTTATACACAACTCCATCACCTGCGAACAGCCCACATCCATACAAATACCCCGTAAGAAGAACAACAGTAAGGAGAGAAACAGTATAATATAGAGTAAATCGCCTACTTTTATGCACAGTATAGCGGCGATTGTGTGTTACAGGGATTGGACAAGACCCTGATAGGTTGAAACGTACCCATCACCTTTATTGAGTGAAATGTGTGGTGTCATCCAAAGAGCTAGGTGTAGAAACAAGGTTGTTACCTCACAACGCAACCGCAAGAAAACACAGCCTCTGCATGCCGCTTCGACGAATGAGAGACACCGGCGTAGCCACTCGCTCCTACGTTTCGCTACTTAAAAGCCGAGCGCAGGACCGCTCTGCCCAGTCGGTGGTCATGGACTAAGATGACAGCATCCTCTGCTAGTTGAACGCGGTGTGACAGACGTATTATGAAGAACATTAAGTGAAATTTATTCTCAAATGTACTCTGAGTCAGAGAGTCCTAGTTTGTCTGTATCAAGCGATTCGTCAATGTTCAGAGACAGTTGTAAATGCTGACGACGTTCTTGTGGCTCTGGATTGTACAAAATTAAGTAGTTCTTCTTATCTAAGTCCTAATAATGTACTAATATTTCATGTGTTGTGGTATCCTCTTGGTCTCCTGTAGGAGCAAACAAAGGAACCCATCATTTTACCGGCGAGTGTATTTTCGTCTGTCACGACGAAATATATCCAGATGACAACTTTCGCTGCTGAATGCAACCTTACAGCTGAGACAATTATGTCTGTTATATTAAAGATCAGTGCCCCTCCCTACCCCATCCCCATTTTGTTCTAGGCCAATTGCGTTACGTAAAAACCTGAAAGTCATCACAATGTAAGCCAGTCGCCAGGGGGACCTCAGTGCTCCCGGGAAATACGTTGGTAATCACATGTACAGTTGGCAGAACAAAACTGTTCGCAAGGAAAATGATCAAATCTCCCATCGGGCATTCTCTGCGTGTACAGCCACGTCAAAAGTTGTTGCAACATTTTCGCTCCATTAATGGCCTTGTTGGGCTGCAGCGGCAGCGTAAGAGGGCGTGCTGAAAAGGAAAGCCTCCGAATTTTTTATTCTTTTCTCAAGATCGGTTGAGGAATTGTAAGTCATGCATATTATTCGGTCGTATTTCCTGCTGTTATGACGCAAACTGCAATCCTCTGCCGCTAGAGGGCACCGAATTGTAGCGTGTAATATCGCAATATGTAGTGTAACTATGTCAATGCGTGAGAAACAGCGTGCTGCGATACCTTCGAAAACTGAATGCGCAAGTTCGAAGAGTTCGCCCACACATGGGGCATAGCAACTCCACAACACACACGAGTGCTGCAGTATCTGCAAAAATCCAACGCCTTAGGTTTACTGTCATTCATCCATGCAGACCGGTCTGCACCCCCACCTAATTTTCATCTGTTTCCAAAACCTAAGGTATACTTTCGAGTACTTCACTTTGATAGTGACGAAGCGTTGAAAGCAGAGGTCAGGCTGTTGCTCCGTCAGAAAGGTTAACCATTCTACACTGAAGGTATCAAAAAACGGGTCTCTCGTTGAGAGAAATGTGCTCCTCGCCATGGCATCTATGTTAAGAAATAAATATGTAGACATGAAGAATAAAGTTGTCAAACGTTAATAAAGGTTGTTTCATTAAAAAAAGTTTTCAAGATTTTCACATAAAGAATTGGGAGGCATTACTTTTCAGCACGCCACCGTATTATCACACTAGCAAGATGTGCTATACGCAACATTGGAAATTAATACCATTAAATACCATGCATGAACGTTTAGGATGTCGAGAATATGTGATAATGTGATAATAATAATAATGTGAATATGTGATAATAATAAGTTTATTGCTGTCAAATAAGCACACTAATTCAAAGTACAGTGGTAATGATAAACGAAATTAGAAATTTTGCATATTTGATTTGCATAGTCACTTTTGACCTTGTCCTTTTGGTACAGAGTTCTATATGATAATGTTCGCATATTCGATGACGCAGCTTACACTCACACGTTGCGTTTGGTTCATTATACGACGTGTTGTTGCAAAGAATGTGGCGATACTATGGACTGACATTGTGGTTGTCACGTGTCTCATTTCGAAGTTTTCCTTTGTCCATTTACGGTCAATCTTGACACATGTGCTGTAAAATTCTGGACGTACATCTTCCCTGTTTTCCTTCAACGTTTTAAGCAGACTTTCCGAAGCACTTCTGTTGGGTAGCATCAGGTTTGTTCATAGGTCTTCCACCAGGTATACAAGTCTGGATCGTGTTGTTTTGGACACTCCTATTGCCTTCTTTATATAAGTCGCCTTCAGTCTTTCTAGTGTCGTTACGTTTTTCACTGTAAGGTGTGGTCTAACAATTTCTGCGCCGTACGTCAGTACTGGGAAGATTTTGGCTCTGAATAGTGCCATTGCTATCTCTAGGCTAAGAGATCTGATGTATGGTATTTCATGAAATGCCGTTATTGCTTGCATTGCTTTCTCTTTTACATGTTGTTGAAAGCCAGCCGCTGTGGCCGAGCGGTTCTAGGCGCTTCAGTCCGGAACCGCACTGCTGCTACGTCGCAGGTTCGAATCCTGCCTCGGGCATGGATGTGTGTGATGTTCTTAGGTTAGTTAGGTTTAATTAGTTCTAAGTGTAGTGGACTGATGACCTCAGATGTTAAGTCCCATAGTGATTAGAGCCATTTGAACCATTTTTGTTCCTGAATCATTTTACAGTTGTTTGTATTCTGATCACCAGGCACTTGAAGTCTGGTGCAATCTTCAGTTTTCTCTCCCTTGTCGAAGATTTCAGCTGATGCAGGTGCTCTTCTTCTATTTCTGAGTATCATCATTTCTGTTTTCGCCACATTTATTTCGAAACTGTCTTCAACACACCAGTCTTCCATAGCATTTATAGCTTCTTGTAACGTTGCAATATCCTTTGTGTCTATTATAATATCGCCTGCATATGCAGATGAGATTACACACTCGCTTTGGAGTATTCTTATAATTTCTTCTTCCGCTCCAAGGGTAAATAACAGGGGACTCAGTGTGCCTCCCTGTCGTACCTATATAGAGCTTCGATCGACAGCGCTAGATGCGGATCGAAGGAGGCTGAGCAAGTGTTTCGCTGTCAACTTCCCTGGTCGTCCCTCGTTGTGCCAGTTTGCTTCTATCACCTGCCCAATAACGGTCCCATCTTGGTAAATGCCAACAGCGTTACGATGTAGCTTCGCTTGTCTTGGTGAGTTCAACATTCGTGCATGTGATTTACAGTCTTTAAGAGAACTATTGTTGTGCGAGCTAACAAAAAGTGTACCACAAAAGTCACAAAATTTTAAATAAAATTCATCAAAGCTACTCTAAGGACATTAGTTTTATAGGAGCAATTCCTACAAAATCGTTGGTTTCGTCAAAAATTGCTCATACTTTAGCTGAAACAAACCTCTGACACACAGCACATGGAACGGGAGGTCCACATTCAGCGCAAGTATCAATATGTCTACATTTCATTCCAGAAGCACATTTTGCACATTATTAAACGTTTTCATTTGAAGGGTTGGACTGCCTCGCAAATCAAAGCAGTACTGGTTGGAGTTCTCACCACTCTGCACCATCACTGAAGACCATTTACTTATGGATTAAAGAATTTAAACGTAGTGGTAGAAACACCGAAGACGAATCGCGCTGCCGGCCGGAGTGGCAGATTGGTTCTAGACGCTACAGTCTGGAACCGCGGGGCCGCTACGGTCACAGGTTCGAATCCTGCCTCGGGCATGGATGTGTGTGATGTCCTTATATTAGTTAGGTTTAAGTAGTTCTATGTTCACAGGCTCACGAGAGTGGTGCCCGCCGTGACAGTGAGAAGGGTACAAAGGAACATGTTACTAAGATCTGTGGGGGCTTATAGAACATCCACAGGGGGAGCCCTGTTAGTCATAATGGATCCTGTCCTCTGGACATCAAAATAAGAGAGCAGATCGCATGGTACTGGGCTAAGAAAGACATATCACAAAAATAGAAGAAATAATGGGACCACCTGTTAGGGATAAGGGTGAGATAAGGAGGAGGGACGAAGATTTATGGCAGGATTTATGGGAGATGGGCGAAACTAGCCTTTTCAGTTCCTACCAAATGTAAGGGAGAGAATGGGAATAATATATTTTGAGCCAACTCGGGGATTGTTCTACTTCCTCACTGGTCATGGCCCCTATCCGACATATCTACGTCGGTTTGGGATGAGGGCGTCGCCCGCGTGTGACTGGCGCATCAGAGGGTACTCCTGACCATGTGGTTTACGAGTGCCCACTTTTCGATGATGTAGCAGCCGCACTACGACAACAACTGCCGAGTAACAATACATACGACCTACTGAGACAAGAAGAGACCTTTCAAATACTGAATACATTAGCCAACGAGGTATCACGAAAAGTATTGACAATATTCTTGTGAGACTTTCGTGACTAGTTGCTAATCACCAATCACATCCAGCACTCCGATCCCGTACCGCCTGTTCGTGGATAGGTCGACTAAACAGTTGGAATCCGCCATGTGCAGGATTAGGGGTACTGGGGTGATCTATTTCACGGACTTGACATATGCACCAAATATGACGTAGATTAGTTAGTAGTTTTAGTAGAATAGAATAGGATAGTAGATTAGGAACCTGCAGCGACAATAAACTCCTTGCCTGCCCTGTGCCAGGGGCATGACCATAGGGTTTAGCTCTATGAGCCAGGCACTCAAGTAAGTTTATACTAACACTGGCACACATGTAACGCTGCAGGCAGTTATCACAAATCACCAGTAGTTACTAGAAAGTAATACTAACACTAGAAATAGTCTGCCCGTTAACCCAAGTAATACTGTCTGTAGTCTTGCAAATTAACATGTAGTAGCTGCAATTATAAATAACATTGTAGAATATTAAGACCCACTAATCACTAAGGTGGTGGGTTATTCTTGTATAATTATTATGATTGGAAATAAAGGATTTTGAAAAAAAAGTTCTAGGGTACTGATGACCTCAGATGTTAAGTCCCATAGTGCTCAGAGCCGTTTGAACCATTTTGATCGAATAGCGCTCCGACCTTCCAGTTGAGGTCACCACAATGGAAACCAATGACAAAATCCATGACGTGGTAATGCAAGTCCGCCGAATAAAAATTGCTGAGACTATAGACATATAAATCGAGTGCATAACATCCTGCACGGAGAATTGACTATGACGAAGCTGTGTGCGACATGGGTGCCGCGATTACTCACAGTCGATCAAGAGCGCATCCGACACAAGATTTCAACACAATGTCTGGCGATGTTTAATCGCAGTTTGCAAGACTTTTTGTTCCGATTTGCGACTGTCGGTGAAATACAGATCCAAGTAAACATGAAATGTAGGAAGGGGAAGGAAAGGGAAAGGATGGGTAGTTCCAGCCGTGTCATCACGAGTGATGTCTGTTATGTCGGACATGTCCAACAGAACAGACACCTATCAGATATATACAAAACCTGGATTCATCATTACATACGAGAGTCAAAGCGGCAGTCAAAACAATGGACAACGGTTGGTGAAAGTGCATTAAAGAAAGCAAAGACAATTTTGTCAGCTTTTAAGCTGATTACCACTGTTTATTGGGATTTCGAAGGAATAAACTTCATAAATCACTTGGAAAAACGCAGAACCATAACTGACCCATATCATGCTTCATTGTTGGATCGTCTGAAACTTGCGTTGGCTGAAAACAAACTAAAGTTGCCACGCAGAAAAGTGTTCTTTCACTACGATAATGCACCATCCCTCATATCAGCGATAACAATGACGAAAGTGCACGAACTGGGCTTTGATTTGCTGCCTCATCCACTTTCTTCACCAGTCCTAACTGACTTCTTCTTATTTCCCAACGTCAAACTTTGGCTTGCTGGGAAGAAATTTTCACCAAATGGGGAAGTGTTAGCTGCAGTCAACGAGTATTTTCCAGAGTTTGACACAACCTTTTTTCCGATGGGATACTAAGTCTGGAGGATCGCTAGACAAAGTGCATATCCCTTATAGGAGACTACGTCGAGAAATGAAACAAACATTTTCTTTTCTTTTTACCCGACTTATCAAACCAATATTCAGAACGACAATCCAGAATCATAAACGTGCCTTATACGTAATCTTTTCGTTTGCAAGCATATATTGTCTACCAGGCAATCATAATCACTAGCCTCCTGACAAGAAATTATCTCAAATGCTTTACGTCAATCATAGAAGAAGGGTGTGAGGTACAAGTTAATAACAGAAATAATATCCGACCTACACAACTAAACCTATTATTTAAGGATTACGAGACAGTTGTCGCACAAAATAT
Organism: Schistocerca serialis cubense; assembly: GCF_023864345.2. Lineage (NCBI taxonomy): Eukaryota > Metazoa > Arthropoda > Insecta > Orthoptera > Acrididae > Schistocerca > Schistocerca serialis. The sequence continues at coordinate 573,201,286 of NC_064641.1, read as the reverse complement.
TTTTTAAAACGCTTTCTAGAAATAACCGACAGTGAAGCGTGCCAAATAAAAAAAAATGGCTCTGAGCACTATGGGACTTAACTACTGTGGTCATCAGTCCCCTAGAACTTAGAACTATTTAAACCTAACTAACCTAAGGACATCACACACATCCATGCCCGAGGCAGGATTCGAACCTGCGACCGTAGCGGTCACGCGGTTCCAGACTGTAGCGCCTATAACCGCACGGCTACTCCGGCCGGCTGTGCCAAATCAATCATGCTAAAGCCATCAAAGTGTATGCTGTAGATACTCTGATGTGACAAAGGTAAATCATGATAGAGCCATCAAAGTGCATACGAAGCCTATATACAGGGTGTTCATATTAACTGACTATATTGAAATATCTCGACAGCTATACATCGGATCAAAAAAAGTTATTATTCCAACTTGTTTGTCTCGGAGGCGACACCCAGCGATACAACACTCGATCTGCAACTTTGAAATCTTCAGTGGGAACCCCTGCGAACCAAGGACATGTGTTCATCTTTTATATACCAAAGTAAATCTGTTTTTATTAAACACGACGTGCTCTCACAATTATTTACTAATTTTTTTACAAGATTACGATTTTGCGTCTGGCATTTTGTGGGGATGGAAAGTTTTCTTAATTTATGTCTAATTTCGAGCTTGATATTCTGCAGTGTATGTTAATGACGTAAACTCAGTCATTTGAAAATGACATAGAAGACCTAAACCTGGCTATTGATTAAATAAACAACAATACCGTGAAATGGCAATGTGTTCATAAAAAAAAATATTAGAGATAACGAATCTACCGGAAAATCTACATATGTTTTATCTGAAGCATTTTCTTCGGTACCCCAGAGATGGCGCTGTAATCGGAGGAATAGAAATGGTTACGCAGTCGTAATTTACGACACGCTACTTAATGGCCCTTGAACATCCAATGGCGAGTGGGTCCCCACCTCCAAGCTACGGGGGTAGAACAGGCCAGTATTTCATAACCTCTTATTCGAAATCCCATTCGCAGTGTTGTATTCCTCCGACATATCGAACAGGGGACCACTCGACGCGCCACCGCGGCCATGTAGCGAATTACGAGGTATCATAACAGTCAGTATACTGCGACCGGGGCTTACGTATCGCGCAGACGTAGAACATTACAATAAAAAAATGGCTCTGAGCACTATGGGACTTAACATCTGAGGTCATAACTACTTAAACCTAACCAACCTAAGGACATCACACACATCCATGCCCGAGGCAGGATTCGAACCTGCGACCGCAGCGGTTGCGCGGTTCCAGACTGTAGCGCCTAGAACCGCTCGGCCACTCCGGCCGGCAGCATTACAATAGTTGTGCAGTGTTTCTTGCGTGCTCACCTACCTAATGTTGCAACTGAAATGGCCGTGATTTACAGAGAATGTAGGGGAAATGTTGACTGCTGTTGCCTTGTATGTCGAGCGTTTTCTAGAGAAAGCTCGCTCTCATTTTTTCTTTTACAAGATTGTGAACTACTTTTTGTCTGACTGCTGTGTACAGATCAGCAAAACGTAGCGAACCAAACGTGTTACATGGGAAGCTATTGAAATAGCTGTACTATCGGCAGTGGACCACAACAATGACGGATAAGCGCCAAGCAATTACATCGCGATTCCGAAATGTTCATATGCAGTATTGTAACAGTACTGCATCGTCTTAAGTATTGTCCATATCACGCGTCACTGCATGAAGAACTTCATAGCACCGATTTCCAAAATCGGTTAGTTCTTTGTGGATGGCCACATCAACAGATACAAATAACCCCCACTTTCCTTGCCGAGGTACTATTTTCCGATGAGTCTACATTCACAACCCTCAGTGGCATTAACAAGCGTAACTTGCATCACTGGAGTGTAGACAGTCCTCAGGGGCTACGAAGGTTGATCATAAACGTCCTGGGTCGGTTAAGGTATGGTCTGGAATCACGGGGAACAAACTCAATGGCCTGTATTTTATAGACAGCACGTTGAATGGACACAAATATCGAAAGTTTTTGGAACAGGAACTACCGATACTGCTGCACTATGTTGCCCTGGGCGTTCGCCAACGAATGTGGTTTAAGCAAGACGTTTGCCCAGCGCATTACGCAATCGAAGTACGGGAAGTATTAGACCGTTTTTACACTGAACGGTGGATCGGCAGAGGTGGCCCTAGTAATTGACCACTAGGTCGTCGGATTTGACGTCGCCGAATTTCTTTCTGTGGGGGTTTTTAAAAAATAAAGTGCACAAGCAAGTGCCAACAGGCTGTGTAGACATGGTCGACCGCATCAGAAACGCCTGTGCTGACTTTCACGCAGACATGCTTCTGTTTTGCGTACTATCATTTGAAAAGCGGATCATTAGGTGTCCTGAAGTTGGCTGTACTACGTTTGAACACTTACTCTAATTCAAAAAGTGCCGCAGCGTTCGCCTCGAGCCATGGACACAGTGGCGCGTCGAACAGTCTCCTGTTCGATATGTTAGAGGGATACAATCGTTGCGAACGGGGTTTCCAATCAGAAGTTTTGAAAAAAGGGCCTGGCATGGAGGTAAGTGTACCATGTGCTGTTGGACAGTCAAGGGCCATTGAGCCGTATGTCATAAATTACGATTGTGTACCCATTTCTATTCCTCCGATTACAGAGCCATGTAAAATGAATTACACAAAACGTATGTAAATTTTTCTGTAGAATAGTAATTTGCCAAAGAACGCGGTTTACATTGAAGATTTCAAAATTCCCCCTCCCCTCCCCCCCCCCACCCCTCCCCCCGTCACATTGGATGCCCACTCTGAGACAAACAAATTGGAGTTATAACTTTTTTTGATCCGATGTGTAGTTTTAGAGATACTTCAATGTCTTCATTAAAAATGCATACTCTGCATATATATCGAGCTGAGAAAAGTCACGGGTTACTTCCTAATATCGTGACGGACCTCCTTTTGCCAGACGTAGTGCAGCAACTCAACGTGTCGTGGACTCAAGAAGTCGTTGGAAATCCCCTCCAGAAATATTGAGCCATGCTTCCTATATAGCCGCCCACAATTGCAAAAATGGCAGAATTTTGAGTTCGAACTGTCCTCTCGATTAAGTTCCATGAAAGTTCCATTTGATTTATGTCGAGCGATCTGGGTTGCCAAACGGTTCACTCGAATTTTTCAGAATGTTCTTCAAACCAACTGCAAACGATCATGGCCCAGTGACATGGCGCATTGTCATCGACAAAAATTCCATCGCTGTTTGGGAACAGGACGTCCATGAACAGCCGAACATAACCATTTTCAGTCGATGATCGGTTCATTTGGATCAGAGGACGTAGTTCTTTTACATATAAACATAGCCCACAAAATTATGGGACCACCGCCCTCTGGCACAGTGCTTTGTTGACAACTTGCGTAAATATCTTAGTTGTGGCTGCGCGACATTCGAGCCCTAATATCGGCTCGTACCATCTGAAATCGGGACTCATCCGACCAAGCCACCGTTTTCCAGTCGTCTAGGGTCCAACCGATAGTGTCATGAGCGCATGAGAGGCGCTGTAGGCGATGTCGTGCTGTTAGCAAAGGTATTCGCGTCGGTCAACTGCCCTTTAACGCCAATTTCTGCCACACTGTCTTACGGGACAGGTTCCATCATACGTCTCACTTTGATATCTGCGGTTATTTCACGTATTGTTGCATGTCTGTTGGCACTGCCATCTCTACCCAAACTCCACTGCTCTCTGTCGTAAATTGAAGGCCATCGGATACTGCACTGTCCTTGGTGAGAAGGAATGACTGAAATTTGGTATTCTCGGCACATTTGACGCTGTGGATCGTGGAATATTGAATTCACTAACGATTAACGAAATGAAATGTCCCATGCGTCAAGCTCCACCTGCCATTTCGCTTTCAGAGTCTGTTAATTCCCGATGTGCCACCGTAATCACGTCGAAAACCTTTTCACATGAATTACGTGAGTACAAATGACAGCTCCGCCAATTCACTGCCCTTTTATACCTTGCGCATGCGGTGCATTTCGCAATCCCATGACTTTTGTCACCTCAGTGTATATACATACATATAGATGCCACGGTCTTCAGTCTGAAGACTGGTTTGATGCCGCTCGCCACGCCAGTTGTCCTCTGCGGACGTCTTCATCTTTACATAATTACTGGAAACTGTTTCCACTTGAACTTGATTACTGTAGTCAAGCCTCGGTCTCCTCTTCAGTCTTTGCCCCTTACACGCTCCTACAATACCAACTTGGCCATTCCTTGATTTTTCAGGGTATGTCTATCAACCGATCCCATTTTTCCTCAAATTTGGTTCAGTACCCCTTGATTAGTTACTCGATCTGCCAAAAAACTCTTCAGCATTCTTCCGCAACACCACGTTTGAGAAGCTTCTATTCCCCTCTTGTGCGAACTGTTTATCGCCCGCTTTTCACTTCTAAACAAGGCTACACTGCAACCAAATTACCTACAAAAAAAAAGCTTCCTTACACTTAACTTTACTTTCGTTGTTAACATATTTTTGTTTTTCAGAAATGCTTTCCGTGTTATTGCCAGTCTGTATCTCGTATCGTTACTTCTGAAATCATTCTGATCGTTATATCATCTATACAGTTCAGTAGCTGGTTGATGACGTTACAGTGTCTAAATGGGGCTACGTATTTTGTAACTACTAAAGTTTGGATTTTACTATCCCAAGGGTCATAACATAAACAGGTTACTTGCACTATAAATTGATGTAAGTACTGTTATTCCTTACTAAAAACATAACTGATATAAGGACTATTATTCCAAAACGTAACTGTGGCTGGTTGCATTCTCTTTCAACAATCCTTATTAATAATATAATATTAGAAAGATTGAACAATAGTGTAGAGAGAGAAGATTTTCAGGTTTCGCGACTTTGAGATCGGAGTTTCTAACGAGCATATACTTGCATAACTCATTCTCGGTATACTTGTTGCGTCAAATCTAAATACAATCTCGAACTTAAGACTAGATCCTCCACCTCTTCGTCAGGAGCGACTGCTGTGGCTGCTGTTTTAGTAACCATGGCACACAGACGGCTTGCGAGAGATTGACGTACGTCATTATTAGGTCATGCTGCCAGAATTTGTGTCCATGTCTACCCTGGTGGTGCCAGCGCTCTTGTAAGAACTCAAACAATTCAGCGCATTTAATAATGGCCTTTCGATGTCGAGAGATGGCTTGTATGGACTATCAAGACTATAGCCGCTATCACAGTTGAAGTTGACCCACATTTTAATATCTACTGCTTCTTCAGTAAAATACACTCCTGGAAATTGAAATAAGAACACCGTGAATTCATTGTCCCAGGAAGGGGAAACTTTATTGACACATTCCTGGGGTCAGATACATCACATGATCACACTGACAGAACCACAGGCACATAGACACAGGCAACAGAGCATGCACAATGTCGGCACTAGTACAGTGTATATCCACCTTTCGCAGCAATGCAGGCTGCTATTCTCCCATGGAGACGATCGTAGAGATGCTGGATGGAGTCCTGTGGAACGGCTTGCCATGCCATTTCCACCTGGCGCCTCAGTTGGACCAGCGTTCGTGCTGGACGTGCAGACCGCGTGAGACGACGCTTCATCCAGTCCCAAACATGCTCAATGGGGCACAGATCCGGAGATCTTGCTGACCAGGGTAGTTGACTTACACCTTCTAGAGCACGTTGGGTGGCACGGGATACATGCGGACGTGCATTGTCCTGTTGGAACAGCAAGTTCCCTTGCCGGTCTAGGAATGGTAGAACGATGGGTTCGATGACGGTTTGGATGTACCGTGCACTATTCAGTGTCCCCTCGACGATCACCAGTGGTGTACGGCCAGTGTAGGAGATCGCTCCCCACACCATGATGCCGGGTGTTGGCCCTGTGTGCCTCGGTCGTATGCAGTCCTGATTGTGGCGCTCACCTGCACGGCGCCAAACACGCATACGACCATCATTGGCACCAAGGCAGAAGCGACTCTCATTGCTGAAGACGACACGTCTCCATTCGTCCCTCCATTCACGCCTGTCGCGACACCACTGGAGGCGGGCTGCACGATGTTGGGGCGTGAGCGGAAGACGGCCTAACGGTGTGCGGGACCGTAGCCCAGCTTCATGGAGACGGTTGCGAATGGTCCTCGCCGATACCCCAGCAGCAACAGTGTCCCTAATTTGCTGGGAAGTGGCGGTGCGGTCCCCTACGGCACTGCGTAGGATCCTACGGTCTTGGCGTGCATCCGTGCGTCGCTGCGGTCCGGTCCCAGGTCGACGGGCACGTGCACCTTCCGCCGACCACTGGCGACAACATCGATGTACTGTGGAGACCTCACGCCCCACGTGTTGAGCAATTCGGCGGTACGTCCACCCGGCCTCCCGCATGCCCACTATACGCCCTCGCTCAAAGTCCGTCAACTGCACATACGGTTCACGTCCACGCTGTCGCGGCATGCTACCAGTGTTAAAGACTGCGATGGAGCTCCGTATGCCACGGCAAACTGGCTGACACTGACGGCGGCGGTGCGCAAATGCTGCGCAGCTAGCGCCATTCGACGGCCAACACCGCGGTTCCTGGTGTGTCCGCTGTGCCGCGCGTGTGATCATTGCTTGTACAGCCCTCTCGCAGTGTCCGGAGCAAGTATGGTGGGTCTGACACACCGGTGTCAATGTGTTCTTTTTTCCATTTCCAGGAGTGTAATTCCAGAATACAGCATGATTCAGCTGCCCCTACAGCTACCCTCTGCCTATGGGTTTTATGCAGCCCGCAATGCCTCCTGACACCACGTGCGAGATTTTCACATTCTCTCGCTCGCTACGCACAAACGATCAGGAATACAGGATAAATGAACGGGAATTTTTAGCAGGTAATTTAATGTATTTAAATTTTGTACTAGATACTTTTTCGCTGGAGGCCACAGTTATCGAGTCAGTACAGGAAAACGTTTTTGAAGGTAACTTTCGTACGTTTTACTTGAATAATTCGGAAACTACGGCTTGTAGCAAAAACGTATCCCACGTATTTAACTAAATCAAATTTTGTACAAAAGGGTTCTGTTCATTTTTGCTGTAGAATTAACTGTTTGCGTGCAGCAAGCAAGAGAGTGCAAAACTTTTGCGCGTGGTATTCGAAGGCATTCAAGGTTGCATAAAACCTATATGAAGGGGCAGCTTTACCACCCAACATAGAAGTATGTAACAAGTTATTATTTTAATCAAATGTTATTCCGCATTTATTTGCGAGACTGTGTTCAGCATTTTCTGTTTTCCCAGTTTCTCGAATTTTAACGCACCTTTCCTGTGCTGTACAGTTGTCGGTGACGATACGGACAGACTGGCAGATGTAGTTACGTTCTCGCTCCCGTGAACTCTTATAAACGGCAGGGATCCTGAGACCTTTTTAATCCGAGCACTTCTTTATTGGTTGTCCAATCTTACTATTTCCTCTCGGCTCTTGTTACACTGTATATTACCCGTTTCTTCCTATAGCTTACCCCTATTTTTCTCAGAATTTCGAACAGCTTGCACCATTTTACATGGCCGAACCCTTTTTCCAGGGCGACGAATTCTATGAACGTGTCTTGTTTTTTCTTCAGACTCGATTCCGTTATCGACCGCAACGTCAGAACTGCCTCTCTGGTGCCTTTACCTTTTGTAAAGACAAACCGATCGCGTCAACTAACGCATACTGAATTCTCTTTTCCATTCTTCTCAATATTGTTATTGTGAGCATCTTGGATGCATCAGTTGATAAGCTGATTGTGTGATAACTCTGGTACTTGTCAGTTCTTGCAGTCTTAGGAGCGGATGATATTTTTCCGAAAGTCAGATGGTATGTCGCCAGACTCATACATTCCCCACGCCGACCTGAAATAGTCGTTTTGTTGCCACTTTTGCCAACGAATTTAGCAATTCTGATGGAATGTTATCGATCCCTTCCGCCTTATTTGATCTTAAGTCCTCCAAAGCTCTCTTAAATTCTGATTCTAGTACGGGATCTCCTATCTCTTCTAAGTCGACTTCTCTTTCTTCTTCTATCACGTGAAACAGATCCTCCCCCTGACAGAGGCCTTCAACGTACTCTTTCCACCTATCCGTTCTCTCCTCTGCATTTAGCAGAGGAGTTTCATTTTTTTTGTGGGTGGATGGGGAGGGGGGGGGGGGACATCAGTCTTCTGACTGGTTTGATGCGGCCTGCCACGAATTCCTCTCCTGTGCTAACCTCTTCATCTCAGAGTAGCACTTGCAACCTACGTCCTCTATTATTTGCTGCATTTACTCCAATCCCTGTCTTCCTCCACAGTTTTTGCCTTCTTCAGCTCCCTCTAGTACCGTGGAAATCATTCCCTCATGTCTTAACAGCTGTCCTTTCAACCTGCTCCTTCTCCTTATCAGTGTTTTCCACATATTCCTTTCTTCTCCAATTCTGCTCAGAACCTCGTCATTCCTTACCTTTTCAGTCCACTTACTTTTCAACATTAGTCTGTAGCACCACATCTCAAATGCTTCGATTCTCTTCTGTTCCGGTTTTCTCACAGTCAATGTTTCACTACCATACATTACAGTACTCCAGACGTTCATTCTCAGAAATTTCTTCCTCAAATTGAACCCGATGTTTGATATTAGTAGAATTCTCTTGGCCAGGACTGCCCTTTTTATCATTGCTAGTCTGCTTTTGATGTTCTCCTTGCTCCGACCGTCACTCATTATTTTACTGCCTAAGTAGCAGAATTCCTTAACGTCATCTGCTTTGTGACCATCGATCATGCTGTTACGTTTCTCGCTGTTCTCATTTCTGCTACTTCTCATTGCTTTCTTCTTTCTTCGATTTACTCTCAATCCATATTTTTCTCTCATTAGACTTTTCATTCCGTTCAACAGATCATGTAATTCTTCTTCACTTTCACTTAAGATAGCAATGTCATCTGCGAATCGTATGATTGATATCTTTTCATCTTGAAATTTTATTACACTCCTGAACCTTTCTTTTATTTTAATCATTGCTTCCTCGATGTACAGATTGAATAGTAGGGGCGAAAGACTACATTGTTGTCTGACACTGTTTTTAATACGAGCACATCGTTCTTGGTCGTCCACTCTTATTATTCCCTCTTGGCTGTTGTACATATTGTATATCACCTGTCTCTCCCTGTAGCTTATCCCTATTTTTCTCAGAATTTCGAACATGTTGCACCATTTTACATTGTCGAACTGTTTTTGACGTATTTCTTCTGTTACCCATGATTTTTTCGCAGTTACCTTCATTGCACCTATGTTTTTCTTCCTAACTTCTGTTATCGATCTTTTTAATGATGTCCATTCTTCTTCAACTGTCCTGCCTACTGAGCTATTCCTTATTACCGTATCTATAGCCTTAGAGAACTTCAAGCGTATTTTGTCATTCCTTAGTACTCCCGTATCCCACTTCTTTGCGTATTGATTCTTCCTGACTAATGTCTTAAACTTCAGCCTACTCCTCATCACTACTACGTTACGATCTGTGTCTATATCTGCTCCTGGGTGCGCCTTACAATCCAGTATCTGACTTCGGAATATCTGTTTGACCATGATGTAATCTAACTGAAATCTTCCTGTATCACCTGGTCTTTTCCAAGTATATCTCCTGCTCTTGTGGTTCCTGAAGAGAGTATTCGCTATTACTAGCTGAAGTTTATTACAGAACTCAATTACTCTTTCTCCTCTCTCATTCCTTGTCCCAAGCCCAAATTCTCCTGTATCCTTTTCTTCTACTCCTTTCTCTACAACAGCATTGCAGTCGCCCGTGACTATTAGATTTGTATCTCCCTTTATGTATTGTATTACCCTTTCATATCCTCATATATTTTCTCTATCCCTTCATCTTCAGCTTACAACATCGGCATGTATACCTGTGTAAGTGTTGGGTTGCTGTCGATTGTGATAAGAACAACTCTATCGCAGAATTGTTCTCAGTAACATACTCTGTTCCCTATCTTCTTTTTCATAACGAATGCTGCTCCCGTTACATCATTTTCTGCTACTGTTGATATTTCCCTATGTTCATTTGACCAGAAATCCTTGTCTACTTTCCATTTCACTTCACAGACGCCCACTGTATGTAGATTGAGCCTTTGCATTTCCCTTTTCAGATTTTCTAGCCTCCCTACAACGTTCAAGCTTCTGACATTTTTTATCATGGTCACTTCTCCCTTGGCAGTCCCCTCTCGCAGATCTTATGGTAACCTAACTCCTACTGGATTATGTGGTGCATGCTACCAAAGTTGATGTCGAGATCCTCTACGAACGGCCGAAGGATTAAGCGCCGGTTTGACCCAATCGAAGCATCAACCACTAGCTTTTTGTTGACCATAATGAATGAGCTTTTCCGTCTAGATCTACTGCCGTCTTGTGTCGAAATGCGACCCGTACGAAACTGGGAGCATCACTCCACACAAGTGGTTTTTGACACGCATGCTGCTCCACGTATTGTCTTCATTTTCCTGTGGATGTGTACAAGTGTTTGGCCTTCGGCAACCTACAAAACAAAAATAGCACTTTGGTCCTGTCTGGATGCATTTAGTAATAACATCGCCATAATTCACGTTTCCATATTGCCCAAGATGGGAATACACGAATGGCACACTAACCTCTTGCCTACGTGGCGATGCTTCTATACCCACGTCAGAGTCACGCTGGTTTGCATATACGGTGCAACAACGCTCTCAAACGGAAGCTTTCCGATCGCCCATGATAAAATACTATAGTTCTCTTGTGGGTAGCCGGCCGAAGTGGCCGTGCGGTTAAAGGCGCTGCAGTCTGGAACCGCAAGACCGCTTCGGTCGCAGGTTCGAATCCTGCCTCGGGCATGGATGTTTGTGATGTCCTTGGGTTAGTTAGGTTTAACTAGTTCTAAGTTCTAGGGGACTAATGACCTCAGCAGTTGAGTCCCATAGTGCTCAGAGCCATTTGAACCATTTCTCTTGTGGGTAGGGCGGTGAAAACGTCTGTACAACAATGAAGTTGCTTCTTTCAAACAAGCCAAGAGGGTCGACACATAGCGCTGTTTCCATTCTGCAATGCGACAACTAGCCAGATATGTAGAGTCGTAAACAGGGAAGGAATCAGACCAGTCTTCTGTCCACCCAGAAAAGTTAAAGAAATGTTGGGACTGTTCAAAGATAATCTCGGCCTGAGAGTGTCGGGAATTCATAACATTTCTTGCGAGTGATGTAAGAGTTACGTTGAGTGGTCTATACAGACGACTGCCAATCGTTGCATCGAGTACAAAAGTCATCTGAACAACAGGCATTTGGGATAGTTCAAAGATGGCAGAGCACAGCCTGTTAAATCAGCACCAGCTTTTGTTTGAACATACGTTAATACATGCTCACCCATCTCACTGTTGGGACTCTGTGATCAGAGAAGCAGAGAATTAGATTTTGTGAAAACAACTTCAATGTAGACACCGATTGCGCACTTTGCAATGCATAGAAGTGTGAAACTGGTAGGGGGAAAAACAGAGGAGTTCTTCTAGCAGTTCACCGCCTAATGCAATGGATGGTAGCGGTTCTAGGCGATCAGTCCGGAACAGCGCGACTGCTACGGTCGCAGGTTCGAATCCTGCCTCGGGCATGGATGTGTATAATGTCCTTAGGTTAGTTAGGTTTAAGTAGTTCTAAGTTCTAGGGGACTGATGACCACAGATGTTAAGTCCCATAGTGCTCAGAACCATTTTTTGCAATGGATAGCGCTGCAAGAAACGCCAGGTAGAGAGCGCAAGGGGAACTTATAGACGTAGAGGGCGCCACCTCTGTACGCACCATCATAACGTAATCCAGTTAATCGTATGCCGTCCTATGGATATAAAAGAGGGAACCTTGCCAGTTCACCACAGTCGGTTTAAATTCCTGACGACAACGATGAAGAAGGGTATTACCGAAAGTTTGGAATTTTATCCGAATTTGACGCGGCAAGAGAGTCAACAACTTTTTCTGCCGCAGATCTGCCGTTCGTAATCTTGCAACCGCCGCCAACTGAGGGCTGGCCACCCGTGGCCTTGCGTAAGAGTGTGGGTGCTGTACCCTCCTACGCAGTGGAACAGCTACAGACCGACAGCGGAGTGTTTCGCGGGTTGCAGCGTCACGCGGCGGCGCCGGTGAGGCCCTCGACGTCGTCAGACGCGGGCGGCGACGCCTCCAGCACCGGCGCCGCGCGAGCACACGTGCACAATCCGTGCAATCCATCGCCTCGCGTCGAGTCCTTGCTCGGTCCGTTTTATTTGCTCGCGGTCCCGCCCACAGCTGAGCCCCGCGCGGCCGCGCACAGTGGCTTGCTCTGCCCCGCTCCGCCCCTCCCTCAACACTCCTCCCCCTGGCCTCCCCCCACCCTCTCGCCCCTATCGCGACCGTTCACGTATCTCTCCGCCCCTCCGCTACCCCCCGCCCCCCTCTCCTCCACCCACCAGCGCGCAGTGTCCGCTTCAGTCCCTCTTTCGCGCGGCCGCATCGAGAGCGGGATAATATATCGCGTTGTAAAACTGACGGTAAATATTAGTCTTGTGTTAGCGATAGTTCGCATCGCTACCCATCCCCGGTAGCCATAACCAACCGACTCCACTTTTATGTGTTTTTGATATATCGTTAAGTAGAATGGATGGCAGCAGCATAAAATCACATTTTTGCGTTAAGGTACGTCCATTATAGTAATTAAATGCGTTATATTTTTTTCTCCCCGAAAAAATACACATACACATACTCACACAAGGCCGGCGCGTGTACACATATAGAAAAAATATTATCTACATTTTATGAAATAGAGAGTGGGCGCCTGCAATATTTCTTGTTAGGCATGTAGCGTGTCGCAGCAGATAAACGCACGCCGCTCGTGCCGGCTAATGGCCGCGGCCCGCCTCGCTATTATGGATGACTGCGGCGTTTTTAAGCCGCACTTTGCGCCCCCGCGCCCCCTCCCCGCACCCACCCCCTAGCGCGCGGTCCCCGTAATTACGGCACGCGGCGTCTTTCAGCTCCCGTCTTTGTCTGGCACCCGGCGGAAACCAACAGGCTCCGCCGATCCACATCCTTCCTTAGACCTCTTCAGCCACTTGTTGCCACAGCTGCTATATTACTCCCAGGCTGCCAAGTCTTTCTACACGATATCCGCCATATCGTCAGTCGTAACTTGGAGAATATTCCTCCTTCTTCATTGCCTTCTCCATTATTTGTGAAGCAGGGTTTTACTGGCGGTTCCGAAACTGATAATGTACGTGTTTCTTTAAATAGACGTTCCACACGTACACCATATATTCATTGCATTTATTTACTTTTCACTCTTTGCGTCTAGTTTCGGTGTCGTTGTCTCATTCTAAAGCAATAATTCTGCCTTCAGCCAACTCTTCACGCTGGGATTTATCATCGCCCTTACTCATAGCCACAGCCGAACTGCATTTTTTACTTTTACTGTGACCAGAAATGATAACGGATCTGTGCATGACGATTTGGTTGATGGCGAGAAAGATTGTTTGAGAATGGGGCTGCTTTCACGAAACTAGTCTTAAAGTACGATAGATAAGTAAATAAAACAGAAGTAAGTTATATTAAAGTGTTATCTACATCTACATCTACATTTATACTCCGCAAGCCACCCAACGGTATGTGGCGGAGGGCACTTTACGTGCCACTGTCATTGCCTCCCGTTCCTGTTCCAGTCGCGTATGGTTCGTGGGAAGAACGACTGCCGGAAAGCCTCCGTGCGCACTCGAATCTCTCTAATTTTACATTTTTGATCTCCTCGGGAGGTATAAATAGAGGGAAGCAATATATTCGATACCTCATCCAGAAACGCACCCTCTCTAAAGCTGGACAGCAAGCTACACCGCGATGTAGAGCGCCTCTCTTGCAGAGTCTGCCACTTGAGTTTGCTAAACATCTCCGTAACGCTATCACGCTTACCAAATAACCCTGTGATGAAACGCGCCGCTCTTCTTTGGATCTTCTCTATCTCCTCCGTCAACCCGACCTGCTACACAGTGTCTAACTCCAAACCAAATACGTCAACATTTATTTGAGAATGTAGACTTCCTCAGCATATACAGTACTGTGAACAAAAACTTCTGATGTTTCCATATGGATGGCTGTGTCCAAATTCCGCAATATTTCAATAAGTGTCACTCTCACTATCTTCTGGAGAAATCTCGAGATCACGTGGTGCTAAAGAAGCGACCTGTGGCCTATTAGCAGAAAAGACAGGGAAACAAGCTGGATAATCGACAAATCCCGACTTCCGAAACCAAATGTGACAACTAAAGTACTGACAGCACTAATATTGCTAAGAAAAGATGGAAACAAATTAGACCTAACCACTGACAAAGGAAATGTGATAGCTCTCTAGTGTGCTGATGGCTACCACCAAAAATGAGCACTCTGCTACAGGACTCAAACTCCAGGAAACTAAAGAAGAATCCACCACCAAAGGTGACAAGCAAAATAATAAATCTTGTGAAAGAAGATATGAAGCAGCTCCGTCATGGCATTAAAAACTACATGGATCAAACCTAAATAGTCAGCCGGCCTCGGTGGTCTCGCGGTTCTAGGCGCGGAGTCAGGAACCGTGCGACTGCTACGGTCGCAGGTTCGAATCCTGCCTCGGGCATGGATGTGTGTGATGTCCTTAGGTTAGTTAGGTTTAAGTAGTTCTAAGTTCTAGGGGACTGATGACCACAGCAGTTGAGTCTCATAGTGCTCAGAGCCATTTGAAACCTAAATAGTTCTTCCTTTATGAGGATGACAACTCGTTGTGTGAGAACAAAGCAGAGGAGCCCTGAACGAATTGCTGTACCAATTGAACAGAGTCCGTGGAAACATACAGTCCAAGATGCAGCTAGAACAGAATGGATGTCTTCCACTTTTAGATACTGTAATAAAAAGAAATGTAGGTAGTATCCTAGGACAGGCAGTCTACAGAAAGAAAATACGAACATCTGTATCTACATGCAACGAGCTGTCGTCATGCAGTGATGCATTGTTGTTACAGCTCTAGTTCACAGGGAACAAGAAAAGCTAAGGCCTTCCACACGAGTGTAGGAAAGGTTATGCTGACGTTTCTCTTTGATCAAGATGGCCCCCTTCTGATTCACTTCCTGCAGCACGGGACAACAATGAATGCCCAACGGTTCTCGCAAACCTCAAGACCACCCTTCGCCAAGCGATCAAATCAAAACGACCAGGCAATCTCACGCGTGGGGTCATTCTGCTCGACCACAGTGCAAAGCCTCATACGGCCAAGACACTCGCGACACTCGTGTAGAAATTCAAATGGGAGGTTCTCGCCCACCTTCCATACAGTCCGGACCTCTCTCCCTGTGATTACACCATTTTGGTTCCCTTAAAAAGGCTCTGAGGGGCAAACGATTCAACTCGGATGACGACGTCCAGCTGTACGTGCGGAACTGGTTAACATCGTAGACCCGGGAATTTTATGAGGCAGCCATTCACCGCCTTGTGTCACAGTGGGACAAGTGTCTCAACAGCCAGGGCCAATACTTCTAACATACAGGTACTGGTTTCTGTAATTATGCCTCCGGCTCGTTACTTTTTTAACGCCCCTTATACAGCAATGGGTAAAACACTGGGCTCACATTTGAGACGACAGCGGTTGGTTTAGGATTTCTTTTTATACTTTCCCTCTCTTAAGGCTAATGACTGGTTAGTTTCTTTGCCAAGAAGGCGATCTATTTCCTTCCCCAATCACAGATTGTGGAGTTGACGTGGTCGTAAATCCTAATCTTGCTTCCTTTTGAAGGAAACACGGGTCGGAGTTGTTGGAGTTTGAATTGAGCTCCTGCAATCCATCTACAGAATTGGTACACTGTGAGTAATAGACCGAGCTGGGATAAGGTATGTGACCATCACGATATCAGTGTAAATTTATCTCCATTACTTTCTACGGACGTGGATGGACATCGGAATTGAAAGATGCTAACGATACGCCTCCTTCACCAGAAAAGGAAAATTTTCTTTAACAGCGGCCTACACATTTATAAATACAGTATAAGACTTTCGTCTCCAACTGAAATTGCTTTAATTATCAAATATAGTTTTTTGTTTCTTACATCATCTGTTCCTCTACTTTAGTAAAATCCCACACCAAACTTTCTATACGCCGTTTGTATATCATTCAAATTACCAAATTCTCTTGATGCGACTGAAATACCTTCCTTTTGCAATAAATTTTAATCCCACTCTTGAATCATTCTTTTATTTTCGTCATTGCTTCTTCGATCTGTAGACTGAATAGTAGGTGCGAGAGATGGCATCCATATCTTACACTCTTTCTAATCCGAGCACTTCGTTTCCGTCTCTCTTTCTTATTGTTCCCGATTGCTGAACGTACTGTCCATTATCCGTATTTCTCTGTACCTTATTCCTCTATCTCTCAGAACTTCAAAAATATTGCACCATTTGACAGCGTGGCAAGCTTTTTTCGTGGTAGACAAATCCTAAAAGCGTTTCTTGATTTTTCCTCAGTCTTGCTTCCATTGTCAAGCGCAACTCCAGAACTGCCCCTCTGGTGCTTTCACCTTTCTTAAAGCCAAACGTCGTAATCTAACAGATGTTCAACTTTTTTCCATTCTTCTGCATTTTGTTCTTGTCAACATCTTCGATGCATGAGCTGTTAAGCTGATTGTGCGTAATTCTTGGTCTTATCTGACCCTGCTATCTTCAGAGTTGACTGTATGATATTTTTCCCGAAAGTCTGACCGTACGTCGCCAATCTCATGGATTCTACTCACCAACTTGAATAGTTTATTTATTTTATTTATTTATTTATTTATCTATTGTTCCGTGGGACCAAATTAAGGAGAAGTCTCCATGGTCATGGAACGAGTCAATACATGAAATTATAACACGATATTAGAAACAGATAAAATGAAATATAAAAAAACATTCAGGTGACAAGTCGTAAGTTTAAATAAAGAAAATCAACAATGTAACACTGGAATTTGCTTAATTTTTTAGCTCTTCCAGGAGCTCCTCGACAGAATAGGAGTGAGCCATGAGGAAACTTCGGTTTAGACTTAAAAGAGTTTGGGCTACTGCTAAGATTTTTGAGTTCTTGTGGTAGCTTATTGAAAATGGATGCAGCAGAATACTGCACTCCTTTCTGCACAAGAGTCAAGGAAGTGCATTCCACATGCAGATTGGATTTCTGCCTAGTATTAACGGAGTGAAAGCTGCTAACTCTTGGGAAAAGGCTAATATTGCAAACAACAAACGACATTAAAGAAAATACACTCCTGGAAATTGAAATAAGAACACCGTGAATTCATTGTCCCAGGAAGGGGAAACTTTATGGACACATTCCTGGGGTCAGATACATCACATGATCACACTGACAGAACCACAGGCACATAGACACAGGCAACAGAGCATGCACAATGTCGGCACTAGTACAGTGTATATCCACCTTTCGCAGCAATGCAGGCTGCTATTCTCCCATGGAGACGATCGTAGAGATGCTGGATGTAGTCCTGTGGAACGGCTTGCCATACCATTCCCACCTGGCGCCTCAGTTGGACCAGCGTTCGTGCTGGACGTGCAGACCGCGTGAGACGACGCTTCATCCAGTCCCAAACATGCTCAATGGGGGACAGATCCGGAGATCTTGCCGGCCAGGGTAGTTGACTTACACCTTCTAGAGCACGTTGGGTGGCACGGGATACATGCGGACGTGCATTGTCCTGTTGGAACAGCAAGTTCCCTTGCCGGTCTAGGAATGGTAGAACGATGGGTTTGATGACGGTTTGGATGTACCGTGCACTATTCAGTGTCCCCTCGACGATCACCAGTGGTGTACGGCCAGTGTAGGAGATCGCTCCCCACACCATGATGCCGGGTGTTGGCCCTGTGTGCCTCGGTCGTATGCAT